>NC_091811.1:50762500-51069687 GCF_041296235.1 Equus asinus
AAGTTTTGGGTCGATTCGCTGGTTGGTTTGGTTAGTATACCAGTTTCTTCCTTTGCTCCATCTCTCTGCTAACACCAGGTCCTATGCTACTCTCAATTCAAGTTTCTCCCTGGCTCTTTAAGAAGTCACTAGTGTGTAGAAGACAAAATATGTTCAAATATATATGAAAGTATTCTATTTGCTCTATGTCTATACTCCACATGTGACCAAATGTGTGTCTGCATGATGTAAGCCCAAAACCAGAGAGAAAAGTAGGACCAGGGAAGGAACACAAAAACCCTGTGTTCTTGCTGCCATCTGCTAATGTGAAATGTCACCTTTCTTAACTCCAAAAATGAGAAAACTCTATCTCAGGTTGGGCTTTCTGGTTTCTTCCTCCTACCATAGACACACACACACACAAACACACACACACACACACACACACACGCACACAAACCCCTCTTTGACTTCCATCTCCAACCTTAATCATAGTTCTTTCTCAAACTCTGAGTGACGATATTCCAGTATTACCTCAGTTATGGGAAGACCCAGAGATTCCTTCTCTATTTAGTGATCATTTAAATGCCTCTTACCCTAGCCCATTAATCGTCAGATGTTGCAATTTTTCTATGGCAACTTATTATTGGAAAATTATTGTAACTAATTCACTTATTTATTTATTCATTCATTCCAAAAGTACTTATCAACGTCTTCCTGTGTGCTTGCTGTCAGGGCAGCACTGCAAGAACTAAGAGAAGGAATCCTGTACCAATGTAGAAGTTTCTAAAGAACCCACAGTTAGGTGAGATAAGTCAAGCATTTGACTTGTACAGAGAATAAGGGCAGGAGAAACAAGAAAAAGAAAGTATCCCCAGCTTCTGACAAATGATTAGAGCCTGGGCAAAGTTTGAAAATGGCTTTACCAACAGTCACCCAGCTGCTTGTCCAAGGAGAAAGAATGGCTTCCCAGGGGAGTGGGATCTGAGTTAATTCAGATCTTTCTATATTGCATCTCTCATAGAGTAAATGATATAGGATTGCTTATCTGCATTTCCAAGTCTCACTTTCTTGGAAAAGGAAAATAGTCTGAGATGAGCAGCTGCCTGAGAGATATGCATGACCTCAGAGTAGGACCACCCCCGACCAGGTCATGGGCACTCCCCCAACCTTCCAGAATGGAACCAACCTTACCAGGTATGGTTCTCCTATTGATGCCCAGCCAGGATTGTCAGGTAAATAGCTCACTGCTAATTGGAAGAGCTCTATGCTGCTCTCTGATTCTGACATTTCTGTTGTTACGAAAGAATTTGGAAAAGCACTGTAGGATAGTAGACTATATGCAGGAGCTTTGGAGTCAAGCAAATCTGAGTTCAAATCATGACTCCACCATAATGACCTTGAATAAATGACAAACTCACTGGGTATTAGTTTCTCTTCTATAAACAGGAGACGGTAAGGCCTATCTCCAGTGCTTGCTGTGATGAATAAATGAATAAACGGAGCATAATGTGCGGTCATAACAGGATCTTGGTTAATACTAGTTACATTCCTCTTTTCTCTTGGGCCCAGATCTAGAGGAGGAAGCAGTCCAGTGGTGACAGCGAAAACCAGACCACCTGGCTGATCTTAGTGGGCTTCGGGGAGCTGCAACACTTGGGCTTCCTCCCCTTCATCTTCTTTCTGCCCATCTATGTGGTAACAGTCAGGGGCAATGTCCTCATTGCGCTGGCTGTAGCCTCTAGTCGGACTCTCCACATACCCATGTACTTCTTCCTCTGCCACTTCTCCCTCCTGGAGATTGGCTATACCTCCAACATCGTGCCTCAGTTGTTGCGGAGCTTCCTAGAAGGGAGGGAAGCCATCTTGCTGGTCAGCTGTCTGGTCCAGTTCTACATGTTTGCCTCGCTGGCTGCAACTGAGTGCCTCCTGCTCTCCGCCATGTCCTACGACTGTTACTTGGCCATCTGCCACCCCCTTCACTACCCTGCCCTGATGAGCACCTGTTTGTGTGGCTGCCTGGCTGCTGGAGCCTGGTTCAGTGGTTTCTCATTCTCCACCTTCACTCTGACCCTGGCGGCCCCTCTGCCCCTTTGCCCTGGTAGCAGAGAGATTGACCACTACTTTTGTGACTTTGCTCCAGTTACAGGGCTGTTCTGTGGGGATGTGGCAGCCATGTGGGGAGCTGGAGTGAGCATCTCAGGCTTCCTGATTGTGGCCCCCTTCCTATTAATTGTGGCATCCTATGCCTTCATCCTGAGGACTGTGCCACGAATACCCTCAGGCCATGGTAGAGAGAAGGCCTTCTCTACCTGTTCCTCCCACCTCAGTGTGGTCGGGGTGTTTCATGGCACCCTCATTGTAGTCTATGTAGCCCCAACAGACCACATGTCCCCCTTGCTCCGAAAGACCTTCTCTGTCTTCTACACTGTGTTCACCCCTATGGTCAACCCCATCATGTACAGCCTTAAGAACCAACAGGTAAATGGTGCCCTTCATAGGCTCTGGGGACAGCTCATCCCAAGACATACCCCACTGAGGGAAATGGGACAGCTATTGACTTCTTCCTGGATTCCAGCTTAGCCCCTTCCTCAAAGTCTAAAGGACCAGAGAGCACTGTGATGAAAAGACAGAGACTGTGGGATTGAAACTTTATCTCTCACAGAATGAAGTAACTTCATTTTTCCAGTTGCAATTGGGCAGGTATCAAAATACATGCTTGACACAGGGCCTAAATACCATAGACACTCCATAAATATTAGTTGAAAAAAATTAATGAATTAATCAATACTGAAAAGAATGTGAGAGGGAACAGAGCATAACATCAAGTGGGGAACATTTGCAGATTATTAATCCAAGGTGACAAGGACTGAGGTTGACAGATAGGGAAAGAGAGTTAAGGAGATGGTAATAAGAACCATTAAGAATTAAGATAATATCTCATAACATGCTTCAAATTAAATCTCAGAAACAGAGAAAGAAAACTCCACAACCTAAAGTCTGTAAAGTAGTGACGTAGGTAGTGGTGGGATATGAGCCACTCTCACTGCATATAGATAGCACTCCTCCTAGGGAAAGGAAGGGTCAGTTAGAGGGGAGGAAAGAACTCTATGCACTCATGCCTGTAGCCCAGAAGCCCAATTAGGCCACTGCTCTGGGTCTTCCCATTAGTCCTCCTATCATTGATATTGGACCAATAGGTAGTAGGGGAAAGGAAGGAGCCAATTAAATAAAGAAAGAAAAAAATAAATTGAACCCAATGAGAGGATTCTGAAATTTTACCTCTATCAAAGAATCTTCGAAGTCTTTTTAAAATGACACAAAAACATTTCTAATTTTTTTGTTTAATATATCAACAAGTTTCTCAACATGTGATATGTAAACCATCTATACCAGAATAATCTGGAGTTGTTGTTTACAAATGCAGATTTCTAGGCTCCTCACCAGACCTAAAAAATCAGAATCTCTAAAAATGGGGCCCAGGGATCAGCATTTAACAAATACCACAACTGATTCTCAGTGTAGGGAGAGGGCATGGTTTCCAGGGATGAGAGGGATGATAGTAGAAAAATAGAGCAAGAAAAAAGAAAATATAGTTACTCATGGATGTAAAGAGATGTAACCCTGAGTGGTGAGAATAAGATAGTTGTATGAAAAGGGTCAGTGAGAGGATCTGGAAGAAAGTAGAAAATCTGGAATAACAACTGCCCTATCTGGGTGGAATTGGAATATAGAATAAGAAAAAAAGAATATAAAATTTCCCTGTCTGGAATGTTGCTGGGGAAATGGGGAAGATCTAGGCTGTATCAGAGTTTTAAAAATGTCTCTGTGATATTTTTTATTTGCATTAAAATCAAAAGTGAAATCCTGTGTTGTGTGTGACAATGTCCTGGCGAGAGGACCAGGATAGAGTGAACAGGGAGCACATCAGTTTCCCTGAACAAAGAGCCCAGTGCGCTCCTCAGGATGCAGGACTCTCACCATGCCCAGAGGAGTTTGTTTACTCTCTATATGAGGGGCACTGAGAACAGGTAGGGATATGTAGGGAATGTCCAGGAGGCATTAGAGGTGTGGGTCCCAAGACCTGCACAAAGCATGTGGCTGCCTTTATGGTATTATTTCAAGGGTTTTGAGAAAGCTCCAAGACCTTCCCCTCACCTCACCACCTGAACCCCATAAGCAGTCCTCCGCCTACTCCTAAAGCCAGAAATTCTAATTTAAAGTGTCTTCATTTTAATCATAGGTCAAATGTACATAGTACTGTGGTATAGAGGAAAGAAGCAGACCTATCTATGTTTTGATCCCAGTTCTGCCACATGCTAGCTTAGGATAATTACTTAACCTCTTTGACTCTCAAATTCCTCATCTGTAATATGACAGGAATAATAATAACAATAATAATAATACATACATATATACATCCATACATATTTGTATGCATACTTTACAGGATTTTTGTGAAAATCAAATGAAAGACATATAATAAATTCCTCTATCTCTGTGCTTTTATTGGCCTATGACACACTTTAATAAACATTAGCTCTCCCCTCACCCTACCTCTCCTGAAGGAAAGTCAAGAGACAACCTCGCCCTTTGGTCACAACACCACTGAGGGCCAGCCTTTCCTTGAGTGGAACCCTGATTGCATATAAACATGAGGCACAGCTGCTCTTTCCTATTACCTGGCATAAAAGGACTGAGACAACATTGGGAGGATGACAGACCATAAGAAAACTGGTCCTAAGTAGACGAGAAACCCTGGAGGAAAGAGCCAGAGAAGGAAAGTAAAAAGGAGGAATGGGAAGGGAAGGATGAGGAAGGGGAAGAGAGAAGAGGGAAATGGAAATAGAAGCAGCAGCAGGATAATGGAAAGGGGAAAAAAGTAACAAATGGGAAAGATGATAAAGAAAAGTAGTAGAAGAAAAGGAGAAGAGAAGAATTTGGGAAGCCTTTCCCAGATTCCTCCACTTGGACCACACATTTATTTTCCTAATGAAAAGGAAACAGGTGTGTTTTTAATGGATTGTATAAAATTTTTGTTATTAATAGGACTTCTGCTCAATATTGCATTGTAAGTCCATGCTTTGTGATACCCCATTTACAGCAAGCACTTAACAGTAATTGAAAACATGCAAAAAGAGAAAATTTAAAAGGCATGTAATGGTTCAAAAGCAAGACAAATATCTCCACGAGCCACAAATGTAAGAAAATTGTTAATAAAAGCTGTGAGTAGGACTGAAGCTGAGGGCCTGCTGGATTCCGGGCTTAAGCAGTTACAGGCAGCTATGAGTTCAGCTCCTCCAGGTCAACAGAGACTAAAAGTGCTCCATCTACAGCAGGAGATAGAAGCTCCATCTAGAGCCAAAGTCACTTTAGAAATAAGGGACTGGAAACAGGGTCTCTTTTTCATTAAAAAGAAACGACAATAATAGCCTCAAGTAGAGGCTATTATTCTCCCAAACCCAGGTATATCTGGGTCTAGAAGTAACCAATCTCACTCCTGGCACTTTGAGACCATCACCAACTCCACTTTATTTTAAAGTCTCCTATTCCTTTGAGGTTTATATATTTTGGCCACATGCCTATGTCTCCCTTCAGTTACTCTCCCTCCTTCCTTGAGAATGCTGGCACTTGTTTTGTAGAATTTCTCTCCATCCAAAGATCTATTCCTATTCTGAGTTATTCAAACATCCATGAGCGTCCTATCCAAAACCTAGGCTCCGCAACCCGATAAGCATCTCCTCTGCTCTGCTTCAGTCACTCATCCCTATGGCCCCATCCTGTATCTTGCCATCACCCAGAAGTGCATCACCTCTGAAACTATAACCTCAGACATCTGCTATTCTCACCAACCTCTTATTCTTTCAGTTTATTTGCTCAATTGCTCCCAATACTACTGTTTCAATTCCATTGAGACATTCAGTCCATTGATAGTCACTTCTACTGTATTTCTATGTATTAGCTTCCTTCTGTCTTCACTTCTCTCCTTATCCAGATAAAATTCCACAGTCCAAAATATAAACCACTTTTCCAACATCTTCCATTACCTTGCCTCATTATCTTTCTGTCCACTTGCCTGGAAAAAATCTAACCCCAAATGCATAGTCTCATAGGTGCCTTTAGAGTAAAGATGAACCTCCTTAATATGACTTGGCCCCTGTATGCCTCTAGATATATGCAGACATATTTCTTACCACTCACAGTCTCATATCTATGCTTCAGTCATAATGATTATCTTTCATTTCCTTGAATTCACCAAACTCTCAGGCCTTTTCATATGCTTTTTGCTCTACCTGTAACAATTTCCCATCAACTATGCCCAGCTCTTGCATAAAAAGTGAGCAACAAAGATTTGTTGAGTTAATTTAATCAATGAAAGCACGAGTAGATAGATAGCTGGACCAATTATAAATAAGCTATGCCTACTATCCATCCCATCACATCTCCAAGTCAACATCATTTAATACCCTTTAACATGTACAGGCTTGCCAGTATTTCAAGAAGACCTACAGAGGCTTCCTTTTAGCACTACCACTATTACTCTTGTGCATTTTCTTAGAAAGTATTGATCTAGTTATAATTCTTCTTTCACAATGTCCATCCATCTATCTGAAACCAAGACCTTATGCTCCAATAATAATAATCAACTTTTTCTAAGTATATATATATATATCATGTCATTTGTGCTTCACAACAAACTGTGAGGCAGACATTATTGACACCATCTTATAGTTGAAGAAAACTAGACTCAGAAAGGTAAATTTAAGGCCATTAAGATGATAAGGAGTGAATCCAAGACTCAAAAACTCTGATCTTTTTTATCTCAAAGTCCATGTTCTTTTCATGATTAGCATTGTCATTCTTGGTCAAAAACAAAAGAGAGGAAGAGGAGAAAAGAGAAAGCACATGAACACAGGCATTACTTTTACGCTTGGATAACGAAAGTAGAAGAAACCAGATTTTTAGAGAACAAAGGAACAGAGAACGTTGGGAGGGAACAGAGAGCCAGAGAAAGATGACTGAGCAAGGACGAATTTGAGATAAGGAATGGATCCCCAGCAAGCCACACCGTGGGTTTCAGCACCAAGGACAGCACACATCCCACGGTTGTTGGGGGTTAGAGCAGAGAGCTTTATCTTCCCTGTTTGCGTTGGGAGAGTGTGAAAAGAGGTGAAGACATCTCCTTTAACCCCGAAAGGAAGTAGACAACAGGGAAGAGGAAGAGACCTGGCATTTTGACAGTGCCTGAGAGAGGAGGACATAAAGGCAAATCTTTGACCTGGCCTTGGACAACACCAACAAACTTTCCCAATCTAACTTCCTTTTTCTCTCCCCCGTGTCACCTGCTCTCTATCTCTTGGGATTCTGTGTGAATCCTTTATTCTTGGCCTAACCCCAGGGAGCCTTTGTTTTGGATAAGCGTTGAGGTTTTTATCAAGAACAAATCAATGAGGTATCACCTCACTCTGGTCAGAATGTCTATAATTAACAAGAACAAATCATTCCCCCAGGAAGTAAAGGAGCTGAAAAGGATGAGTAACAAGAGACAGAACATCCTATGATCAGGATATGCCCATGTCTGCACTCCATGGTCTTCTAGGACCTCCTGGTAAAACTCCTCATACCATCCTCCCACCAGCAGCATTTCCAACAAAGTCATCAAGTTTCCTAACAAGACAGAATAACCATTGTTCCAGAAAGTAGAGTTCCTGACTGATACATTAACCCCCAAAAGGTACACACCTGGAGTTTGCTCCAAATCATAATGCCTGCACATGAGACAAATCACAAAATTAGTGACCCTAGTTATATGTCCAAAGAGGACTTAGAGAAGAAAGAGCTATGAATCAGAGTCAGGGCAAGGTATAGAAACTAGACACAAAGATTGTAAGAAGTTAGACTCCTCAAGCTATGCTCAGTGCCAAAAATTCTACCATGAAGAAGGAGGCACTTCAAACAGGTACCAGCTAGATAACTATCCAACTTCTCTGGGGGATAGGCACTAGATCCCCCCAAAAGTGTTTTTATTCTAGTCCTGCCTCCTAACTTAAAGCCCTAGGCTTTGAGATGGAATGGAAATTCACACTGTGATCACACCTCTTAAATATGAGAATAACCTCATCATATCTCTAGAAGGTTAATTAGCTGGTGTTCTGGGCTGAATGTTTGTTTTCCCAAAATTCATATGCTGAAAGTCTAATCCTCAAGGTGATGGTATTTGGAGATGGGGCCTTTGGGAAGTAATTAGGTCATAAGGGTGGAGCTCTTATGATGGGATTAGTGCCCTTATAAGAAGAGACACTCCAGAGCTTTCTCTCTGTCTCTGTCTGTCTGTCTGTCTGTCTCTCTCTCTCTCTTCCTCCCCGCTCCCTTCCTCTCTCCATCCACCATGTGACCCAGAGAGAAGGTGGCCATTTGAAAACCAGGAAGAGAGCCCTCACCAGGAAGCAATTTGCCTGGCACCTTGATCTTGGACTTCTCAATCTCTAGAACTGTGAGAAATAAATTTCTATTGTTTAAGACACCCAGTGTACAGTATCTCATTATAGCAGCCCAAACTAAGACAGCTGGTGTACAGGAGTGATGGGCCTCAGGTATTCCTGAGAAAATTAAAACAATCTATGAGCTAATCCTCTAGGATGGTCTGACCACTACAAAACTTCTCTCTGGAACAAGGGTGGGAAGGTACAGAAGAGGGAATAATAATAGCTTATATTTTCTATGTGCTTACTATGTGTAGGCACTGTTCTCAGTGCTTTGTATTAACTCATTTAATCTTCACAATAACCCGATAAAGTAGGTACAATTATCATCTCCATTTTACAAATAGTAAAAGTGAAGCATAAAGAGATAGAGTGATCTCCTCAAGGTCACACATCAACAAGTATCAGAGCTTAGATTTTGACCCAGAAGGCTGACTCCAGAGTCTATGCTCTCCACCATTACACTCCAGCTGGTTGTAACCAACAGAGTAATTCCCAGAGTAGTAAGTCTCACCCTATGAGACCCAAGGCCCTATTTTAAATTCAAAAATTGAATAATTTCCTCTTTATTACTCTGAAATTAAATTCACAGGTAATATACCCTAGCGTCACACATAATCTCATTAAAATTAACATAATGCACTAAATGCCAAATAAGAAAGAAATAAAATGGAAATAATTCATTATAAAATAATACGTATTTTAGTAGAAATGCTTGGATACAACCACACCAGAAGACATAATATAATATAGTAGTTGGATGTAAGACTCCAAGACACAGAACCATTGTGAGTGTAGTAGCTGCAAACACAGATGAATACAGATGTGTCACATTGGCAACTCAAGAATCATAAGCAACATTGCCAACGATGATAGGATTTCCTGAAATGATAAATAACCTTGTTAAAGTTCCAAACAAAACAAAGTACAATTTCCTCTTGGTTTACACGATAGTTATATTCCTAGAAAATTCAGTGTATATTAATTCCATGAAAAAAAATTCTTTGTGTTAGGCTTAATTAATCCTTAATAGGCTTTATACCTACATGAATTTCCACCAAGAGATTTTTTTAAAGTCAAGCAGGACACAGAAAAATTCTTCAGAATATAGTATTGTTCTGTACATTGAAAGATAGATAGACCCCACTCCCCAAGTACTAGTAGCTCCCTCTAATCACTGTGACAACCAAAAATGCCTCTACACATTCCAAAATTGCCTCCTGGGAGTCGTATCATCACCTTGTGAATCACAGCCCTAAAGCCTGTAACTTCCAGACCTCAAACAGTGACGCCAGACTTGAATCCTCCAGGGAGAGGCTGGTGTTCTCCCCTGGAGACAGGTGCAACTTTAAACCTCTTGACCCATCAAGACAGGTAAAGTTTCTGAGAAGAAGCTGTGGTGGGAAACCAGAGTACCTAGTTTAGATGTGTCTCCACTTACACTTCAAAAAGAAAAGTTTCCAAGGATTCTTAGATCTGAGAAACTAATGTCTTCTTAAAAGAGGAGAGACACCCAGGGGGAGGCTATATGTGAACTTCAGGAAATTAACCAAGGGTCACCTTCTGTCAAAGAACTACACGTGGCCTGCAAACAAAGAGAGAAAAGATGCAGGGCAGAATTGAGAACAACTTTCTGATGCCAGAAGGGTACATTAAATGCTTTGAGCCATTGGACACATACAAGAAAGACCCAAACAACATTTACTACTCAAAATTAGTTGGTCACCATCCATGTAGATGAGAACTCTATGGAAGAAACTCAGCCTTGAATCTGGGGAGAAAGAACCGTATTGGGAAATTTTCATACAGACAAACCTCAAATCACATCCCTGCCTGGTAGTCCACCAGAAGAACCCGAAGACAGGAAATAAATAACTGGATTATAACCAGCCTTCTGGGTTTCTCCAAATGAATGGTCCAAATTTAAGGAATGTGCTCTGCTGGGGCCTATGGATTTACATATTTTGGATATTCTGGGACAGTCTCAATTTTATATGGTTTAGTTCTTGTCAAAAATGAGGATGTGTTAAATGTGCAACGAAACATAATTTCATTTTTAAAAATTTACAACACTTTACATGTAAATAAATATACAAATAAGAAAATAAAACTTTGTCAGACCATAAGTTCTGGTTTGGGACTTAGAAAGTGTGGTCTCTATACCTCCAGGGCACTAGACTTGGGACAATGAGGGCTCTGTCCTCTCTAAGTGCACATGATCATTTTTTTAAGAGGTTGGGCTTAATTTCAACTTACACTTTAGAAGAAACACCAGCTGGCTCTTAGGACCCCTGATCTGACACACAACAGGGCTGGTGGTAGTCCTGGAAGCTCTTCTTTCCACAACCACTCTCATTTCTTCATCTTCAGTCCAATTCAGTAACATTACTAGGACACTCCCATTCATTGCAATTACTACTTTGGATCTGAGGTAAAGACAGAGAACAGGTTGACCCTCAAGATTTTGGAATACTTTACTGGTACATGATTCCTGCTGGAACTATGGGACCAGGCTGGACACAGCCAAAAGCTAGATTCAGAGAAGGATATTCTGCCAAAGATTTTAGAGAGAGATCCTGACATATCAAAAACCCTCCAATATTCCCTTTACCATAACCACCGAAATCTTATAATTTATCCACTCGACAAATTTTTTGACCACTTAATATTATTATGTATGACTCTAGCTCTTCACAAGAATATAAGCATCCTAGGGGTGCGGATTTTTGTCTGATTTATTCACTGCTGTATCTCTGGTGCTTGGGACAGTGCTTGACACATAATAATCAAAAGTGTGATGGGATGTGTAAACTGAAAATCATTATGCCAATATTAACTTCCAATTATGATGAGTTAAGATAGATTCTGGTTTTGCTCTGGGGAAACACAGATACTTCTCCTTCCTCCCTAGTCTCTCCCTAGACATTTTCTGATGCTGCCCCATCTAACCAAGGATTCAGGCATAGAGCATCTCCATTCTATCCTCAGGTTCTATGTGTCCTCCCACCCTCCATGAAGTCCATATTGGTTGGGTCAGTTCAGGGGATGAGACCAGAGCAACTCTCCCATCCTCTGACACACAGGTGTCTGCACTAAGGTTACTGACTCAAAACTATCATGCTCTGTGATATGAGGCAATCCAGCCCTGGAATGCCATTATTAACACTACTTGATGCAAAGATGAAGTATATTCTGATCGTCTCCCTCCTTTGCTGCCTTCTTGCAGCCTATGAAGCCAAAATCTATAATAAATGTGACCTGACCAGAGACCTAATGGCCAGAAGTGTGAGGTCACTTGCACAAGCCAAGAGGATAGAAGAGACCCTGGAAAACTGTATGATCCCTTGAGCCACTCTCTCCTCTTCCCTCTCCTCATTCAGTTGATAAGTTTTTCTACTGCCTCCCTTTTTTCTGTTTTTCTACCTGTCTCAACTCACTGGCTGAAGACTCTCTTCCCATTCTGCATGCTTATGCCTCTCTCCCCAGGGATTTGCATGGTAGAATATTCAAGTGATGACGAAACCAATGAATTTTTTTATTATGCAATCTTCCAGATCAACAGTTGCAAGTGGCGCAGAAATAACACAGGCCCACAAAACGCCTCTGCAATGTTCCTTGCAGTTGTAAGGACTCCATACCTTTCTGAGACTTTGGGACTCCACACCTAGAGGTCTAGAATCTGACTTCAGACCTAGACTTGCAGCTCTAAGACTCACTCTGATTCTTTTTTTTTCCCCAGGTCAGGCAGGTGAAAGGTGGAAAGAACCAGAGAGCCTACTGCAAAAAAAAGGGGGGTGGGGGGGAGGAATGGATGCAGCAAAAGCAGCGTTGAGAGGGAAGTTTATAGTGATAAACTACATTAAGTAAGAGGAAAAATCTCAAATAAACTATCTAACTTTACATCTCAAAAGTATTGGTGAGGATGTGGAAAAACTGGAACTCTCATATACTGCAAGTGGTAGTGTATGTAGGTATAATCACTTTAGAAAACTGTTTGGAGCTTATCTACTAAAGCTGAACAATCTCTAATCCAAAATTCTTCTCCTACATATATATCTAACATATATGTATACATATGTTCACCAAAAGACACATACTAGAATGCCCATACCACCACTATCTATAATGGCCAAAAATGAAATTACCCAAATACCTATCAAGAATAGAATAGAGGATTCTGGGAAGACGGCAAAGTAGGAAACACCAAGAATTTGTCTCCCCACCTAGACAAAAATTGCACTGGTAGAATCTGACGTCACTGTTTTGGAATTCTAGAGTCTGTTTGAAGGCTTGTAACTTCCAGAGGAAGTGTTGAATGGTAAGCTGTGGTTAATTTCAGTCCATTTCAGCACTTAACATTGTAGCAGCTGCCTATCCCCTGCTCCCTAGCCCCAGGGCAGGCAGCCATGCAGTGTTCCAGCAGCAACTTGTGCTCAGTTTAAGAGACCCAGTGTGAGCAAAACAATCCTGTCCTCCAAATATCAGTTATCTGTGCTCTGGTCACTGATTGTTGCTTCTGACCACAAAGGTGAAGACAAAGAGGTCAGCAACCATTGTTGTTGTACCTCCCCCATTGTTGCAAGCCCCTCCCCCTCCAGGGGATTTAATGGGCCAGCAACTTCCCCTCTCCCACTTTTCTCTTGATCCGCCTTTGGGAGCCATACATTAATTACTAGGACATTCAAAAGAAACTGTATATATGGAGGAAATTAGAAAGCTACTCTGCATGCCCAGGGAAAGGTTCAGGCTCAGAAAAGACCTTAGGTTAACACCTCAGGCTAGCCACTGGCACAGAAACAGCCTACAACAATCAAAGCAAAAAAAAAATTGCAAAACCTGGAGAACAGGGGAGAATTTGATTTCCAGAGTTACTGTATTATAAGATTTAAATGTCCAGTTTACAGCAAAAAATTACAAGGCATACAAAGAATCAGGAAAGCATTGCTCATTCAAAGAAAAACATAAATTAACAGAAATTGTCCTAGTAAAAGACCTTTTGGCAGATTTACTAGACAAACACTTTAAAACAATTGTCTTAAAGATGCTCAAAGAACTAATGGAAAGTCTGCAAAAATTCAAGAACATGATGTATGACATGAAGTCAGCATCATGGCTGAATACAATGTCCTTCGTTCCTGTCTCCCCCAACAAAAATAACAATGTGGCATCATCCATGGACAGAATTGCTTTTGTGAAAGCTACAGGACCCAGAACCATACACGAAGTGACTCAAGAGAAGTCTCACCCACCCCTATGTCAGGCAATAGGCTTACGAACCTCAATTCTGACTTTGGATCCATGCAGTGGCCTGAGAACCAAGCTCCAGCCTCTCTCAGCCACAGTCTGGGACCCTGAAAACACTGTCCTAGACAATCAACCATAGGTGAGAGAGCCTTTGGGGAAGCCCGGGTTTCCACCAGAGAAGTTCCAGCACATCACTGGAGAAAAAAAAATACGAGTTTGGATGCATTGAGAAGTGTAAGAGGAACAGTTTGACTCTACCCAAATTACCCCTCCCCTAAGGTGGCACAACTTAGGTCCAAGAGAAATCTTCTTGTCCCCAATTTCTCTTACAGGGGGAAGTGAGAGTGTATGAGTAAGTGTCCAGCTTCCTCAGCTGCACATAATGCTGCCAAAATGGCTCATTTCTCTCTCACCATATCCAGAGTACTAAATCATGAGCTCTAACACTCAAGGTGGGGAGACTTGGGGAGTGGCAGGTAGGACTCTTAGAGGGCAGTAAAGGAATGTAGATCCTACAAGCTACATTGCCAACTCCATCAAGAAACCCACCCACTGGCAGCCACTATGGAAAACAGTATGGAGATTCCTCAAAAAATTAAAAATAGAACTACCATATGATTCAGCCATCCCACTACTGGGTATCTATCCAAAGAGCTTGAAGTCAGCAATCCCAAAAGTCCTATGTACCCCAATGTTCATTGCGGCATTATTTACAATGGCCAAGACATGGAAGCAACCTAAGTGCCCATCAACAGATGAATGGATAAAGAAGATGTGGTACATACATACAATGGAATACTACTCAGCTGCAAAACAGAACAAAATCATTCCATTTGCAATAACATGGATGGACCTTGAGGGAATTATGTTAAGTGAAATAAGCCAGCTAGAGAAGGATAATCTGTGTATGACTCCACTCATATGAGGAATTTAAAAATGTGGACTAAGAGAACAGTTTAGTGGATACCAGGGAAAAGGTGGGGTGGGGGGTGGGCACAAAGGGTGAAGTGGTGCACCTACAACACGAATGACAAACATTAATGTACAACTGAAATTTCACAAGATTGTAACCTATCATTAACTCAATAAAAAAAAAAAAAGAAAGAAACCCACCCACTGGGGACACTTCACCTGTGGATCCCCTCAACTGGCCCATAGGCACCCTAAGCACTCTGCATGCCTCACTCACACACACCCTTGTGGCCGTGTCCCTGTGTGCGCTCCCAATGGTGGCCACAAGAGCAAGCTTTGGCAGGCAGCCAGTGAACACACACAGACAGCCAGCCAGAATCTGCGTGCCATGGAGGAACCACAAACCTGAGTTTTAAGGCCACTACTGGGAAAACAAAAGGGAGACTGTCAGCATTTGGCCTAGTGCATTGCAGAATCAAGAAAAGGCATACAAGGTTAAAAATTCTGCCACAAGAGGAAGCAAGAAGCATGAAACAAGTGTATCAGTAGAAAGTCTGAAACAGACTCGGAATCCCTAGCAGGGATGATGGAAGGTATTTCTCTGCCTCAGGAAGTTATTAAAGACTGGAGGAAGTGACTTCTACTTCAAGTGTGAAGAAAGCAACACAAAACTTCAAGTAACATGAAAAATCAAAGAAATATGATACCACCAAAAGATCACAATAATACAGTAGTCCCTCCTTATCTACAGAGGATATGTTCCAAGACCCCCAGTGGATGCCTGAAACCACAAATAGTACCAAGCCCTATATATACTGTTTTTTCCTATACATACATACTTGAGGTATGACAGCAAAACTAGCACAAATTTCTTTCTCCTTCTTCACAATTTCATGGATAGAAGATTTGTTCTTACCATAGATCTTAGCAACCTCAGCATGCAATTTTTTTCTTTCCTTATTAAGTCAAGAACTTTCACCTTTTCACTTAAAGTAAGCACTGTACGGCTTCCCTTTGACATATACAAATTGCCAACCTCAGTACTCTTGTGCTTTGAGGCCATTATTAAGTAAAATAAGGGTTACTTGAACACAAGCACTGCAATATTGCAACAGTCAATCTGACAACCAAGACAGTTACTAAGTGACTCATGGGCAGGTACGACATACAGCATGGATATACTGGACAAAGGGATGATTCACATCCTGGGCAGGATGGTGGATGGTGTGAGATTTCATCACACTACTCAGAATGGTACACAATTAAAAACTTAGGAATTATTTCTGGAATTTTCCATTTAATATTTTCAGACCATCTTTGGCTTCAGGTAACTAAAGATACAGAGAGCAAAATCACAGATAAGGGGGGTCTACTGAATCCAAGTAACCAATCCAAAACACATGAAGATCTGAAATTTACTCAATAAAGAATTCAAAATAACTATTTTAAGGAAACTACATGAGCTACATGAAAATGCCAAAAGATAATTCAATGAAATCAGGAAAACAATAAACAAACAAAAGGGGAAGTTTAACAAAGATATATAAATCATACCAAAAGAACCAAACAGAAATTCTAGAGTTGAAGAATACAATGAATGAAATGAAAAATGGAACACAGAGCATCATCAGCATAATGAATAAAGCAGGAAGAAGGACCTGTGAGTTAGAAGACAGGAAATTTGATATAGTCCAGAACAAAGAAAAAGAATGAAGAAAGTCTATGTGATCTATGGGATACCATCGAAAGGATCAATGTGCAAATTATTGGAATTCCAGAAGGAGAAAAGACAGTAGGGAACAGGAAACTTATTTAAAGAAATAATGGCTGAGAATTTCCCAATCTGGGGAGAGATTTGGACATTCAAGTTTATGAAGCTCATATGTAACCAAACAAACTCAACTTAAAGACGTCCTCTCCAAGACACATTATGATAAAACTGTCAAAAATCAACCATAAAGAGAATCTCAGGAGCAGCAAGAGAAAAGAAGATTGTAACTTACAAGGAAACTCATAAAGCTATCAGTGGATTTTAAGCAGAAAACCTACAGGCCAGGAGAGAGTGGGATGATATATTCAAAATGCTGAAAGAAAAACACTGCCAAGCAAGAATATTATATTCAGCAAACTAATCCTTCAGAAAAGAAGGAGAGATAAAGACTTTCCTACACACACAAAAGCTGAAGGTGTTTATCACCATTAAATCTTTCTTGCAAGAAATTCTGAAAGGAGTTCTTCAAGCTGAAATGAAAAAACTAATTAGTAACATGAAAATTTACAACACACTGATAAAGGTAAATATATGGTCAAAGTAAGATTACTCTAATACTGTAATATGATTATGTTAACCACTTAACTATAGTATAAAGATTTAACGACAAAAGTATTAAAAATAACTAGAGCTACAATAATCTGTTCCATTATACACAATATAAATTACATACACAATATAAGAAGAGGTAAATTGTGACATCAAAAATACAAAATGGGGAATAAAAGGATAGTTTTGTATGCAAAGTTAAGTTTATATCAGTGTAAAATAGACTGTTATAAGATGTTTTAAGTAAGCCTCATGGTAACCACAAAGCAAAAACCTACAGTAGATACACAAAAGATAAAGAGAATGGAATTAAAGCATGAATTCACAGAGAAGACAGCAACAGAGGAAGAAGAGAAAAGGAAAACTACAAAAACACTAGAAAACAATTAAAAAGATGGCATTAGCATGTCTTTACCTATCAATATTACTCTAAATGGAAATGGATTGAATTCTCTAATCAAAAAGCATAGAGTGGCTCGATGAGTAAAAAAAAAACAACACTTGTCTATAGGCTTCATACAAGAATCTCACTTCATCTTCAGGGACACACATAGGCTCAAAGTGAAGGAAGGGAAGTGGAAAACAATATTCCATACAAGTAGAAACCAAAAGAGAGCAGAAATAGTTATACTTATATCATACAGAATAGACTTTAAGCCAAAACTGTAACAAAAAAAAAAAGAAAGTCATTAATAAGGATAAAAGGGTCAATTCGTCAAGAAGACATACCACTAGTAAATATGTATGCACTCAACGTCAGAGCACCTAAATATATAAAGCAAATACTAACAGAAATGAAGGAAGAAATAGACAACAATGCAATAATAGTAGGGGACTTTAACATCCCACTTTCAATAATGAATAGATCATTCAGACAGAAAAGAAATAAGGAAACATTGGACTTGAACTGTACTTTAGACCAAATGAACCTAACAGACATATATAGAACATTTCGTCCAACAACAGCAGAACACACATTCTTCTCAAGCACACATGGAACATAAATCCACAATAAATCATATGATAGGTCTCAAAATGAGCCTTAGTAAATTTAGGAAGATTAAAATCATACCAAGTATCTTTTCCAACCACAACAGTATAAAACTAGAAATCAATAACAGGTGAAAACCTGGAGAATTCACAAATATGTGGAAATTAAACAATACATTCCTGAACAACAAGTGGCTCAAAGAAGATACCAAAAGGGAGACAAAAAATGTCTCGAAATAAGTGAAAATGTAAACACAACATACCAAAACCTTGGGGATACAAAAAAAAAGTGGTGCTTAGAGGGAAGTTTATAACAATAAAAGCCTACATTAAGAAAAAAGAAGGCCTGGCCCCATGGCTGAGTAGTTAAGTTCGCAGGCTCCACTTTGGTGGCCCAGGGTTTTACCGGTTTGGATCCTGGGTGCAGACATGGCACTGCTTGTCAAGCCATGCTGAGGCAGCATCCCACATAGCACAACCAGAGGCACTCACAACTAGGATACACAACTATGTACTGGGGGGGCTTTAGGGAGAAGAAAAGAAAAGGATTGGCAACAGATGTTAGCTCAGGTGCCAATCTTTAAAAAAAAAAGAAAAGAAAAAAGAAAAATCTCAAATAAAAAATTTAACTTTACACCTCAAGTAACTAGAAAAAGATAAACAAAGTAAGCCCAAAATCAGGATAAGGAAAAATATAACAAAGAGCAGAGCAGAAATAAGTGAAATTGAGAACAGAAGAACAAAAGAAAAGATCAATGAAATGAAGAGCTGGTTTTTTTAAAAGATAGTAAAAATTGACAAAACTTTAGAATAACTGAGAAAAATGAGAGGAGATTCAAATAAATAAAATTAGAAGTGATAAAAGAGTCATTACAACTGATATCACAGAAATACTAATGATCATAAGAGACTACTATGAATAATTATAAGCCAATAAATTGGACAATCTAGAAGAAATGAGTAAGTTCCTGGAAACATACAACCTACAAAGGCTGAATCATGATGTAATAGAAAATGTGAACAGATAAATAACAAGTAAGGAGATTGAATCACTAAATAAAAATCTCCCAATAAAAAAAAGCCCAGGACCAGATAGTTTCCCAAGTGAGTTCTACCAAATATTTAAAGAAGCATTAACACCAATCTTTCTCAACTCTTTCAAAAAATTGAAGAGGAGAGAATACTCCCAAACTTGTTTTATGAGGCCAGCATTATCCTGATACCAAAGCCAGATAAGGACACTGCAAGAAGAGAAAACTACAGGCCAATATCCCTGAAGCATGTAGATGCAAAAATTCTCAACAAAATAATAACAAACTGAATTCCACAGCACTTTAAAAAGATCATATCATGATCAACTGGGATTTATGCCTGGGATGCAAGAATGGTTCAATACATGCAAACCAAAAAATGTGTGTTTTGTGTCCATCTCAGTCTATTGATAGTGATACTGTTGGCTAGAAATGCACAGGGGCACTCACCTAGGACCATACTACTTGTGGTGAGCCCCCAAAGACATTTCTCCAATCAGAGCCAGTGTTGTGGCTGGACCAGCCCCTGTTGTTGCAAGATGTACCTCAACAATAACCATCAGGGAACTTTGAAAAAACAAGGTTTATTACTCACAGATCCTGGAGGGTACCCAGAACACCTGGGGCCACACAGTGAGATCACAAGGAGAGAGAGAGAGTATCAACCTGGGTTTCTGTCTTTATTGGGCTCAAGGGTGGGGTGGCTAGGGTTTCAAGGGTTCATTCTTTATTAGTGAACTTAATACGTAAGAATGAGAATTAAAGCATGGGAAAGTAAAAGCAAGGTTACCCAAGTAGTCAGTTATCTAGGTTACCCAGGGGTTTCTAAAAGGGGAACTTGATGAGTGGGGCAGCCCAGCTCTTTATCTAATTATGTAGCTTCTTTTAAAGAAGAAATCACAAGAGAAATTTAAAAATACTTAAAGATAAATGAAAATAACAACACAACATACCAAAACTTATGGGACACAGTGAAAGGGGGAAATTTATAGCTATAAACACATAAAAAAAAGAAAGATCTCAAATCAACAATCTAACTTTACAACTTAAAAACTAGAAAAGAAGAACAAACTAAACTCAAAGCTAGCAGAAGGAAGAAAATAATAAAGATTAGAGTACAGATAAAAGAAATAGAGAATACAAAAACGACAGAGAAAATCAATGAAACCAAAAGTTGGTTCTTGAGAAGATCAACAAAATTGACAAAGCTTTACCTATATGGACTGAGAAAAAGAGAGAATACTCAAATTACTAAAATCAGAAATGAAAGTGGAAACATTGCTATCAATTCTACAGAAATAAAAAAGGATTGTAAGAGAGTATGATGAAAACAACCGTACACCAACAAATTGGATAAGCTTGATGAAATGGACAAATTTCCAGAAATACCAAACCTACCAAGAACACTTCCTAATTCATTCTATGAGGCCAGAGACAATAAAAAGAAAGAAAGAAAGAAAACCATAGACCAATATCTTTATGAACATTGGTATAAAAATCCCCAATAAAATACTAACAGACCAAATTCAGCAGCATGTTAAAAGATTATACAGCATGACCAAGTGGATTTACTCCTGAAATGCAAGGATGGCTGGACATATGTAAATCAATCAATTAATATACCACATTAACAAAATGGACAAAAAACACAATTATCTCAATTGATGCAGAAAAAAGTTTTCAACGAAATTTAACACACTTTCATGATAAAATACTCACCAACTAGGAATAGAAGAAAACTACCTCAATGTAATAATAGCCGTATAGGAAAAACCCACAGCAAACATCATACTCAATGGTGAAAGGCTGAAAGCTTTTCCTCTAAGATCAGGAACAAGGCAAGGACGCCTGCTTTTGTCACTTCTATTCAACATAGTCTAGAAGTCCTGACCAGAACAATTAGGAAAGAAAAAGAAATAAAAGGCATCCAGATTGGAAAGGAAGAAGTAAAATTATCTCTCTTCACAGATAATATGATTTTATATACACAAAACTCTAAAGATTATACACGCAAAAAAAAAATATCTGTTAGAACTAATAAGTGAATTCAGTAAAGTAGCAGAATACAAAGTCAATACACAAAATTAAGTTGCATCTCTATACACTAAAAATAATCAGAAAAGGAAATTACAAAATTCCATTTACTAAAGCATCGAAACAAAATACTTAAGAATTAACTTAAAAAAAATTAACTTAACCAAGGAGATAAAAGACTTACATTTTTGAAAACTGCAAAACATTGCTGAAAGAAATTAAAGATAAAAAGAAATGGAAACACACCCCATGTTCATGGATTGGAAGACTTAATATTGTTAAGATGTCACGCTTTCCAAAGCAATTTACGGATTCATTGTAATCCCTATTATAATCCCAATGACTTTTTTGCTAAAATCGAGAAATCTATCCTAAAACTCATATGGAGTCTCAAGGCACCCCAAAAAGCCAAAACAGTCTTGCAAAAGAAGAAAGCTGCAGGGCCGGCCTGGTGGCGCAGCAGTTAAGTTTGCACGTTCTGTTTCTCCGCGGCCCAGGGCTTGCCGGTTGGGATCCTGGGTACGGACGTGGCACCGCTTGGCCAAAGCCATGCTGTGGTAGGCGTCCCACGTATAAAGTGGAGGAAGATGGGCATGGATGTTAGCTCAGGGCCAGTCTTCTTCAGCAAAAAGAGGAGGATTGGCAGTAGTTAGCTCAGGGCTAATCTTCCTCAAAAAACAGAAGAAGAAGAAGGAGAAAGCTGCAGGATTCACACTTCTTGATTTCAAAACTTAATGCAAAGCCACAGCAATCAAAACAGTGTGGCACTGGCATAAAGACAGACATATAGACCGATACAATAGAATAGAAAGATGAGAAATAAATCCTCACACACATGATCAAGTAATTTTTGACCAGGGTGCCAAGACCATTGCTATGGTCTGAATGTTGTATCCCCCTAAAATTCATATGTTGGAATCCTAACCCCCAAGGTGAAGGTATTGGGAGGTGGGGTCTTTAGGAGGTGATTGGGTCATAGGGGCAAAGCCTTCATGAATGGGATTAGTGCCCTTATAAAAGAGGTCCCACAGAGATCCCTCACCTCTTCCACCATGTGAGGTTACAGAGAAAAGATGACCAGATAGGAAGCAGGCTCTCACCAACAGCAAATCTGCCAGATCCTTGATCTCAGACTTCCTAGACTCCAGAATAGTGAGAAATAAATGTCTGTTGTTCATAAGCTACCAGTTATTTTTTTATAGCAGCCTGAATGGACTAAGATACCATTCAATGGATAAAGGACAGTCTTTTCTTCTAGGGATCTAATGTACAGTATCGTGATTATAGTTAACAGTGTTGTATTATATACTTGAAAGTTGCTAAGAGAGTAGATCTTAAATGTTCTTGACACAAAAAAGAAACAGTAATTATATGAGTGATGGAGATGTTAACTAACTCTACTGTGGTAATCATTTGCAATATATGTGTATCAAATCATCACGTTTTACACCTTAAATTTACACAATGTATATGTCAACTATATCTCAATAAAGCTAGAAAAAAGGACAGCCTTTTTGACAAATAGTTCTGGGAAAATGATATCCACATGCAAAATAATGAAGCTGGACCCTTACCTAACACTATATACAAAAATTAAGTCAACATAGATCAAAGACTTAAATGTAAGACCTAAACCTATAAAACTCTTAAGAAAACATAGGACAATACAGAGCAATTTCCCCACAAGCCTAAAGAGGCCATTGGTATAAGAATATAGCATTCTCCCCAAATTTCTGCTGTATGTTAGACAGCTCCACTTGTGTGGTTCTATCACTCCCTTTGAGCATTTGCTTATTCACACTTAGCAGAAAACATAAAAGACAGAAGAGCAAGTGCTCTCTGGCACAAGAACAAAACAATGCCTTTTGAGGTCTTCAGCTCATGACTATTTCTTGCTCACTCTCTGGCCTTCGGGCTCTGAGCCCTGCTTCTTGGTGAAGACCTATGATATCCATATGTCCCTGGCAGCCTATACAACCTTCTACATCTCAACATCTTACCTGTTAAATATGTCACAGGTGCCAAAGCCAGCATCTCCCATACCCTGTATTAGCCAGATTCCTATTAAGTTTGGCCCTGTTGCTGCCTATGTTCCCTGTATCAAAGAGTAAGGTCCAAAGGCAGAATACCCAATTATTCAAGGAATAAGGAAGCTCAGAAGATACCAGTAGATTATCAGAACTGCCTTGCTAACACAGACTCATTAGCCAACCACCAAAATTATCTCCAACAAGTTCCTAGGAAAAGTATTTCTAGTGCCTGACATAGTGACTGACCCAATAAATGTTTGTTGGAATGATGAAGGGAAGGGAGAGAGGGAGGGAGGAAGGGATGGAGGGAGGAAAGGAGGTAGGTTTCCCACAAGATTAACCTCACAAAGTTAAGCATGTCACTTAATCAGTGCTTCCAAACATTAATGTGCCCATGAATCAACTGGGAATCTTGTTAAAACACAGATTCTGATTCAGTAGGTTTTGGGTGGGGCCTGAGATTTGGCACTTCTGACAAGCTTCCAAGTGATACTAATACTGCTGGTCCATGGAACATACTTCTGGTAGCAAAGATCTAAATAACTCTACATACCATAATGAAGAGACATTTCAGAGAATGGAATGGTGGACCTCAGGATGTCATACATTTCTCACCACTGTACCATCTCAACAGATGTATGATGGGTAATTTTATTTGTCAACTTGACTGGGCCATTGGGTGCCCAGATATTTGGTTAAATATTATTTCTAGGTATGTCTCTAAGAGTGTTTCTGAATTGGTAGACTCCTATTTGAATTGGTAGACTGAGTAAAGCAGATTGCCCTCCCCATTGTGGATGGGCCTCATCCAATCTGTTGAAGGCCTGAATAGAATAAAAAGCTGAGTAAGAAAGAACTCTTTCTGTCTAACTGCCTTCTCCTGCCTTCAGACTAGGATTCAGATTGGAACGTACATCATCAGCTCTCCTGGTTCTCAGATTCAGACTTGTCCTGGAACTTAGACCATTGATTCTCCTGTGTTTGGACTTCTCCATGAGTGCACGAGCCAATTACTTGTAATAAATAAATAAACACATGCATACATACACGCATACTTACACACAAACACACACAACCTATTGGTTCTGTTTCTCTGGAAAACTGTAATATAAGATATTTGACGATCAGTGATCACAGATATTAGAGATAGATCTGATGACTTCTTTTAGATGTAGAGATATTATTAACTTAGCCTCTAGTGATCTCCTATTCAACCAATGCTTTACTGTTTGCAGGCACCAGAAGATCCTCAATCCCTCCAAACTCAGTGATGCCCGTCTAGATTGAGTGGGAAAATACCTTCAGCCAAGCACAGATAATGAGCCAAAGTTCAGCAGAGCATACAGGGACAACCCGCTTTGGGGACATTAGAACAAAAGCATGAGCCTTGAAAATCACACTTCTTTCTCTTGCCAACTCCCTTCTCTCCCCATTTCCCCCCTCCATGCATTAGCCCAAGTCCAGGACCCTCCCCCCAACCGAGACTTTATTCCTGGTACCATTCTTGGTTACATCCCCTTCCCTGAAGTTCACACTGGCTGGACCAGTTTGGAGAATTAGCCTTGGGCAGCCAAGTCTTTCTTCCTGGCACAGATACCAGCACTATTGCCTACTCAGAGACACCTTTGTGCCAGGAGGGTATAAGAGATCACAGTGTCCTGGACATAACAGTCTTGGGTTCCACTAGCTTCAGAAATGAGGTCCACTCTGATCATCTCCCTCCTCAGCTGCTTCTTTGCAGTTTACGAGGCCAAAGTCTTCTCCAAGTGTGAGCTGGCCCACAAGCTAAAGGCCCAGGAAATGGATGGTTTTGGTGGCTACAGCCTGGCAAACTGTGAGTATGAACTACTCATCCATCCATCTTTTCTGTCTCTTCCCAAAGAGGCCCTCTTTCCCAAACCAGCCATCTCTCCCCTTTCACCTCATAATTTCCTCACTTGTCAGGACTCTCTCCCACTCCCCTGAGTGCTCTTCCTGTCTCTGCCCTCTCTGCTCTATCTTTCTTATCTGGTTCTCCTTTTCTCTCTCTCTCCATCAGGGATTATCTTATCTATAACAGACTTTCTTCTGCTTCTCCCCAAAATCGCCTTCCCACCCAATGGTCTGGGATATTTCCTTGGACATACCCAGAGACTAACCTATTTCCTTTTTTGCTGCCATCACCTTTGCTTTCACCTGCATCCTTTTCAGTGCAGGTCTCTGGAGCACAATAGATGCTGCATCCCATCCTCTCCTCTACCCTTTTGTCTGCCAAAAAATAACCCACATCTGCTAAGTTTGCTTAAAGGTTGTTCTACCAGTGTCACAAGGGAGTTAGATGGGGATTGTGAGAACAGAAGGTGAGGCAATGGCAAGGTTGCAAGAAGGACTGAGAATCTCAGTCACCCATCTCATTGGTGAGAATACATGAAGCTATTTCAATTTCCCTTAAATATCTTTATTTTCTCCATGCCAAACCTACTCTTTCCTGTCACCCACAAGGATGGTCTTTCTGGACCTCCTTCCTAGGATTCTCCTCTACTACCTCTCCACCTCTTCCCTTGCATATCCCTTGGGATATAGAGCAAAAGTGAATATATACAGCAAGAGTGGATATTTGGCTGGGAGATCAGGCTGAAAAGATAAACTGGAGAACAGACTGTGGTTGACTGATTATTGGGCATTCCAAATGTGTTTATTTAATAAATTGTTATTACACACTTACTATGGACTAACTATTGCTTAGTTCTTGGAATACACAATGGATTATCAATGACCTCTAATGTTTAGGATTCCATAGTTTTTCATCTCAGTCTTAATGGACTTTCATATCTGGTAGCTCTAGTACAGCACAAGTTGCATCTCATCATGGAGCACTCTCCCTTTCTATCCACACATTTTGTTCTCTCCCACACAGGGGTCTGCATGGCTGAGTATGAGAGTAACTTCAACACCCGGGCCTTTAATGGAAAAAATGCCAATGGCAGTAGTGACTATGGGCTCTTCCAGCTGAACAACAAGTGGTGGTGCAAAGATAACAAGCGTTCTTCATCAAATGCCTGCAACATAATGTGCAGCAGTAAGGACTCTCTCCCCTCTAAGGGATGGGTGGGGTGGTGGCAGGTAAAATAGGTGCAAAATTGAATGCACTACTCCCTAACACCTGACCTTCGGTCTGTGCTGGGGAAGCTAAGTATAGGGACTAAAAGGGCCCTGAACAGTCCTCACACTAAAACAGGATTCCACAGAGATCCTCCTGCCAAAAAAGAGGAAGAGAGATACACTGACCCATGACTGAGCCTCACCTTCATGGGTCCCCACCCCTCAAGACATGTTATACTGTTCCTGGTACACTCCTGGCACACCACTGCATCACCATTGCACATACCCACTCACAGCACTCTGGACATACTAAGCGGTTTCCTGAAAACAAAGGCTCTCCCTGGTACATCAGGTCCTGGATGGTCTCTGGAAGGAACAGAGCTCAGAGAGAGATTCTAAGCAAAGGCAAGAAATCCCAGGCAAAATGGAAGCCAAGCCCAAAGAAGGGCTCTACAGATAAAGGGTTCATGAATCCCAAGGCTCAGTTTCCTCTAAGAATTCCCCCTCAAGAAATGATTGATTATTAAAACAGGAAAAGGGGGGCTGGCCCCATGGCCAAATGGTTAAGTTCGTGCGCTCGACTTCGGCGGCCCAGGGTTTTGCCGGTTCGGGTCACGGGCACAGACGTGGCACCATTCATCAAGCCATGCTGAGGCGGCATCCCACATGCCACAACTAGAAGGACCCACAACTAAAAAAGAAAATATACAACTATGTACCGGGGGTCTTTGGGGAGAAAAAAGGAAAAATCTTTTTAAAAAGTTAAATAAATAAAAATAAAACGGGAAAAGGGATTTTTCCCTCCCCACTCATCTACTTTTTCTTTCAGAACTTTTGGATGATAACATCGATGATGACATCAGCTGTGCCAAGAGGGTTGTGAGAGATCCTAAAGGGATGTCTGCCTGGTAAGTGGAACATGAAGGACAGAGACCAGTCATTCTGCCAGAGGTGGGCCCAGACAGTATCTGGGATGCTGATGTAAGCCATATCTTTGCTGTAGGAATTTCCCTGGGCTTTGTAAGGAGTTGAGACTGTTTCCCTGCTGTGAAAAGAGGCAGAACACTATTGTGATGCATGCACCCCAGGCATCGCTGCAGTACCAACCCACATGTGTCTTAGATGGACAAGCCCTCCTGGGACTCTCCCACAGCATAAACTGACTTCAGCCTGAAGGCCCTATATTCTCTCTCAGCTGAGCCCCTTACAGACTCCTGCCCCTGCCTCTGATCTATGCTTTATTTCTCTTTCTTTAGGAAGGCCTGGGTAAAACACTGCAAAGACAAGGATTTGTCCGAATACCTGGCTAGCTGTAACCTGTGAGACTGTCCTTGAACGTGGTCCCTGGAGAAGATGGCCCAGAAGGCAAGGCAATTCCTCAAGGTTCTTGGAAGCTTTGAATCTTCCCCAATCTCTGCCTCCAGAATAAAAATTAATCAAGTTCAGCTGTAGCATGTTTAAGGGCTGGGGTATGATGGACGCTTGCTACATGATAGAGACAGCTGGAAATCCTGTTCTTTCCAAGCTCACCACTGAAGTTTTCCATGTCTCCTCTGGAAAGATAGTTAAGGAAAATCCTTGTTTGAGAACTTTTTGAGGCTAAAATTGACAGCTGACTATAGCATGATAGATGTCAGCTCTTATGATGCCAGCTGTTATGAAATTCATTTAGTAGAGATGGCTAATATTATTCTCCATCCAGGAAGGAAAGTTCATGATGAAACAGAAGAAAATTGTGGGAGAGATTTGGTTGAGACATGGGGAATTAGCAGAATATCAGGATGATTATGTTGGCTGGGGTAAATAACTATAGCACTCTAACAGAGTCCACAAAATATGGTGCTCACACAACAATCCAAGATGGGTAGACAGGCTCCTTTGTCCCAGACAGACATTCTGAAACCTAGATTCTTTCCATCTTGCGTCTCCACCAACCTCTACAGCAGTGTTACTCAAAGTGTGCCAGCATTAACATCACCTGGGAGCTTGTTAGAAATGCAAATTCTTGGGCTGACTACAGACCTATTGAATCCTTGCCTTTAATCTGTTTTAATGAGCTCTCCAGGTGATCCTTATGCATAGACAATTTTGAGAAGCAGTGCCCTAGGGCATTGTCCTCACCCACACAGACAAAGCTGGATTGAAGGCACTCCATGCCTCAATTTTCAGGAAGGGGAATAAGTCTGGAGAAACACACACACAATGTTTTAAGGTCCAGGCCTGGAAGAGGCACATTTCACTTCCATTTATACTCCAAAGATAGAAATTTAATCACAAGCCATTCCTAGCTTCAAAGGAGCCTGGGGAATGTAGTCCCCAGCTAGGCAGCCAGGTGTCCTGCTACAAAACTATTACTGTGGCAAAGGGGAGAATGGATTTCGGTGGACAGCTAGGAGTTTCTGCCATAGTAATTAACAAATCACTTAATAAAGTGAATGATAATCACTTACATTCCTAGAGAGTAAATGTTTCATTGAACAAGTGTACTTCCCAGGATATAACCATATAAAAGTATTTTTGTGCCCCACCATCCCTTGAAATTTATTGTGTGAGGTACGTTCTTCTCCTGCCTCTGAACAAAAACTCAGGCAAGTACCATGACTTTTCCGGTCACCCTCAGTTAATGAAACCACACCAACGCCATGCAAGGAGTCCTCTCCTCTCTCCAGCTCTTTTTTGGCCTCTCTGACATCTTTTATAGACTGACAATGGAAGATCAACCAAAGATACAAAAACATACTTCCACAATCTCCTTTTGTAAATATTCGTAGTCTTGCATTTCCCTTTGAAATGTAGCATCTATTGTCTTGAGGCCTCTGCTGAAAGGAAGACAAAAAGAGTTTTCCATTTAACCTCCTGATACAATGTCTGTTAGAATAGATTACAAAGTACTTTTGAAGACTAGATCTTATTTGACCACACTCCATGTGTGATAGAAAGCAGGACACTGAGGTCTCTTTCTCTGATTGCCACTGTCACTGCCTTGCTGCTCCTGCAGCTGCCACCTTCCAGTTAGCGAGCTCTCTGAATGGATATCATCATTTCTGCTGCTGCTGCTGCTGCTACAGCTGCTGGCTGGACTCCTTTCCTGGTCTGGCTGGCATCACCATGGCTGAGCCCCAGTTGAAGCTTCCCAGATAGGAGAAGAAAGGAATGGACGAACAGAAGAGTAAAGTGAAGAGAAAATAAAGAGAGGCCAGCTTATATTCTGGCACCAACATTACACAGCTTCTTAATAGAGCTAATTCTCCCCCAATTTTTCTGGAGGAAGTTCTCTGCACCTCCACATTCCAGGAGGCAGCAAGCTGGGTTCTCACAATCCAAGAACCCTGTCCTTTCCTGTGGTAGAGTGAATTATGATTCCCAGTTCCTTACCCTCCTCCCTCTGTCATGTGATCTTCCAGAGCACTACAGTGGACAGAGTATATTTCCTCACCACATGGATGTTGAGCTTGGCCATGTGACTTGCTTTGCCAATGGAATGATAGCAGATGTGACACAAGCAGAAACTAAAAATGTGCTTGCACAGTTTTGTTTCGCTTCTTGCGCTTCTGCGATTTCCAGAAGAGAGCATGCCCCAGGTGTCCACTGTCCCCCCACCCTTACCTGGGCCCCAGAATGAAACATGTGGAACAGACTTGAACCCAGCCCAAATCCTGGCTTCTAAAGTAGAGTCCCCTCCCCACTCCACTCCACCAACAATCCGCCAGACCCAGGAGCAAGAAAAATAAATGCTGTTGTAAGCAACTGAGTTTTGGGGTGGTTTATGACAATGCAAAAAAAAAACAAAACTGACTAATACTCTTCCCCACCCCCGTAACTTCTCAGAGTCACTCCCTTCACTCTTCACCACAAATCCTACCCCCAATTAGATTACTAGCAAGGCTCTACTGTGAGGATGCAGATTCTGTACCTCTGATAGCTTTGCATTATATTTAGTTACAATATGTTTACTGAACCAATTCTTTGTGGTTGGTTGTCCAGAAAAGGGATTTCGATGGAGGCCCTGACCTTTGTCATATTACAATCCCAGGGAGGGAACCTAAAGTCCCCACCAAGAATAATCCAACCAGTAACTAATATAAATGAGTCCTTAAACAAAATCTAATGTAGCTCCTTTCCTCTCTCTACATAAAATCAATATTGAGTGTTTGTACATTTTTTGTAAATGTTGGTTTTATTCACTCCTAGAAATACAACATTGTTCTTTTTAATCCTATAAAAATCAACTTAAAAAAATCAACTCAAGAATAACTGAGGTAAAGAAAACAAAATGAGAAGACACATACTACCAGACAAAAACATTTATTACAAAGCTGTAGTACTTATGATAGTGTGGTGTTGGTGCCAAAATAGGCAAATAGATTAGTGAAACACAATGGTGACTCTCACAAATATGGTCAGCTGATAGGACAAAGGGAGTTCCGTATTGCAATGGGGAAAGGATGCTATTTTCAGTAAATGGTGCAGAATCACCTCGCTATCCATATGGCTGCTCTTGTTATCTTTATTCATCTCAGAGCTCTCTGTAGTATTAGAAGAGCAGGGAGCAGACACATGTCTGTGATTCTAACCAGGTGTGAACTTTTCTGCTCATTTAATAAATAAAGATTTAAAAACCAAAAGCAGCAAAAGAGGTAACAGCAGACTTTTTCCATCATCCCAAAATCTAGATATAAATTGGACTTTGAAATACTTCACCTCAGAGCTACTAAATCAAGCAAAACTCTTCCTTTTTTTTCTTTCTTTCTTTCTTTTTTTTTTTTTTTTTTTTTGGCTACACCAAAGGAGCAAGCCCAGAGGGCAGCTGCACTAGAAAGAAAAAGAAAGGCAAGCAATCATTTCACACTATAACAGAGCAGATCCCAGGGTCAAGAACAGCCACCAACGGAGTCAGAAAAGTTCTCTCTGGATGAGAAAAATTCATACCGCACACAGTTAATGCTTTGATCTTGTACTGTATCATTTTATTCAAAACCAATAAGCTTCCTTTCTTTTATTAAGATTATGATAGTTAACAACCTTGTGAAATTACAGTTGTACATCATTATTAGTCATGTTGTAGGTACACCACTTCACCCCTAGTGCCCTCCCCCCACCCCCCCTTTCCCCTGGTAACCACCGATCAGTTCTCTTTGTCTATATGTTAACTACCACCTATGAGCGGAGTCATACAGAGTTCGTCTTTCTCTGTCTGGCTTCCAATAAGCTTCCTTTTATCTAGAAAAAGGAGATCGGGTTGGTTGTTTGCATTTTCAGAAGTCCTTATTTGAGCAATACTGACCTCACAGCTCAAGAGGAGGGAAAGAAAAGCTTGGACGTCAGGGTGACAGACCCCTCTGATGACTGCCGTCAAGAATAAGGGAACTCAGAACAGACACTTCATGAAAGAAGATAAATGGATGGCAAATAAGCACCTGACAAAAGATGCTCAACACTAGTAATCATTAGGGTAAAGTTAATTAAAACCACAATGAGATACCACTACACACCCATTAGTATGGCTAAAATTAAAAAAGACTGACCATACCAAGTGTTGAAGGAATGAACTCCCAAACACTGCTCATGGGAATGTAAAATAGTGAAACCACTTTGGAAAACAACTTCTCAGTTCGATCCAGCCATTCCTCTCCTGTGTATTCACCCAAGAATAAAGGAAATAAATGTCCACACAAACGTATGCACACAAGTGTTTATAAAAGCTTTATTTGTAACAGCGAAAATCTGGAAATAAGCCAAATGTCTATCAGCATATAAATGAAGAAACAAACTGTGACATTTCCACATACAGGTATACTACTCAACAATAAACAGGAACAAACTATTGATACATACAATAACAGGATTGAAGCTCAAAATAATTATGCTAAAAGAAGCCAGACCAAAAAAAGAGTATGTACTGCCTAATTCCATTTATATAAAACCCTAAAAAATGCAAACTAACCTACAGTGACAGAAAGCAGATCAGTGGTTGCTTTGGGATGGGGCATAGGAGGATTGGGAGGGGGAGACCACACAGGGACACAAGGACAGTTTTCAGGGGAATGGATACATTTACTATCTTTATTGTGGTGACAGTTTCATGGGTTTATACCTCTGTCAAAATTTATCAAATTATATACTTTAAATATGTGCAGTTCAGGGCTGGCCCTGTGGCACAGTGGTTAAGTTCGGTGTGCTCAACTTCAGCAGCCCAGGTTCACGGGCTCAGTTCCCCAGCATGGACCTATACCACTCCTTAGCCATGCTGTGGCAGTGACCCACATATAAAGTGGAAGAAGATTGGTACAGATGTCAGCTCAGGGCTAATCTTCCTCAAGTGAAAAAAGAGGAAGACTGGCAACAGATGTTAGCTCAGGGCTAATCTTCCTCAGCAAAAAAATATACATATATGTGCAGTTTATTGTATATCAATTACTCCTCAATAAAGCTGTTTAAAACAATAAAACTGGTAAGGGTCAACCATGAGCAAGACAATAAGATATAAATCTCAAAACTTCACTCTGCCTAAAAGGAAAGAGGTTCAACTAAAATTTAGAGCTATATCCAATGCATGTGGGATAAATGCATTACAAGCATACAGACTCATATAGGGCTCCATGTAAAGTGATCCTACTTGTGAGTCTATTTGAATTCTTACAGCAGCTCTGACACTAACTACTTGGTGTTATGGGTTGAACTGTGTCCCCCAAGAAAAGAAATGTTGACGGCCTAACTCCCAGTACCTCAGAACATGACTCTATTTGGAAATAGAGTCATTGCAGATGTAATTAGTTAAGATGAGGTCATACTGAAGTAGGGTGGGCCCCTAAGCCAATATGACTGGTGTCCTTATACGAAGACAGCCATGTGAAAACACAGAGAGACACAGGGAAGAAACAACACATGACAATGAGAAAGGATTGGAGCTATGAAACTGCAAGTCAAGGAATGCCAAAAATCACTGGCAAACCACGGGAAGCTAGGAGGAGGCAAGGAAGGTTCTTCCCCACAGCCCTCAGAAGGAGCACGGTCCTTCCAACACCTTGATTGCAGACTTCCGGCCTCCAGGATTGTGAGCTAATAACTTTCCATTGTTTTAAGCCACCCAGGTTGTAGCACTTTGTCCCAGCAGCCCTAGGAACCTAACACACTTGGTGTTACTGGTAAGTCGGTGATATTTCTGGGTCTTTGTTTCCATACTTTTTACATAAGAGGGTTGGACTAGATTATATACAAAATTCCTTGGGCAAATTAGTTAATCTCTTATGCCTTGACTTCCTCATCCATAAAATGGAGGTAAATATATAACCGTGCCTGGCACTAAGTAAGCGTAAGCCAGTGGAGGAAGCACTAGTAAGAGCAGCAGGAATTCTTCCAGTTCTGGCAATCTATGGTGTATGGATATGGGATTTTAGGTATCCCATGAATTCTGAGAAATAGGACACAGGAGGAGAACCACCCTATAATTTTGGGGTGAGGGTGGAGTAAGGAGTGGAACAAGGAGAAAGAAGCCCTAAATCGCTGTGACAAAGGGGCAGACACAGGCAGGGGAGCATCCTTAGAGCAATAGGTCCTCACACCCCCTCGCACCCCTCTAATGCTTTACACTTCACAGTAAGCCCACCTCAACCCTGGCTGAGCCCTTCCAGGAATGAGAACCCTCTCCCGCATCCAGGTTCCTGCTGCTAAGTGGCTCACCCAGCGGTGACTCACCTCCACCCAGTCTGATCATGGTGCCGGCATCACCCACTTTTATTTAGTTTTTCTACTGATATTTATTGAATGCAGATATAGTCTAGACACTATGTAGAGGCGGGGATACAGCAGTGAGTAAAACAGAAACAGTCCCTATTACTACAGTTCTAGAGTCTAAAAGGGGAGACAAACATTAAATAAACACTTTCACAAACACTCATACATTACAATGGTGAGGGTGTTAAGAAGGCGAAGACAGAGAGAACCCATCCCAGTGGTCAGGGTAAGCCTCCCTGGGAAAGTAAGGTGAGACCTGCAGGATAAGTGGGAGTTAACCAAGAATGAGGGAGTTGAAGAGAAGTTGGAGAGAACGCTCCAGGCAAAGGGAAGGCATGTGCAAAAGCCCTGAAGCAGAAGGGAGTCCGGCACACTTGTGGAACAGAAGCAAGTCAAGAGAGGCAAGGCTGGGGGCTGGCCCCGTGGCCGAGTGGTTAAGTTCGCTCGCTCCGCTGCAGGCGGCCCAGTGTTTCGTTGGTTCGAATCCTGGGCGCAGACATGGCACTGCTCGTCAAACCACGCTGAGGCAGCGTCCCACATGCCACAACTAGAAGGACCCACGATGAAGAATATACAACTATGTACTGGGGGGCTTTGGGGAGAAAAAGGAAAAAATAAAATCTTTAAAAAAAAAAAGAGAGAGAGGCAAGGCTAGAGAGGCAGGCTGGAGACAGACCGTGCAGCCACTGTAGTCCACAGCAAGGAATCTGGTCCTTATCCTAAATCCAAGGGGGAGTTACTGAAGGGTTTTAAAGCAAAGGAGTAATATAATAAGATTTGTATTTTCCGAAGATTACCCAGGTGGCAGTGTGAAATATAGGCGAGAAGGGGGTAGTTGTGGCCATAAGGGGATAAGTGAGAGGTACTGGAGTCTTGCCGGTGAGACATGGTGCAGTGTTGTGAATCAGGGTGGCTGCAGACTTCGTAACAAGTGGATAGAGAAATGTGTTCATGAAGTTTGATCTGGTGCCTGAGACCTCATCCATCATGGGTTCTGTTTCTCCTATACACTCCCACCTCACTGCTTTCTTTCCCTCTCTTCTCCTCTTTACACTCTACCTCACTTCTGCCCCCTTCTTCTCATCTTTCCCTTACTCTCTCCCTGAGCTTGGGCAGATTCCCCTAGCTAGAGGTTCCTTCAGCAGTACTGAAAAGATTCGCACGCTGACTCCCTAGTGCCCTCTAGTGCTCATAACTCGTCACTGCACCCTTGTCAGCTTTTTGGGAACTTTGACCAGAAAGCAGACAGAATCCCGCCTGAAGGCAGACACTTCCTCAGATTACAGTAAAACTGACTTGCACCACGTTTCAGCTTTGCATCCAACACTTTTTCTTCAGCTGAGCAGACAGTGACAGGCAGATAATCCTAAAAATTTAATTTAACAAATATTTATGATCATTCGCTATATACACAGCTACCAAGAATTCATTAACTACAGAATAAGGCCAATGCCATCACAGTTCTGGCACAATGTAGAGAATCAATAATTTTCATTAAACAAGGAGATAGCAGCCAAAGTGCATGAGTAATTAGCATTCAAACAACCAGTCAGTGATAAAATGGAGGTTTAAAAAAAAAAGAATCTGTCTAGTTTGGAACAGGCAGGGGTCAAGAAGCTAGAAAGTCTTCTTGAGGGAGATGAGATTTTAAAATAGCGCATATGTAAGTCCAGGTCCTCCAAAAAGCAGATGCCAAGATGGGAGTAAATGTGCAGGAGATCTATGAGGGGAAAATGGGAAGGAGCTAAAGAAGACTAGGAGAGCCATCAGACTACAAAGAATGTCTGAGTCTTGTAAAGGAGAGGAGAAAGGAAAGAAGCCTAGGTGGAAGCATCCTAGAGTGCAGTGCAATTCTACACGTTTGGCAAGGTCGATGGAGAGTCCATGAGCCAAGGTGGTTCATCAGAGGAGCCCGAGTCTCCCAGAAATAGGCCTGCCTCAGTATCTCGGCCACACATAGTCATTGGCTGGAGCAGGCTGTGGGAAGCATGGTCTCGGTGTGAACAAGGTGCTGGTGGCAGGAAGGAAAAAGGAGGGTAGCTGAGAGAACTAAACCACAGAATTTGCGCAGGTCATTTTAGCATTTGCCTCCAAGGAGATCCCTGACAACAGGGAGCAGACATCAGGGAAGGAGGAGAAGCTGCATCAAGTGAAGCTGATGGAAAAAGAGGTAAGACTTGGGGTTTTAGAAGACTCAGAGCTCTGGAATGAGGATGTGGGAAGCGAAGGGAACCAATTCCCTCTCACAGTAGAGTATGAGTACCAAAAGGGCAGGGACAATCTACCCATCTGGGTATCCCAAGAGCCAGCATACCTGGTAGTAGGTGCTCAACAAATACATTCAGGTTACATTCTAGGTTCATTTATCTATCAATTAAGGCTCAAATACAAGGCAAATGAGAAGTAGGTGATAGAGTAAAAGTGTGAAAGGAAGGAAATAAAGTCATGAATAGGACACACATATGCTTTAGGTAGTAGGTGGAAGCAAAATGAGGTAGCTCACAAGACTTGTACATGGGGGAAATGACCGACCTTGGAGAAAATAACCAAAAAACAGATCCATCATGGACCAGAGAAGACATGTGCAAAGTTACTCGAAAAATATAGAATGGCCTCAGGGCAAGGTGTGACTACAACATTTATTGAAGTTATTAACATTTGGTTTTGAGTTTGTTTTGGACAGACTTAGCATGACCTTTTGGAGTCCTAGGCAAACGCAGATAAGACACCACCCTCACTTGCAAAATCTTAGGATATTACATTGCTGTATAACAGTTGCGGGGCAAAGAAAACAGTACATGGTCCAAAGTGCCCATTTTTTAACAAACACACTTTAGTTGCATAAAATCCCATTCCCATAACATCATTTTAACCCTTTTCCTATCACCATGGCATTCAAGGGCATAAGCCTGACATTGCAACCTTCACACCTTATTTAGAGTCTCTTGTCAAAGTTGCTTCCCTAGCTATTTCTTGTAATCTCTGGGCATCTTAAGACATTCTGCTCCATATCTTGGCATGTGGGAATTCACTCCACACATCAACAAATCAGAAGAACACCATAGAGCTGAGCTATGAACTAGGGAAAGGTAAGGGGATGAGCATTCTAAAACAAGAGTACAGATTGCCACTAGGTCGTGTTTAAGAGATAATGCAAACGTTTGTACATACATTTTTTTAAATAGAAGAACAAATCATAAATTTATATAATGATTACCTATAAGGTGAGGGAGAGATAGACAAGAAAGGCAAGGGATAGAAGTTAGACTTCTTTAAATAGACTTTGTTTTACACTTTTGACTATAGAACCATGTAACACTTTATATAATGATAAAATAACTAATTTTTTTTTCTGGCTTTTTTTTTCTTTAGGAAGATTAGCCCTGAGCTAACTGCTGCCAATCCTCCTCTTTTTTTTTGCTGAGGAAGACTGGCCCTGAGCTAACACCCGTGCCCATCTTCCTCTACTTTATATGTGGGACGCCTACCACAGCATGGTGTGCCAAGTGGTGCCATGTCCGCACCCAGGATCCAAAATGGCGAACCCCAGGCCGCCGAAGCAAAATGTGCACATTTAACCGCTGCACCACTGGGCCGGCCCCTAATTTTTTATTTTATTTTAATTGCAGTAACATTGGATTATAACATTATATAGCTTTCAGACATACATCGCAATATATTTTGAATTCTGTGTAGATTACATCATGGTCACCACCCAAAAACTAATTATAGTGCATCCCCTCACATGTGAGCCTCATCACCCCTTTTGCCCTCCACCCTCTTCCCCTATGGTAACCACCAATTCAATCTCCATTGCTATGTGTAAAATAACTAATTTTTAAGCAACCCCTAAAAATATAAAATAAAATAAAAGCACCTAGGTGTTATCTACTTGGTAAAATAATCATACAAGAAGGAACTGTTCCAAAGTGACTTTAAAACAGAGTAATTTTACTGAATATCCCTAGTGGGATGTACCCAAAGGAAAAAGATCAGCAAAAATGTCTTCACTGTTTTCAGTAATCATATTCTGGTGATAGTGTTGATACTGTTTTTCTGAAACTTTTGTGTTTACAAAGTATAATAAAATAAATGTACAATTAGGTTATATACTAATTCTGTCATCCTTGGTGTCCTTGAGAACGGAGATGGCCAACATGGGGGGAAAAATGTACAGATGTAAGACAGAAGAGGTTAAGTTGAAATCCTTTAATCCTGAATTTGAGTTAGAAATGTCATGTGAAATTGCATTATTTATTTTTGAAAATAGAGAAAAAGAAATACTTCCTATCTCTGTTCACTGAAAAGCTCTAGAAACAACGACCAATCCAGTAGCCATGGGCATTCCCTAGCACTCAGTCTGTGCACCACCACCTCCTGCTAAAAAGGAATGAGGCCTCCTTGTAGAAAAGAGTGATTCTGGGTTTAGAGGAGGAAATGAATAAGATAAGCCTAAACCATCTTGGCATATAAATAGCAAAGAAACTATCAAAGACTACTGAGATCACATCAAAATGACTCAGAAGTCAATTTAAAGAACATCCCTCTGGCCAAAGATAGGACAACTTAAGTATTAATCAGAATTTTAACTGTAATGGACTAAAATACATCAAAAATACTTAATCTGTAAGTCCATAATTATAATTTTTAAAACTCTAGTTGATTACTTTTAGAGGTTCCTAATGACCTAACTTGTTATTTTGAAAAATAATAAACTAAAAAGGGGACTTAAGCATTTATCCTGCCTTTCCTATGCAAACTGTACCAGTGGAAAATCAAATAGTAGATAAGGGGAAATTTCTCTTCATAGAAGCTTTCCAGATAAGAAGTAAAGAAGAAATAACGTTAGAATATCATTATTTCACAACTCCTAATGAATCAGAAGATCTAGGATTGAGCTATCAAATGGCTGCTACAATCACAAAAAGAGAGACAAGAGACATTATGTACCTGATAGAAGAAGAAAATACAACCTATGAAGCGGATTTAATGAATAACGAACCTGAATGTGATCAAGCTTCTGGACCCAACTGCCAATTTGCAGAAAATACAGATGACAGAACAACATGTTAAACTACACTATGAAGATGCAATCACCTAAATCCAGACTGAAAATTCTATAGGACATCTATTTTCTTTCACAACAACAACATAATTAGGAGAAGAAGAGAAAAAGAGTGACCTATAGAGTAAAAGAAACTTATAAGATATATCAACTAATCATAACGTGTGACCTTTAAATGGATTCTGATTCAAATAATCAACATATATAAACACACATACACATAGCACAGTGAATCTCAAAAAGGATATATAAGCATCTTAGATCTTAAAAGAAGCCCCAGTGGATATGGCTGGAGATAAACTGATGAACTCTAATGGAATAACAGCAATGGAAGCCAGAAAACAGTCCTGAGAAAAAATTGCCAAGCCTAGAATCCTATGCCCAGCAAAAATATCCTTCAAGAATAAAGTCAAGGGGCCGGCTCCGTGGCCGAGTGGTTAAGCTCACGTGCTCCGCTGCGGCAGCCCAGGATTCAGATCCTGGACGCGGACATGGCAATGCTCATCAGGCCACGTTGAGGAGGCGTCCCACATCCCACAACTAGAAGGATCTGCAACTAAGATATACAACTGTGTACCAGGGGGGTTTGGGAAATAAAGCAGAAAAAAAAAAAGGAAGATTGGCAACAGTTGTTAGCCTAGGTGCCAATCTTAAAAAAAAAAAAAAGAAGAAAGTCAAAATAAAGAAAAATTCACACAGAAACTGAAAATGATCTAAAGGCTTCAGTTAAAACAACAACTATTAGACTGGATTAAAAAAGTAAATCCAACTATATTCTGTTTACAAGACCAACATTGAAAACAAAAATACAGAAAAGTTGAATCAAAAATGACGGTAAAAAGAAATACATGCAAACACTAGTTAAAAGAAAGCCAGTATACATATATTAATATCTGGCCAAATATACTGTAAGGCAAAAGCATTTTTAGATATGAAAATAATAGATTTGAGGTAGGAAGAAATAATAAAGATAAAAGCACAATTAATAAAATAGAAAACAAAAATCTAATAGAAAAGAACTCAACCCAAAGTTGGTTAGTCTTAGTAAAGACAAACGAAATTGATAAACATATGGAGAGGTGAAAAACAAAAGAGAGGATGCACTGATAACCAATAACAGGAATGAAAAAAAGAGAATCATTAAATATGATTCAGTCCTCAGAGATAAGATTATATTATTAAATTATATTAAGATTATATTATATATATTATATATATTAAGATTATATAATTAAATTATCAACTTTGTAATAAATTTGAAGATTTATGTGATATGGGAAAATTCCTAGAAAAAATATAACTTACCAAAACTGATACAAGAAGAAACAGTAAATTTTAACAATCATGTACCATTAAATAAATTGAATCAGAAAATAAAACTCCAGGGGACGGCTCCATGGCCGAGTGGTTAAGTTTGTGTGCTCCGCTTCGGCGGCCCAGGGTTTCGCCTGTTCAGATCCTGGGCACAGACATAGCACTGCTCATCAAGCCATGCTGAGGTGGCATCCCACATGCCACAACCAGAAGGACTCACAGCTAAAAATATACAACTATGTATCGGGGGTGCTTTGGGGAGAAAAAGAAAAAAACTTTTTTAAATCTTAAAAAAAAAAAAAACTCCAGCCCCATAGGGTTCCATAGGCAAGTTCTACTAAATATCCAAAGAAGAAACAATTCTAATCTTACACAAACTATTCCAAAAAATGGAAAGAGATGATAGAAGTCCAATTCATTTTATGAGGGTAGCATAACAATTATAGCAAAACAAGAAAGGAAATTTGATAAAATAAATCAGGAATGCATAAAAAATAATAAATCATAACTAGTTGGGTTTATACAAGGAATGCAGGATGTGTTTGAAATTAGAAATAAACCTATGTCTTTCAACATATCAGACATTAAAGAAGAAAAATCATAACCATCTCTATAGATGCAAGATTTTTCTGATACAATTCAATATTGATATGTGATTTTTTTTAACTTAGCAAACCAGGAATAGAAAGGAAATTTGTTAACCTCATAGTTTGGTCATTGGGTGGATGGTATGCCATTCACCAAGCTGTGAAACACAGGTAGAAGAGGTGTAAAGGACATTCAGGTAGCTATAGCTAATCAGCAGCAGGGATATAAGACTGGGCAAGGGGATGGAAGTCATTTTCAAACTGTACTCCTCAGTTATCTGCCCACCACTCCCATCCCTACATCTTTGACTCAGCTTTGACTCAGCCGAAGATGTTGGGGCTCCTAAGTAACATAAGCCAGGTGGGCAGCACTTAACTGCCAAAAGTCAAGGGACCACAATTATTGTCAAAACACAACTACTGTCAGAGGGCAGCCAAGTAGGCTGACCCACAGGGAGTTATGGAGATGGTTAATAGAATATAACATCCCTAGAGATAAACTAGATGGGAAGCTACGAGGGTGCTGCTTTAACATCCACAATCAGAAGAAGAATGGAGGGACAGGAGACTCACAGTTGTCACCCTAATAAAAAGTTACAATCCTCTCGCTCAGTTCACAGACCTGGACCACCTTTCAGATTTAGAACCCAGCAACTGAAGAGATGGTCAGTCAGGTCCGTAGGAGGGAGTACCCTGCACCACTATGACTGCTATATATTGAGTCCTTCAATCCTTCCCCATTTACTTGGGTGACTATACACTGGGGAAAAGGGAATACTCATGTAACTGAAAGTTTGGTCTCTGAACACGATGCCAATCCAAATAACGAGAACAGTCTTGGGTAAAAAGGAAAAAGACAGCTTTACCTTCTTTGCCAGGCAGAGGGAGCAAAGCAAGGGCTAGTGCTTCAAAAGTTGCTATCGCCTCATTAAGAAACGGGTAGGAGTTTTTATTTGGGGTTTTAGGTAAGGGAAGGGGTCATGTCGCTTTGGCCAGCGTTTCCCATCAGTCTGCATTTGGCCCTGTGAGGCTACCCGCAGGTGGCTGTCCTTGGCTGGTTGTCTCTGCGGCAGACAGTGGATTCTGGTGCCGGGAAGCCGAGGAGTTGGGCCTGGGAAGCTTCAGTTTCTTGATATTCTCTGGACATCAGCTTTCCTGTGATAACTTCAAGGACCTGTGATTAGCCACTTTAGTGGGAGCCCAGCGTGAGGCCACCTGGGCTTTAACAATTTGTAACTTCTGTTCAGAGTAAAGCTCAGGGAGTCAAAGGTTAAAGAAACATATATTTACATATGAATGTAACTAAAGCAGCAGGGAGCTGGGAATGTGTGCTTTCAGTTTTAACCCCACAAGTGCTGGGTTCACCGTAGGAGAACCGATACTAAGGCTGGTATTAAGAGCCTATAACACTCAGTCCCTTCAAGGATTAGTGAACACAGGTCTGAGTTGACACTGATACCCAGAAACCTGAAGTATCATCATGGTCCTGCATTATACTGGAGGCCCTTCCATCTGCTTACTGAAGGTGGGTACCCATAAGACCAGCTGGAGGAGAAAAAAATAAGCCTGGTTTATAGATGGGGGGGGGGGCTCAGTTTGTGTGTGCAAACCATAAATTGTTGGCAGCTGCACTGCAGCCAAATGTAGGGGCAGCCTTGGGGAAAAACTTCTCAGTAGGTGAAGATGTAAGCAGTCCACTTGGTCATCCACTTTCTGTGGAAGGAGAAATGGCCTGAGGTGAGAATATACAGATTGCTGAGAGTGGCCAATGGCCTGGGCAGCTGGTCAGGAAACTGGAAGAAAAGGGACTAGAAGAACACACACAAAGAGGGTGAGGTAGAGACATGTGACTAGACATGAGAATGCACATGAAATGTGAAGATTTTTTTCTATCACTTACTAATGCCCACCAGAAAGCATCCTCCACCGAAAAGGCCCTGAATAACCAAGTGGACAAAATAACTTGGTCAGTTGATGTTAGCCACCCTTCATCATCAGCCACCTTAGAACTAGGATAGGCACACAAACGAAGTAGACACAGCGACAGATGGAAGCTATGCTGACAGACTCCTACTTACCAACAACTCCTACTTACTAACTAGCTACTGCCCCCTCCAAATGTCTAACTGGCCAACAAAGGACCGACACTGAGCCCCTGATATGGCACTACTCCTCAACCACACCAACCATCTTCTCAGTAGTAAGTAGAACAGGCCCTTTCCCTCCTAGGAGAGCGAATGGTACATCCTCACAGGGATGCTTATTCCAGGTACGGGTTTTGCCTTTCCTGCTCAGAGGACCTGAGCCAGCACCACAGACATGAAATTCTATGAACATAGCATCTAACCAAGGAATCCACTGCACAGAAAAGGAGGGATCTACTGGTTATAGCACATACTGCACCATCCAGAAGCAGTTGGCCTTGGAGGAAATACTTTGCAAGGAGAGGTGCCATACTTCAAGACACAGTATTACGCACTAAATTAGAGATCTCTATAAAGTGCTAGGTTCCACTGGGAAGAATAATGGGTTCAGGACCAAGGGATGGAAGCAGAGTAGCCCTACTTATCACACTCAACGACCCACTGGGGTATTTCCACCTCACAATTTTAGGCTCTGCCAAGTTAGGGGTCTTGGTTCCAAAGAGGGGAGCACTCTTGCCAGGGGACATAGCAAGAAACTGGTTGAACTATAAGCTACAGCTGCCACCAGGACACTTTCAACTCGGCATTCAGGAACTAGCAGGAAAGGAGCCTCTGTTGTGGCAGGATTCTTTTATGCAACAGTTGGAGAACCCAGGTCATCAACTTGGGTGCTGTAGTAGTTTTCTGCTGCTGCCATAACCAATTACCACAAACTTAGTGGCTTCAAACGACATAAATGTATTATCTTACAATTCTACAGGTCAGAAGCCCAGTACAGGTCTCACCAGACTGAAAACAACCTGCTAGTATGGCCAGGTTGTCCTCCTTTCTGTTGGCTCTACAGGAGCCCATTTCCTACTCATTCAGGTGTTGGCAAAGTTCAGTCTCATGCAACACAAGACTGAGGTCTAATTCTTTGCTGGCTGTCAGTTGGGGACTGCACTCAGCAACTGGAGACCTCTACGACCCCTGTACACAGTCCCCCACATCTCAGAACCAATACTGAATCTTTCTAAAGTGTTGTTTCTCTGATCACAGCAGGTAAGGCTCTCTACTTTTAAGGACTCATGTGGTTACACTGGGCCCACCTCAACAATCCAAGATACTCTTCCCATCTCAAAGCCCTTAACCACATCCACACAGTTCTTTTTGCCAAGGAAACATGTTCACAGGACCCAGGAATGCAGGATATGGACTACTCATTTTAGGAAATGACTATTCTACCACAGGTGCATCTTGGTACTCCATTGCCCAACTGTAACTGAACATGTCCAGCAACCCTGGCCTGAGAAGGGCATGATTACCAAAGGCTCAAGATTCCTCAGGAATGACTTAGGTTCACACTACCAGGTAAGCTACCAAGACATACCAACGTGATAACAAAGGATGAAGGGAACTCAGAATGTTTATTGGAAGATGAGTACAAGCTGTGGCCCCAAGACAAACTGCAGCAACACAGTTGACCCTAGTGGCCATGCAGGTATGCCACCCAAATCTCCTTTCAAGAGAATTAACCACAAACTCTTAACTCATAGCCTCCAAATTCCTCACCTTTGGATCTACCAAGGTGTCACACTTCCCTCAGGCTGCTACCAATGACTGAGCACAACAGGGGTACTGGGTCATTTCAACTCTAACAGGGAACCTCTGCTTAGGGACTCCATCAACCAGACTTTCTTGGAGATATGGTGCAGCCCAAGACTCTTCCTACCAAATCCTCATGTTTGCCTGTGCCTAACAGAAGCCAAGACCTTAGAGAAGAGTGGTAGCTATACATGGCCTTCTCAAAACTCACCATTGCTGGATTTGCCACCTTGAAGGTCTATCAGAATTTCTGGGTGCTAAGAATGCAGAATCCTTGGCTTCCACTCCCCCCTCCAAAGAAAAGCGCTCATAGGCCTGTTAATTTACAGAACAATCACCCTGGTGATGTGGACAATGCTAGTGGTTTGTAGATTACTTAAAACAATGGGAAGAGGATATTCTAATCTCTAATCCTGTTCCAGGAGCAGGTATGTTCTTGTTTACAGCTGCATAAGAAGTAATGTTTGTCTTTGTGGACAAAGTCTAACAAGCATTAGACAAGAAAGGAATGGATACCACAAACTGAAAAAGAGTATACTGAAAGCCTTGTTAAAAGTGATCTCAGGAGTTCACCTGATGGGCCTTCTGAGTTACTTCTGACCACATGTAAACTAAAGCCAAGATGATGGTGTTAACGGTATAAACCCTTCCCTGTTCCTCAGTTCAGTTCTTATAGAAGGTAATCTTTTGACTTCCTTGTCAAAATGCATTATACCAATGGATAACTTCTATCATAGGTAATTTAATTTAACTGAACCTCTATCTTAACCCTACCCTTAGAATCAGCATCAAAATGATCTGGACAACTTATACCTATCTCTGTGATCCAGCATCAGGCCCAATTTCTCTGGACGTTTTACATATATATATATATTGCTAGCACTTGAGAATTTTGAGATGATAATCAGGCATTAACGGTAAGAAAGAAATGGGAGTAGGAGTAGGGGTCACAGAGAGGAAGGTAGAAAAAGATATTTGGAACTGGTAGGCTTTAATAAGGAAGTCCCACCCTTTTCCATTTACTTCTTATAGGTTTTTATCTTATCTTCTAATCCAAAACCAAAATAGGTGACTGAAAATGTATTTACTCCTTGGAATGGAAGTGTATCTGTCCTGTTTTCCCTTTCCCATCAGAGATAGCTTCCTGAGGACCCAAAAAAATAGATGTATACTCTCAAACACAAACAAAACATGCATTCAAGTGATTGTTTTACATTTTCATAACATTTTAACATTTAATAGAAACTATATACAATAATTTTTTATTTTAATATTACATAAGATAGCCACTACAGATATTTACATAAGTTAGAAGCAAGATGGATGGTTAAGGAGGGCCCAGTCCTGTGGGCTATTTTCTTAGAGGTTATAGGTCAGAGTTCATTGGGGGGAGAGGTTCAGATTAACCAATTAGGTGAGAGGCGAGAAAAGGCTAAACTGCAGGCTGTTAGATAGAGATAACTGGATATTGAGACCATCAATATTCCAAGGGTACACAGCTCCCAGCTAAACACCTATGCGGATTTGTTCCAAGACCTGGGAAATCCCATTACAAAGATGTCTCTCCCCTTAGGCACAGTCCCAAATACTACCAATCCCAGCAGCTCTGACAAGAATCACCTTTCTCTCTAGAGCTTCCTTGCCCAGCATGGGAAGACACCCACAACTTTTAGACACTATCGGTCCCTTCCCCCAGTATTTGGTTTGTTTGACTATAGCACACAATAACCCAGGGGAAAAACAAGGTAGTCTGGGTTGTCCTTTAGTGAGAGATAGTCACAAATACTGGTTTAAAGAATGGGAAATTCAAATCCTCCAAAGTCAAATGGTTCCCAAAACAAACTATCAACTGATAGAAGTGGGTTCTGGCTTCCCATCTGCAGTAGCCACTCCACTCTGAGGCAGTGATACAGAGGCTTTCTCAGAATTTCGAGATCCCTGCGATCTGCACCCATCTCCAGCCATCTGCATCTGGCCCTGTTAAAACAAAGTCACTTAGGTTACAAATCTACTCACTGTGGGCTGAAGCATGAATCTGACTTATCAATGCCCATGTACAGGAGCAGTAAGAACAAGACAACAGACATAAAATAATGCTGGGTCGCTGCTCATCCCCATACTTAACTATCCCTGACCCTTGGAGTCAGAAGTTACTGCTTGCAGCATTCCTGAGGCACTCCCAACAGGAGGGGGAGCTGTGGGATGTTTCTTCCAAATGAAATAGCCACTCTCTGCTGAGGTTCCAGAACAGCCAACAGATCATGGGAAGACAGTCCTTTGGGCCTCTGCTCGAAACCAACAGCTATAGCATAACTGCTGGTCTTCAGTCAGGGCCACCGGTATCCCACCCCAAGTCTCAGAAAAGAAGCCAAATCATATAACTTGCCCTTACTCTATGATGGAAACAAGTGCTGAACTCACCCTTTTTTAAGGAACAATTTACCTAGATTCCTCATCTCAACATTTTCTAGTTAACTAAACAAATTTGTGTCCTGCTCTCTGAGATATATGTGAACCAGGGCCATTAGGGTGTTCTCTCTAAGGGTCCACCAGGAGAAGTGCCACCTGGAGGCACCTTTACAGTCTAATTGTGATGACAATCCCACTCCCTGGGAGTACATGCTAGCCAGAACCAACAGGGAATACTCTGCCTGGCTGGGTCACTACATGAGGGAAGCCTGGCTGGGGCTGTTCTTCACTTGCCAAAATATCCACTGGGCCTTCAGCAATTTCTTTGACTGAATGATCTTCAAGGGTTAGTGACGGATCAAAAAGTAAGGGTGAAGGAGGGCACTGCATACCGTCACCCACAACATCCAAGTCCTAGGAAAAGAAAGAAAAAGCCTATCAGCAATACCAAGGGAACAATAAGCTAAAATTGGCATATTTTTCAGCAAACCTCAAAGCAATTCTCCCATACTTCCCTCATCCCTTGCCTACTTTTAATCAAAATGAGATTTTCCTAGAATGTCCAACAAATGGGATAAGATCCAAAAGCACCAAGAATTTTTTCTTGCTGCTGAGTATAAAGCACAGACCACTATAGCAGCTTAAAAAAGTATATTTTTTAAGTAGGAAAACTTAGAGACAGAAAGTACTAATAGTAGCCACCAGGGGCTGGGGGGAGAGGGGAAGTGAGAGTTATAGTTTAATTGGTACAGAGTCTAGAGTCTCTTTTTGGGCTGACGGAAAAGTTCTAGAAACAGAATGATAATGGTCGCACGATATTATGAATATACTTAACATCACTGAATTGTACATTTAAAAATGGTTATAATGATAAATATTATTACAAATATTTTACCATAATAAAGAAATATTTATTAAAAGCATATTCCCTCTAAGACTAACTGTAGTGAACATCTAAGTTCATCAGTGGTAAATCTAATATGGACAATCAGTATAATTACAAATTAAAATGAAATATTGCCTTAAAAGACTGGACAATATGAGACTGCTTGATTAATGTCCTAACAGCCACAAAGCAAGCCAGTGAGCAAGAGAGAGAGAGGGAAAAAGGAGAGAAAGGACAAAAAATTCAAAGTCCCTCTGAATGGCTAAGAAATACTATTTTAGGTTCTTAAACCTAACACAGTCCAATTGCTCTCTTAAAAAAAGACATTATATTCTACAGTCTATGTTTCTTCCAATTGAACTGGCCATTCCACTGGGGTACTGAATGGCCAACAGACCACAGGAAGACATTGCTCTTGGCTCCTGTTTGAAACCAACAGCTACAGCAAACCACTGGTCTTGATTCAGGGCCCAAAGTATTGCAAGAGCTCAATGTGTCAAAATGACTTTCAGGGCATCACTTTCTAAGAGTCTACTGCTAAACTCTCCTTCCCAAGAGTGAAAAATACCCAAGGGTTTGTACTCCCCTATGCCCGATACACTTTACAGAGGCTCCATGTTTCCAGCAATTGAGCTTCAGGAGAAGCTTAGTTCTATGCTTTTAAATAAGTCTAAGAGTGTGAAACGCTTTCCCTTTCTTTGGTGTTAATCACCAAAAAGGAGAATCACATCTTCACAATAATTAAGGTAAAGAAAAGAATATAGTTAAAGAACATACTGGATTTAAAGCTGCTCTATTTAGGCAGAAACATAGGATAGTCAGCTACCTATAGTCCATTTCATATGTGTTAGAAACTTCTGTACTATCCACAGAAACTAGTGTTCTCACATGATTAAGACTATGAACTGCTTTCTCCAATTCTTTTACTATGCACAACTATTATACAAGCAATTAACTTGAAATTTAGAAGAACCCATTTAAGTAGTGAGGCAAAAGGTTTCCAAGTCTCAAGATGACAACGGTATAGAAATGTTTTTAAAGGAAAATAGAGACTGAAAAGGCTTTTCACACATATTCAGTGTTGTCTGTTACAGGAATTAAAATTGAGAAAAGGAACCTAAAATAAGAAAGGAAAAAAGGATCAGCAGAAATGCCTATCATAGCAAGCATATTTAAACACATAAGCATGAGAACACAAAGACAGAATCCACATTTTGTTCTGATCTCAAAAAGAAAGCTCAAAAACCACACACACACAAACAGCAAGCAAGGTCAAAGTAACAGGATTAAGGTACTACATTGTTCCTTGCCAAAACATCCTTGGATCAAAGCACAGAAAACAGGCAAGTGTAATATCCAGAATGAAAGGCTGAATTTTTACCCATACTAATATCAGATACCTGGTGCTCCCATAAGTTACCAGAACTTAATAAGAAATGATATCTAAGGCAGAACATAAGTAACAAGTTAAGACTGCTTGGTGAAATTCATATAATTAAGAAATGATTTTTTCCCAACAAAATTTCCTATTAATAAATATATCCAGAATTTGTGGGAAGACAAAAACTTTCTAAAACTGGATTTTCTTTCAACATTTTCTGGAGAATTTTTACCTCCAAAGATTAAGAATAAAACTATACTTTTTAATGACCAATGTGGTTTATCAAAAGTACATTAATATGAACATAATAGATGATCAAGTACTAACATCTGATTGTTCATCATTTTTAAACCTCTAACAACAAAGGTCCATCTTAAAAACCCACTGGATCCTCAAAAATAAGGTTCCTTCTCATACATTCATGCCACAAATAAGGATTAACAGATTTGAAAATATATTTTTAAATATTTTTTAATTAAGATTCCTTAAATGTCAGTTTTCACCTACGACCACATCTTATAATATCTAATATTTTGTGTTATCTCTAAAGAGCAAGAGAAATGCTTCTAGAAATTAACAGACAAAATAAAAGTAACCTAGTACATCTACATAAAACACACATGCTAGTTTCTATATATATACATTAAAATCTGAAGAAAGTTTGGCTATGTAGTGCTTATAGGTTATTTTTTAGATCCTATGCAGTGGCTCTAAGCATTAACTAAGTTAAAAAAATAGCACTTTTCTGGGGTTTCTTCACATGTAAAATAAAGGGAAGTGGACAAAAATCTGTCTTTATCATTCCAGGACTATCTATTCATTTATTCTCTTCAACAAAATCACATTGGAAAAGTTTGGGAAAGCACTGGAGTATATAATCTCGAAGGTCCCTGTCTAGTTCTCATATTCTACAATCTGTGTGAAAGAAACTTTTTAAAAAGCAAATATAATCAAGATTATAATAAAAATTCTAATTTTATTATAATGAAGAAATGAAAATCAAAAGTTTAATAAGACTATAGACAGTATATAACCAAAAGAAAAAAGTGGAAAGAATACAAAAAAAAAAATTGGAATCAGTTTATTCTTTTTTTGGAGGAAGATTAGCGCTGAGCTAACTGCTGCCAATCCTCCTCATTTTGCTGAGGAAGACTGGCCCTGAGCTAACATCCATGCCCATCTTCCTCTACTTTATAAGTGGGATGCCTACCATAGCATGGTTTGCCAAGCAGTGCCATGTCCACACCCAGGATACGAACCAGCAAAGCCCAGGCCGCCAAAGCGGAATATGCACAATTAACCGCTGCGCCACTGGGCTGGCCCCAAAATCAGTTTATTCTTAATGCCACTTTTTCAGCTATAACTCTGTCTGGATATATCTTTTTTAATGAGCAATATTCCTGAGGCCACCCAAGCCTTGCTTCTACCTTTAGCAAACAATCTTGCAACCTATACTGAATTTTCCATTTAGATTTGTCACTTCAAACATGTCATAGTTATATACAAGACACTTTTATTATGAAATTCAGAAGATTTATCTTCAGAATAAATAATGAAGACCCTCATCCAGAAGGTTAAAGATTAAGCAAAGTGCCAAGACAGATGGAATGTCAATTGATCCCTAGTCAAATAGTAGGGTAGTGCTAATTAGGAAAACAAATGAAATCAGAGATGAGTTTATGGGCTGGGACCAATCAAGGAACAAGCTGAAAAAGGTAGTGTACATACTTAAAAGGTGGTAAAGTAAATACTTAGGGAGATCACTGTTGTTCTAGTCTGTTCACAAGAGACTCCATAATAACATATCAAAAGTGAAACACAGCCAGAGTTAAGTTTAGAGTCGTTTCTTAGGAGACTCATTAATCTGAAAATGAAAACCCTTACTACAGGGTCAAAGCACAAGTTTACACTGTCAAGAACAGATATCAGAATTTGTTGGTATTATTAAGATTCTAGCGAATCACTCACCTTGCGGATGGTACCACATTTCCTGGCTACACAAAATGCAACCATAATCTTGACTTTCCAATTTCTCTTAGTTTACAATTTCCCTTATTCCCACAGAAAAAGAAAAACTTCTGCAAATTTAAACTGTCTCTAAGTCAACATGTTAACATAGAAATATAACCGTACATATATCATTTCAAAAACTTTTATCAACTCTCCTGACCACAAAACTAACCTATTCTTACCATTAATAAATAAGGCCTTGCCTCAAGGGCCAACCAGAGCAGAGCTTCTCTAACTTACATCACTGAACTCCAGAGGTAAACTCTCAGTGGGCTGAAGCTCAGCAGCACTCAAGTACAGATCCATGGGGCCGGCTTCCAGATCGTCTGGCACAGACAGTACCTGCTCGGGCTTATACATCTGAGGAGGCAACTGGAAATGCAGTGGGCAGCAGGGATCCTCAGAGAGGCTTACAGGAACCGGTTTGTTGCAGGGTACCTCTTCAGACCCCTGGCAGCATTTGAAGAGAACCTGATTCGTGTCCTGACAAATATCTGTAGAAAAACGGTCAAGGGAAATAAAATGGATCTATCGGAGGTACAAAAGAGAAGAGTTGTCTGCCACGTAAAACTCAAAGTCTGGACTACACGAGATAATTGGTTACATTTGATGCAGAACCAAATGCAGTGAGCAATTTTTAAAGTTATTTCTCAAAATAAGGTCTAAATTCACTAGCATCTAATCGTACCTCTATCAGAAACTTAAAACTAGTCCCCAACCTGTTTCAGAATCCTAGCTATTTAAAATAGAGACACTAACTTGTTCTCCCTTATGAGGGTCAAACACAAAATATTTGAAAACACAGCACTAAGTAAACAGCAATTAACAATCCTAGGAATCTACACCTATTCAGAAGAAACATGTCACCGCAAATGCAAAAAGCTTGCAGGAGCCCCCTACCAACCCTTCTCCTCCAAGAGGCAAGACATACAATCTTGTTTCTATTCTCTTAAGCAGACTGGTAAAAAGTTAGCAAAAACTTTTTGAACCTTGTTTCTAAACTGTTTACATAATAAATTTGTTTAAGGTAGCAGGGGACTGGGGAAAATAGAAGCTCTAATAATAGTAACTAGGTATCACATTCTGACAGAAAATAAAAATAAATCTCCATTCCTCCTCCCGTTTTTTAGGGGGAGGTGGTGGTAGTGCAGAGGAGTTCTGTTAGGATCCCAAAGAGAAAGGGAAGGAGATAATTTTGCTTATAAGGGCCCAGGGAAGGAAATACTCCAGGAACGCTCCAGGAGCTCTAACTTCTGATAAGGGTAGAAGCAGACAAGGGCTATATTTCCAAGTTGGCAAAGCTCTGCAGGATGAATCAAAATTGAAATCATGATTAGATAAAATAACAAAATTTCAGTTCAAGTTACTCTACAAAATACATTTTATTCGAGTGTTACCATTTCTTGAAATCTTAACTACATGGTTATTTTCCCTAGATTAATAGACAACTACTATCTCAAATTTGGGCTTATTTTTAAACCAGAAAGCACAATTTTCTATAAACTGACTGTACCCAGGATTATGGAATTATGGGTACTTTTTATCTCCAAAATTTTAAGGTAATTTTTAAAAATTAAAAACTATAATGTACCTTATAATTTTTAAACCAAATAAAACTTCTTGAATAAAGCCATTTCTTTCAATCAATTCTTGGAAACTGCTAAACTCTAAGGCAGGGTTTCACAACCTTGACACTACTGACATTATGGGCTGTCCTATGCATGTCAGGATGTTTAGCAGCATTCCGGCCTTCTACCCACTAGCTGCCAGTTAGCACCTCCACCCTCAGTTATGAGACAAGCAAAAATGTCTCCACACATTGCCAAACGGGACAAAATGGCCCCCATTTGAGAACCACTACTCTAAAAACAGTAAATAGTACAAAATAAACAAATACATATTGAATGAAAATGAAAGACCAAATGACCAAACATGAATCTAATGGGAATAATCAGATTTGCAGTCTCTGTGCTTAAGAAAATCTAAACAATCTCTAACGAGTGTAAGAGTAAGAAGCCCAAACATATTTATTAATATTTAAAGTGTTAATCCGTTAAATGTTTTAATAGAAACTTTTTCATAGAATTCAAAGGACTTCAACAAGTCTCTTATTAATTTAATACCACAATATCTTAGAAAAACCCTCCCCCCCCATCCTCTGCCACCCCCTTTCCTTTCAAATGGGGACAAAAGAGACAAAGAGAAGGGAATGGTTGACCTACAACTAGCGTCTGGGTCCTTCACTTTCAGTCCAGTGCTGTCTCCATTAGACCAGAGTAAAGAGTTAACAGGTCACCAATGGCAGTCGCATCTTTCTCTGGGATAAGGACTTAAGGAAGGGTAAGTGACTAGGCAACTACGGAGTGGAAAGGAAAAGAGCATAAAAGAAAAAATACTTCCTTTCTCTTTTCAAATACATTTCATTTCCGACTTCGCTTTTTAAAATATTAATATTCTCATATATTGAGTATAGTACTATAAGAAAAGTCTAAAATAGTCTTTAATATCTATAAATTGGGGGTTTTGCCTTATAAAGTAATTCAAGCTCACTGAAGAAAACCTCAAAAGTTCTATAAAGCAGAGGAAAAAGAGACATTCATAACTCCACCATCCATAAAGTCACAGCTCTATTACATTCTCTCCCAGTATTTTGTTCCATGTAGTTAAAACATACTCCACAGAATTCCATATCCTATTTTTGTCACCATCAAACATCTTCCTATGTCATCCGTAAATTTTGTTAAATGTTTAATGCTTGAACATATTCCACATTATGTTGTATCACAATTCTTTTCTATTCCTCTCTGAAAATTTTAAAGCTGTCTCCAATTGGAGGAATTTCATGAAAAAATATTAATCTTCATTTGATTATCTCCGTAAAATAAATTCCCAGAGGTGACATTACCAAAGAATATGAATATAGTCTAACTGCTTTCTAAAAAGCTTGCATCACTTTATATTCCCACTGGCAGTGTTGAGAAGAGCCCACTTCACCATACCCTCACCAACTTCTGAAATTCACACTCATTAAATATCATATGTATACAAGTATCAAATTTATAGACTTAAAAAAATTTCCTTGTTTTATTTCCTATTTCATTTATTTGGAGTGAAGATAAACTTTTCAACTATCAGCCACTTCTAGTTTTTCTTTCCCCTCCCCAAGCCCCAGTACATAGTCATGTATTCTAGTTCGAAGTCCTTCTAGTTCTTCTATGTGATCCACCACCACAGCACAGCGACTGACAGGTGAGTGGTGTGGTTCTGTGCCAGGGAACCAAACCCAGGCAACCAAAGCAGTGAGTGCCAAACTTTAACCACTAGGCCATCAAGGCTGGCTCAGTCCCTTCTATTTTTAATCTCTCCACAGACAGCTTTTAGCCCAATTACATTTTGAGCATTTATCTTTAGTTTTTAATTACTTTGCACAAGCATTTTCTATATTAAGGACAGTAATCCTTTATCACATATTTATTGCAATAATTAATAAATTGGTAAAATATTTAATAAATAGAAAAAAATCAGTTTTCCTTTCAAAACACCAAGAAAAGGTTCTCCTCTTCATATTAAAGAAAATACATTTTACTTTCCAAATACTTTACATCTCTTGCTAGGCAAATGAAATCCAGCAAGATTTATGCCTTTCATATAGTGAGGATCATCATATTTAACAGGTGTTTTTACCGTGAAAGTTAACGTTTTCAATGTCCGTAAGAAAACTGCACTTTCACAATCCAATAAACAACCCAAAAAGTTTTGCAGCCCAATAGTAAATGTAGTCCCATAGCAAAATTAAGAGATGCTACAATGGTTCAAAGGCAAATTAATTGGGGAGGAATCAATCCATTTTCGGAAACACTAAGTTTTCAATCTGAATTAGGTCTAACAACTACAAGTTAGAGCCCTAACCACACAAAAGGATAATACTTGAAGGAAGCTCACAGTTTAGAACCGTCCCATTATTTTTGATGGAAAACCCAGTGATTTTATTGCTATTAACTGGATTTAACAGTATTACAATTCTAATGAACAAGTTAAATGAGGGATCTCTGTATTTTGGAATCCCAGTATAAACCGACTACGAATAAACATTAGCCCACATCTATCACCAATGACTCAGATGTTTCTTTCTAATGAATTGACCACTACATTTCAAGTTCTGAAATGGTCAACAGACCATAGAAAGACATTTCTTTAGGCTCCTGCTTGAAACCAACAGCTTCAGCAAACTGCTGGCCTTGATTCAGGGCCAAAGGAAAACAAAGACCTTCGATGAAGCAAACACAGAGAAGCCCACTAGCTTTCAGTCTAGCTAGCAAACTGAACAGAGTAAAAAGATACGGGTAAGGCAGTGTCTGGTCATTGGAAGAGACTGATTCGAACAACGAACATCATCCACAAAGGCCAAGCATCTCTGACTGGAACGAGTGGTATGGGCCTAAAATGGAGAAAACAGATAAATCAAAACAAACAAACCCACAAACGAATATACAACCACTTATCTATGAGAATACTCAAGTTACAATACATAAGAAAGGTATATCCTTAAAGACCAGAAACTTCAACATTTAACAAATTTATTCACCAATACTATGCCAAAGGAAAAATAATTTAAAACCTCATGTCCAAATAATGAGTCAACCCTAACTCAAAATACACCTGTCATGGGGGCCAGCCCCGCAGCCCAGTTGTTGACTTCACTCACTCCACTTCGGCGGCACAGGGTTTCACCGGTTCGGATCCTGGGCACGGACATTGCACCGCTCATCAAGCCATGCTGAGGCAGCGTCCCACATGCCACAACTAGAAGGACCCACAACTAAAAATACACAACTATGTACCAGGGGGCTTTGGGGAGAAAAAGGAAAAATACAATCTGAAAAAAAAAATACACCTCTCTATATTAGAAAAGTGTGATATAGCCTAATGGTTTTCAAACCACTTCGTCTTTTAACAGAACTCTTTTAAATTTTAATCTTACATGGAGCCTCAACAAATAGAGATAAAAAATGGTATTCTCAAGTCAGACTTGAGAAACAAACTTAAGAACTATCACTGAACTCTGCTTCCTATCAACCTTACCTCTGACATCCATTGCTCCTATTAGTCTACCTTTCTTCCCATCTTCTAAAACCAGATTCCCAAGCAACTTAGGTCAACCCTGTGTCCATTTCTGAACGGAAAAATTAACAAACCAAAGAATTTAGAAATCTCTGGTAATCCCTCAATTTGCAGATGAGAACAGAAGCGCAGAGAAGTTATCAGTGCAGGCAAAGAACTAGTCAGAAGGGAACTGAGGCTAGAACCCATGTCCCTGGACTTCCAGATAAGTGCTCTTTTCAACATACCCCATGTCCAGTAAGTCAGATTTCAGAGCTAAGACTGTGCAACAGTGTTTTGACGAGTACCCTAACTTCCTAAATAAAGCAAAGGTATACATCTTAGAGGTATGCACACAAATTACCTGTTGGGCGGCACCATCTGTTGCCAGCATTCTGCGTTCCTTCAGCTGCCTATGTAGTAAGGCTTCCACTCCATAGCGCTGACGATACCTCCGAAGACATTTTAGACGCTTTAAGTTCTCTCGTTCTTTGGCCAAAAGTCCCTCTGGGCCAGTCAGAAGACTACTACCTGGAGAGTCACAACAGTCAAGATGCTATTCACTGAGCAACCAGTCAAGGATGCTTTTCCAAATTAACAAGAAGTAAATAGGGAAATCTGTGGCCATAAGACAGCCAGTTTCAAAACCAAATTCTCCTCCACTCAAGGCACCAAGACAGAAATAAGTCTAACTACTACCAAATTCAACCCACAACAGCTTGTTGGACTTGGCATAAAACTTGCCTAGAGCTTCATGTTCCACTTTGCGATTATGTAAGTAACGTCGTTTCTTCTCTTTGAGCAGATGCTGAAGTCGTTTAAACTGATCAATGTACAAAGACTGCAAACGAATTAGCTTTTCACGCATAATCAGGGCCACTTCTTCTGCTGTATAGACACCAGCATGTCTGGAATAAAATAGAGAATTCAGCAAAGAAAAAAAAGCACAAGAATAAAACCCAAGCTTAAAAGGAGAAAAAGGTAGAGGTTAGACCTAAATTTGTTATTTAACAAGTAATCAGTGCTGAGATAATCACCTTATTAAACAGGAATATTTTCACACAGCCATTTTAGTATTCAAATTTTCTTATTAAAAAACAAAACAAAAAAGAAAATCTCCAAGAATGGATACTAATATATGATCTTACAATAATGGGGAAGAGGAAATGTTTCATTACACTTCCTAGTTATTTGCATTATGTTTAAAAAGAAGTAAAGACAGGGGCCAGGCCAGTAGCATAGTGATTAAGTTCGCACACCGTTTCAGTGGCCCAGGGTTCACAGGTTCGGATCCCGGGTATGGACCTACTCACTGCTCATTAAGCCATGCTGTGGGGGCATCCCACATATAGAGGAAGATTGGCACAGATGTTTAGCTCAATCAAAAAGAGGAAGATTGGCAACAGATTTTAGCTCAGGGCCAATCTTCCTCACCAAAAAAAAAAAAGAATAAAACCAGCAATTTACAGAAACGACAAATCTAAGACTATCAAAAAATGTGAAAGTTTTAAAAATATCTAAGGTCCAAACAAGGTGACTACGTTCCATTTTCAGGAAAATGGCGATATCTGCATTAATATGTCTGAAACTCTAAAATACTGAAGCCTTAACCTAATATCAAGTTTATTAAAATGAAATTAATTTTATTGTATCCTGTCAGAAGAGAATTTAACCAATGGTCTAAGGACTAGAATTTATAAATGGGAAGCCACTATAATCAGAATTTACTACAAATCATTTGGGGGATAAGAAGGGAGAAGGGGTATGTGTGAGCGCCCTGACTAATATGAATGCCTAGTTTATGGGACAAATGGGTCATTTATTTAAAGAGAGATGCTCCAGACATTCACAGCTAGTTATTAAAATCATGCACTAACTCCCCTTGCCCTGATGTGCACAAATATAAGTCAAGGTTTTATTATTAGAATTCATGTTCAAAAAAGAGTCACCTTATACTCCATTAAATAGTGTCTCTTATTAAAGGGCATTCTCCCAACTTTCTTTATTTTGATAACAATGAAGAAGACTCACTAAGTTGAATTGATCTTTACCAAAACAGGCTCTGGATGCTTGTAGAGGTCATATGATAAAACTTAAAAAGACAAAGAAAGATTTAACAATTACTCTTAAGCTAAAACTTCACCAGTGCTGGATGCTGCTATAAATGAGCTTTTAAAGATTACTTTTTACAAGGCAATTAAGTAAATGGTTACTTTGAGGGAAATCACACATAAATACCTACAAAGGGGGAAAACACTATGCCAATAGTAATTCTAGTTAGAATAAAATCTCTAATGACGTCATCATAAACAATACAAAAAGCACCCTGCCTGAAACAAGTGAAGATATATGCTGTAAATTGTTAACGATTCAAAAAGTGGTCCCAGTGATAACAAAAACACTGGCACCAAAGACGAAAATTCTTAATTAAAAGAATTTCATTAAATAAACACTTGTATTAAATATAACAAGATAGCAGTATGTAATCAGATTAATAAACTAAGTATTATAAGCAGACATTTAACAACTCCATTTTAAATCCCTAAAAATGCATATATTTTAGCGAGCCATAATTTTTTTGGATAATCTCACTGGGAGAACTAAGGAAAGTCTGATATTTAGTTGCCTAATAGTTGAACATATCTGGGTCTTTAGTTTCCTCTTTGAATGTTCCTTTTAGGAGAAATTGACATCAATTACGTATTCCTTTTAACATTTATGCTTCTCATAAAATTAACTGGTATTTTGGTTTATACAGCACTCTCCCGTAAGTTAGATTAGCATGAATGTGTCCCCTAGACTGATCCACTCTGGGTTACTAATGACAAAAACAAGTTTCTGCACCTTTAAAGCTGAGTGTTTACCACACCAAAAGACAGTGTCTTTGTGACCCTACAGAGCATACACCTCTTCAAAGCAGCAAGTCTGGCATTTCTAGCAGCACAGTGGGGAAAAAAAAAGACTATGTTTGGTGTAAAGTTACTACTGTGAGAGAATCCTGCTAGAAAACAAACATTCCTTCTCAAACTACTTGGTCCAAGACTTTCCAAACAAGTGCTTCCTGACCACACTGAGAATACTCAATAGAAACAGATGAAATCATTCTACTCAGAAAATGTAACCCTAAATGACTTCTTATAAACTCAGAATCCTAGATAATGAAGAAAATGCTATTCTGAGAATTTAAGTCCAACACAGTCAAGTCTAGAAAGTCATTACGCCTCTCACAATATACAGTACTTCTACCTTAACTGTCAGTGGGAAGTGTCAAGAGACAGAAGGCAGAAAGAAAACAACCCAGTAAACTCAAACCATAAGACACAGAAATATGAGACTTTGGAGTGGCAATATTTTTCATGTTTCTACAATCCTAAGGGGATTGTGGGTTAAGGGAAGAGCAGAACCTCAGTAAGATACACTTAGGCTCATTACTCTCTTCTAGGTTTCTAAATCAGTTTCTCTTAGGTATGAAACCAAAGGAAACTCTTGAACATCTTTTTATTTTTCTTGAAAAAAAAAAAAACCATAAAATGTATCTTTGCAAAAAAGTAGTTATTCAAATACAATCACTTTACTATTCTTGAGGTTTAAGCCAAGAACCCATTCACATAAAAACTGACCTAAGCATTTCTAAACCCACCTCCCAACTCCTATATCCAAGAAATTTCCTATTTTCTCCCCTAGTTGCTCAAGTGTAAAATCTGATGTCCAAAAATTTTCCCAAATCAGAAGACTTCTAAAAAAGAATCAAATCATGCCTTGAAGGTGGTGATGAACCATGACACTTCAATATACAGAAGCTGTTACTGCTCACAAATAGCTAAGCTATCTTCAATCCTCCCAAGTTATTGATCTATTAATGGTATGCAGTACTACATTCCACATACTAACTACATAAAATACTTAAAAGCCTTATGTGGAGTTACAACTTACTTTAGGGGATCTTCTTGATCACTGTCTATGCTATCAGCTTCACTGTCAGGATCACCTCTCCATGTCTGATCCACAGTGATGGGTTCCTGTTCCCCATCACTCCAGCTGTCTTCATCTGAGGCAAGGAAGGGAGAGCAGCCATTAAGACTTCCCACCTCTGTAACTCCACCACACAAAACTAGATTACTTAACACATCGACCCAAATCTTAATTTTAAAAAAACTTAGTTCAAAGGCACTGGCAAATAAAAACAGCTTAAAAAAAGACAACCCAGGTAAGATTATTTATAACATAAATGAGTTAACCATGCCCTCAAAAGCACAGAAAGGGCAACTCAAAATTATTGTTTCCTGAAGTTACCTAGTTACCCTACCTAGCAAAGATGATAAGTATAAAAACAGCAATGAAGAAAACAGTCCTAAACTCAGGAAAGTAAACCTAAGCACACACTACTTCAAACTGAAAAGAACTGGTGAACAACATAGCAATCCTGCAATTCTGACCCAATTGCCAACGAATTAGCAATAATATTGTATTATCAAGTGCCATGTAAGTTCAAGGCACTGTGCTAAACCAAAATAAGTGGTTAATGTTCTTCCTCCTTTTTCATTCTAGGAGAGAATGATCCTTACCCAGAATTCGACTGGCTTCACTGCGACTACTTTCTGGAGTCTGAGACCCCAGCTCTGTCTTAGCATATGAGCTCAGCTGGCACAAGAGTGTTTCACCCATAGGCCCTGGATTGGTCTTCTTCACTTGAGCATGAAGTGCCAGAGCATTCCTACGGGCATGTTCAGCACAGAAGGACACCCTAAGGAGACAAAATATTAACGTTTTATACTCAGATAGGTTCCCTCTTTCAAGAGTTTGATGATTTTCATAGACACCGATCTTTAGATCATTTTTAGGAAATTAAAATGACTATTAACTTCATTTATAAATTAAAAAGGCCAGTGAGGGGGCCGGCCCGCGGCCCACTGGTTAAGTTCACGCGCTCTGCCTGCTTCGGCAGCCCAGGGTTTCACCAGTTCGAATCCTGGGCACAGACATGGCATCGCTCGTCAGGCCATGCTGAGGAGGCACCCCACATGCCACAGCTAGAAAGACCCACAACTGAAAATGCACAACTGTGTTCCGGGGGGCTTTGGGGAGAAAAAGGAAAAAATAAAATCTTTAAAAAAAGAAAAGGCCAGTGAGGCAGAGTAATTTAACTGGCCCACTGTCAACTCATTTGGGTATTGCTAAAGTTAATACAGGTGGCATAATCTAATGCTCTATCCATCAAACAAAACATTCCAACTATAAAAATGCTGACATCATCTCACACAAATCAAAGAAATCCAGTTTCATCTTTCAAAAGTGGTTCTGGAAGGCAACTCTACATTTTACTTCAATATCAATCCATTGTATATAATAAGATGTGGGACACAGTTTTAAAACCAAAAGACATACGCAGATCTATCTAGCCAAGTTATGTTCCTGCACGGATATCTTTGCTTATATGATGACAGCTATGAAACCTTTCCCAGAAAAACACACATAACACACAATTTTGCAAAGTTCAGAAACGGCCAAAAGAGCCAGGGACTCCCAGGGGTTAAGACTAACCTAGAATATCTCTTCATTTTACAGATAAAAGATCCAAAGAGATGAACTAAGTGCCCCACCTGGAAGTCTCCTTGCAGTTTTCCACCGTTTTAAGATTTTTTTCATTTTCCAAGGATATATCCATATCCCCAATTTTTACAAGCACAGCACCTAAAAACTCAGGCAGCTCCGCCCAAGCCCACATCATATCACATTCCCCTCTCACTTTAAAAGTACAAACGACATAGCTATCTATGCATATATACCCATCTTTCTTCTCAGGCTTTGGGGCAGCACTGGGACATCTTTTTCCATTCTTCGTCGATATGTAACTACACTGCTTGAAGGGCGCATTCTTGTCTTCAAGGATATGCTTAATGCAAAACTCCTGGCCCTCCAGACGAGGTTGCGAGCATGGGCGATGAGTGAACGAACAAGACAGGGGCTCCTGAGACCTGGGCACTGGGGTGATCCTCCCCCGATTGGTCGGCAAGACGTGGATCCGAATCCTGTTCATACCAAAACCTGGAGGGTCACACAAAAGATCAAAAAGCTCTTACCCTTCCCGAAAATTCCTGCTCCGCGATATCCGGGCAGAGCGAGGGTAGCCGCTAAAGGGCAGACCGAAGTCACGCTCCGTAGCTCCCCCCACCTCCCGCCCAGGTCCCCTCTGGCACGAGTGGATTCGCTCACCTCAACTTCCCCTCCATGCCCGCCCCACCCCGACCACCAACGCGCTGAAAGTAACTCAAGGATTCGCACGGCCGCGACACCAGGGGGAAGCCCAGCGCGGCCGCCGCGCCGCCCCGCCTCCGCCTCCCTGTACGCCGCCTTTGTCCCGGCCCGCCTCAAAGCTCTCGGCTGGCCCTGCCCGTCCTCGGCGGCCCATGCAAGCGCCATTTTGTCCAAGGCTCCGGGCCCCGGAGAAGCTGGGTCCTGGGAGACTATGGGAGGAGAGCGACCCCAACGCAGACTGAGGCACAGTAGCAGCTCCAAGCGGATAGAAGGGGCGAAGCAGCAGCTTAACTGCAAAGGCAAAAGCAAGCACCGACGCCATCTTACCTCTGCCTCCACGCCGCGCAGCTAGCTCTCCGGCCGCGCCAGCCGCTTCTAACGCGGCCCCGCTCCTTTCTGGGCTCCCAAACGCTGATTGGCTAATGCGCCTACAGTGGTGTGTCACCATTGGCCGAGGCCAGGTACCTATCACGTCTGGGAGGGCGGGGCGCTGAGAAAACGCGCGGCTCGGGTGGCTAAGAGGACCTGTCTGTCAGCAACTCCGCCCCGAGGAGGGTGACCCGAAGGGAGCGCGGGCTGCGAGAGTCGCTCCCCGGATGCGACTGTTTGCACCTTGCAGCGTGGCTGCCGTTCAGGGCACTTTTGGCCGCTCTGTGGTCCCAGGCTGCAGTTACCCCACCACCCCTACACAGCGGGTAGAAAATCAGACATATAGAGGCCAGAGGGTCACTGTGCATTTGACTCTTACTGTTTATACACGGAAAGGCTTTAGTTTTCTTTCGTGAGTTCATTTACTGAAACATTTTTTGAGTGTTTAATGAGTCTGGGAAATTACATACATAAACGGTTAATTTTCAGAGCAACCCTAAGAGGTAGAAGGCTATTATCTCCATTTTACAGATAAGATAACCAAGGAAAAGAATGGGCCCATATCTAGTAAATGGGGGAGGGAGGCTAATTTGAACCCAGCCCTAATTGTTTATCACTTATTACCTCTCATAGTAAAGAGCATTGGATTGAGAATAAGGAAACTTGCATTCTGGTTTAGGCCCTGATTCTCTAAAATTATCTATAATTCCCTGCTAAATAATGCAGGTATATAGAAATAGCAGACACAATCCCAATTTTATCATCCTTTAAGGATTTTTAGTTAAAAGCATCTCTCTTCTTTCATCGCCACCACTCCTCTTAAAGAAATGAACCAGTACTCTCCCCATAACCATTCTGGATCTTTTTTGCATCCCAAGCTTCCCAAGCTCCCTTATTTGCTGTCAGTTTCATTTAAGTAAGATGTTTCTCCACTAACAATGAGCAGGTGAGCATGATTCACAGCCGAGGTGAGCATAGAGAATCTACACACTCAAGAACAGTAGGGACAAAACAAAAATGGCGGAGGGCTAGCAGAAGAGGTGCTGTTCCCAGAGATCAGGGCAGCTCTAGAAGGCCCTTTCCTGAAATTCATTCACTCAACAAATATTTATTGAGCACATAAGTGCCGGGCACTGGGGATACAGAGAGAACAAGAAAAATAACCCTTCTCTTTTGGAGTAAACATTCTAGAGCAGTGTGGGGTTGTGGATGCAACACAAACATAATATTAATAGTAACTTTGACTTATATACACAAGCAAACACTCCAACCCTCAGGAGGAGTACCCAGAAGACATTTGTATATCAACAGCCTATAACTCAAAACTAGCCAGAGGGAGTCACATTACAGAAAATCTGGGAATCAGAATCTGCAACCAAATGTGGTACTATCAAAAAAGGACTATTAAGGGGCCGGCCCGGTGGTGCAGTGGTTAAGTGCGCACGTTCCGCTTCAGCGGCCTGGGGTTCACTGTTTCGGAACCCCGGGTGTGGACACGGCACCGCTTGCCAAGCCAAGCTGTGGCAGGCGTCCCACATAAAATAGAGGAAGATGGGCACGGATGTTAGCTCAGGGCGTCTTCCTCAGCAAAAAAAGAAGAGGATTGGCAGCAGATGTTAGCTCAGGGCTAATCTTCCTCAAAAAAAAAAAAAAGGAATATTAAAACTAGGGAACAATGTAAAGAGGCATTAGGGACTAGATAGGGATGCAACAAAGACTTTGTTTAATTACAGGGTTTACTGAAAGTCTTAGTTGAAAAAAAAACCCTCCTGGTAAGCCCAAAACAGACATAAAAAATGCTATTTAGAACCACTTCCTTCTAGGTGGGGGAGGGGACAGATTATTAAAGGGTCAAGATATTGGCAAATTCTTTGTGCCGTTTAACAGAGTGAATAGCTGTTTTTAATCCACTGAACACTTTGCTAGCTGTTGAATAGGTTAAAGTGGACCTGAGGCTGTTTGTAAATAGAGGTTGGGAAATACGGATTCTTGAAGGAAAGGGAATTTTTGAGAATTTGGAGTTTTGGAGGCTAATCCTAGAGAAAAGTGTGTGTGTGAGAGAGAGACAGAAATCAACGCCAAACTCCTGCTCTTTCTGGAGTCATCCTCATCTCAGTATATGACAACTCCATCCTTCCAGTTGGTCAAGCCAAACACTGAGTCATCCTTGACTTCTTTCTCTTCCAAGCTTATAGCAGATCCCACTGGCTCCAGTGTCAAGTTATGTAACTTATTATCTTCAGCACTTCCAACCTGGTCCAAACCACTCTCATCTCTTACCTTAATTATTGTGAGAGGCTCCTTACTGTGACTCCTACAATCTACTTTCAACAAAGCAGCCCAAATGAACATTTTAAAATCTAAGCTAGATCATGTCACTTCTCTGCTCAAAACTTTTCAATGGTACCCCACTTGACTGTCTTCATAAAAGACAAGGCCCTACAGTTTCTAGCCTTCTATTGCCTAACCACATATGCTACTACTCTCCCCTCCCCTTATTTCCATACTAGCTACACTGGTCTTGCTATTTCTCAAACGTGCTAGCATGTTCTTACCTCAGAACCTTTACACTTGTTTTCTTGGAATGATCCTGGAATGATCTTACCCCAGCTCTTCCCCTGGCTTGCTCTCTCACCTCTTTCAGGTCCTTGCTGAACTGTAATTTCATGAGGCCTCTCTCCCTAGCCATCTTATTTCCAGTTTCAACCCTATTTACCTACACACATACACACACACACAATCCCTATCCCTCCTTCCCTGCTTTATCTTCTCCAAATTACTTTTATCTAACATACTATATTTCACTTGTCTCCCTATAACTAGAATGTAAGTTCTACGAGGGCAGAATGCTTCTTTTGTTTACTGCCATATTCCCATCAGTAAACAGTACATAGTACTTGGTAGGTACTATTTTTTAATGAAGGAATAAATGAAAGGCAGTGAAATGCCTGAAACTTTTAGGAAAAGGTGCTTCTAGTATTCAATTTTAACTTGTTTTCATCACTGTGGTTTTTTGGTTATCTGTTGGTTTTGAGTATTACGTGAAATGAAGAAGAGAGGTTGAGATTCCACAGTGCAAAAAAAGTAGGACATGTGACAATCCATAAAACCAATCAATTCAGAAGTAGGCCCCAGAGCTAGAAAGTACAGAAAATACAAGTCTCTAAGGGAATCCCACAGAAGTCACAGAAGGGGCTTCAAACTGTCTACAGAATGTTGAATGATAGAGAGCAAGCCACTCTTATTTAGCTCTCAAAAGTCAGGGAAACCAGGATGATTTAAGCACTGATCATAAAATGAAGCCTAGCTCTGTGTCAATTAGTTTAACAAACCCTGTAACTGGAGATCCAGTTGTACATAACCTTTATAATGATTTATACCTCAACTATCCCCAAGGATGATACAGTTGATATTAACTCTTAACAAAGGCAAATCACCAAATTTATGATTTTGTAATATCATCCATTCCAACATTCATTTACTGCTTCTCTATTCTTCCATTCAAACCAGACCAGAATTCCTAAAATGTCAGCAACTTCCACAAGTTTCAAGAGAGGTACAGCAAAAATCTTAAGTCATCTTAGTTAAGAAAATGGGAGAAGGAATGAACAGAAATCAAGTGATTTTTTTTTTCAGAAGTGTATATCATTCTGTTAAACTTTTTTTTTCCTTTAAGAGCTTTTAAACTATGGCTAATGCTTTGTGTTATAATTTTGGAGTATTTTAACATAAAAATTCTTTCCCTTTAAATGTGTAATTTATAGGATTACCCTGTGTGTGTCTGTTTATGTCCCAGGAAAAGGGTGAGTATTCACAATCAATTTTTCCAGGCACTACCAAGAATGCTATTAATTTTTTCTTCGAAATGCATTGTAATGGCCTTGAAATCTAAGTTAAGGAATTTGGACAATATGCATGCTGACAGACACATCTGCTAACCCAAATTTTTTTCTTCCAAATGCACTGTCTTTGAAAATAATCTGAAATCAGATTTCTCAAAGAACCAAGCATACAATTATGAATCATGTTGATAGTGCTTGCTAGATAAGCAGTACATGTCACTATCATCTCTTAGAGCTATATATGTTTTGTGTACCAGTTACTCTTCCAGGTATCCATGCAACAATAAGGAATGAAGGTTTTTTTCCTCTGACTACATACTTTATACTATTAGGTCGACAGTGATGACCAAATCTTAGATCTTTCCAATGGACTCAATTCCCACAGGATCTTGTCAGTAAGAAAGAACATACAAAGAAAACTAAAACAAAACTGTAATCCTATCAATAAAATGACAGTTAAAGACTAATTTGAAGACTCAGTACACATAAACAACAATCAGATGAGTGTTTTATCATTAACATTTATTGATGGGATGGATAAATACAGATTGAGAAACATACTTGACAGCAAGATATCAAACTGATAGCCAGACTATAAAATTTATACAACATCCTTTCTTAAATTTTTTAAAAATTTTTTTGAATTTTTTACAAAGAGCCCTTACTGTAATGGTCACTTACATCCTATCATTCACATAACAGCAGTAGACATCCCAGGGGTAGCATCCAGAATTGTGGTGCCCCAAGGAAGACGGAGGCAACAGCAGAATAATATGCTGAGAAAGGACTCAAGAGCAATACAAAGAAAACAGACAAAAATACCACCACAAAATTGTACCTGAGTGACATAGATTGGTAAAGTGTTTTGCTTTTTTTTTTTTTTTTTTCCTTCTTTGCTCTTTGGTCTGATAAGAAAACGGACTGTTTTAGGTGTGTGGAGGAGGTGGGAGAAAGGTCAGTTTCAAATCTAGAAACCTAGGTTAACACTAGCTAGGCTGCTGCATTCACTTCTTTGGGTGCTTAACCCAGCCAGCACTTCCATACTGTAACCAACTCCAATGTGATCAACCAACCACTAATCACTTAGGTCCTCAGCTTTCAACTGAAGAGTTCCTGATAACCAGATGGAGAACATACTTGCTCTGGCTTCAATTAGCATGCTGTCAAGCATCCCTCTCCACGCTTAACATGACAACAGAAAACCCCAGAGTCTTTCTCTTTTCATTCAACCATGAATACACACTCATAAAGGGGAAGAGTAGACACCGCTTTTTAGTAAACATTCTGTTTCTTTCCCTTCCTTTCCCAATGCCAAGTTCATATTAAAAACTTTAGGAACATTAAAATGGAAGAGTCTCCCACTTAAAAAATAATTCTCACTCCAGACCACTTTATCAGGTAGGATTACAGTACCATGCTTATTTCAAACTCACATCCCCAGAGGGTTAAAAAGACAAAATAAAACTGACAGTGTGATACAACACGAACATTTCTTAAACCATCAGGAGCAAACACTCAGTTAAAAGCTGGGTGTTAACAAGCAGCAACACGAGAAATTTGGGGAAGTATCAAAGTCACTGAAAGCTTAGTGGGACCGTGGAGGGCTTGTATCTCACCATGTGAAGGGTTGCATAGACTGCTTTAATTCTCCCAAACCCAAGAGAATAATATTTGTATTCCAACTTCAAAATGATCTAGAATCTCCCCTTTCCTAGCATTAGTATCAAAATAACTCTTCAATAAAATAATAATCCTTTTAAAAATTTAATCAGTTCCCAATTTCCCACAGTTCATGTTTCTGTGGGAAACACAGACATGTTAAAATCCAACCATACTGGGATAAGACCCCTCTAATTGCCTTCGTCCAGAAGCAAGGTAGGAGGGCTGTGTATGGGGAATCAGGTAGCAGAGGCTTAAGGAAATCCAGGACTGATATTACCATGATTTTATTTCTATATCCTAATCCATTGCTGTTTTCAACTAGAGATTTAAAATTTTTCTATCAACACTGGTGAAGCCAATAATACAGAATTATGAACAAGGATACATTAAATCAAAACACTAAAATCATTTTAAAAAAGAGGAAGCTAGGGTCTCAGATATGGAAACACACTGATTCATGAGTGAGAAGACTAGACAAATTCCTACATATTTTCTAAACCCAAAAAGCATAACTGACACTTCGAAAGACCGATTTAGCTTTAGATTAATGCTTCACTAGAGTTGAGTTAATGGCAACACAGGTATCTGATTAAAAGCCCTAAGGACAATCCACAGGTATTTGTGCCAACATAAGATTCAAGCAAAGTTTTAGGAATGAGATTTACAGAACTTGAGGCTCCAGTCCTGCTTAACACCACTTATCCTTGATAGCCTAGGTTAAAATGAGGGGGGGAAAGCCACATTTGCTAGACTAACTTTGGATGTATATATCCCTCTTTCACCCTTTGAATGTGTGAGAGTAAAGAAGACACAGATTTTAGAAACCACACAACCCTTCAAAGCCCAAGTTTATGGAATTTGGACAATATGCATGCAAGTTGACAAACACATCTGCTAACCCAAAGACAATGCAGCAGCTTCATGCAGAGCCCATAAGGAGGTTCATGACATATGCATAGATCTAAAAGCAGACACTGTGGGTATCTTAAAACAGTATCAGGAGGCATTAACATAGGAAAATCTCTAAATTGACCTATATCAGCAATGACCTACTAATGCAAAGGCCAGACTATGCAGCATAAAGCAGCTCTTAGGTTCTAAGCTCTAGTAAGCACTTTTTTCTAGTTCACTCCTCACAAAGTTCTAAGGAACTAACTCAGACTGCCATGGAGAACTGCTATAAGGCTAAGTGACTACATATGCCTCTGTGGTGAGGGAGTACATGTGATTAGAAAATATGTGACATTTGATGAGAAAAACTGAAAGCTGGGAAAGATTTTCATAATCAAATCAGTGATCATCAATTCCACAAAGATACAGATGCAAACTAAATAACCTTTTGGGAAAGTCAGGAAGGAAAGCAGACTTCACCAAACAAAATCTAAATAAATACAAAACCTAAATTTAGTAAACACACCACACATCTACCAATTACCTAGCACAACACAGAAAATTTCAAAGAGAAAGAGGAAAATGTCATCTATAAAAGTGACGCGACATTCCAAGTCAAAAGCATTACTGGTTTATAGGTCAGCAGAGAGCTCATCTTACACAGCAATGGCAGGCACTCTAGAGAGTTCAAATACACAGAGATGCAGGACGCTAATTTACCTTCAGTTAAGGTTTACTGTACAAATTCTTTCCTATTTTAGGCCAGTGCATCACCAATTCCAACTGCCTCAGTTTTCTCCCCAACCTATTCCTGGCAAGCGGTAGCAGATGTACAACTCCTATCTCCCTATGACTTCCAATGAAAAAAATTCAATTTCTCCACAAAGCATACTTAGTGTGAAAGAAGCTGCACTAAAAAAAGACATATTCAAATTGCATCATCCTTTTCCATAGCAAAAAATGCCATGAAGACCAATGAATATCACATCAAATGATCTGTAGATAATGGCATTTTCAGTGAGACAACTTGGCTTAGAATTCTTTCTAAAGGATTCTTAGAAAACTCCTGAAGAACCTCTGCCTAGAAGCTAAAGCCACCAAAGATGGACAATGTAAACCTAACAGTATCTGTGCGCTAGGCTTGCTTACCTTCATGGCACCAGTACTGTTAAATTCACAAGCTCCAATCTCTGAAGTCATATATAGGCTGCAAAAACTGAGGATGCAGCTGTTTCCCTTCAGACATACAGATAAAAGCAAGTTTTACATTCATAATGTAATTTAAAATACATTGTCCTAAAAATTCCCAGTCACAATCTCTGGCTCCATGGCTTCTCCCAGAACTACTCTCACATATGGTCTGGTCTTTCATAGGCAGAATATGTAGCACATCCCCCCTCTCTTCAGAGACCCTGAGGCTGCTATCACTTGAACACTTTCCCAAAGCCCAACTTGAAAAAAGACACACCCAATCCTGCAGGGCAGAAGCCGGCCATGCTCTCCAACCCTTCTTCCTCAACCACATCTTTGTTCTGCATCAAAAGGAAAAAAAGGGTAAAAAGGAAGTTTTTATAATGGAGCCCAGAGTCAGGCCATTGGCTGCACCTGCCCAAACCAGAATTCAGAAGGCTACCACTCAATTACAACATAAAGAAAGGGGAAAATACCATGTCCTACATGTATCTTCCTTCATGTTCTAAAGGCCACACCGTGCTCTCTCCAGGAGACTGTTGGGAAGTGAAAATGGTGAGGGACAAGGAGGGAAAGGTAAAACATGATTTTTAAACACACACACTTAAAAACACACATACCCACACTTACATACACACTTAAAGGTCTCAACACTTCAAGTGGCCGGAGCCTATCTGAGAACTCATGGCCAAAAGCATATCCTCCCATTCCCCCTACACTCCCCCCCACCCTCCAATCCCACCCCCCAGGACTCATTGCTATGTATCTCATAAACACAGCAAAATCCCTATCCCCTCCCCATTTATATAAAAAAACTAAACAGATAACTTACTTTCTTTAAATTATTTTTCAAAAGTCTCTTAAAAGATTTTGACGTTTAAATACTTCCTCTCTTCTGATATATTAAACACCAAAATGATCCACAACTGTTTGATAAAACAAACCCTCCAGATTTCAGTCCTGGCAAGAAGAGGGAAGATATCAACTCTAATCAACCTAATTAGGAGGTGGAAAGGCCAAGAATAGAGAAAGTATTCTTAATCCTTCACAGCTTCAACACATTCTCACCTCTCTAATACCAGTAAAAACTATAATAAAATAGTTAAATTTCTGAGGCAGCAGATATAGTAACGAAGGCCCTCTACCACCCTTCCACCTATGTCTCGATATTATTTTATTCCCTAGTCCAAGCAGGGTGACATATTTCATAAGGGAAGTAATTTTCTTAGTCCAGAATCAGTAGTTAAAAAAAGAGAGAAAGCATGTGTTTTTAAAGAAGTTTTTTTCTCCTCTTCTTTTTCTTTTCTACTTAGGAAGGGGTGGAAGTGGTGGAGGAGGTTCTGATGGTAGAGGTGGTAGCCTGGGTTTGTCTGTATTGCCAGATCTGGATGGCATTCCACCAGCCCGTGGATTCAGATATTCACCGTAAGAATGAACAAATTCCAATGCAGGGGGCTGAGTGGGCTGAACACCCTGGGCATGGAGAAGGGAGTGAAGCATATTCACAGTATCTTGATAGTCTATCGTCTGGGTTGTGTTGTGACCATTGGCCCCCGTGGGGCCTTTATCCAGTTTCATATGAGGAACTCGAGTTTTACAGCTGGGCTGTGAAAAAGGAAGGCCACTTGTGTCTGAGCTATGCCCAGGCAACTGGGCCATTGTAGGAAGAGGAGGGAAGAAATTTATGGAAGAGGATTTAGTACTCTTGGCAATCTTGGCTGGATGATCAAAAAGTGCCCCTCCAGTCTCTTCAGGGGGGCCCCTTTTACGACTAGAACTGGAAGAGGAGAAAGAACTAGACAAGCTATAGGTTTTGTGTGCTAAGGTGCTTGTCTGACTGCTATGTTTTGGATCACCTGGCCGTTTGTTCCCAGTACCAGCTGGAAGCTGTGAGTGAGAGTGCTTGTGTGAGTGGTGATTATGATGATGATGATGATTAGATGGGTGAGTCTTGTGCTTCTCTTTGTGCTCTCGGCTCTTTGTGACACTGTCATCTATAGAATTGTGCTTGTCAGGTGCAGCATGGACTTTAATGCGCATTTTTATCTCCTCTGGTTTTGAAGAGGCAGCTTTATCTCCACTTGCAACTGGGATTCTCATTTTGAGAGCTGTTTTGTCAGCCTTTTCCAGAAAAGGCCGCTCGGGGTTTTCTGAACCCTCTATGGGCATTTTCAGAATAACTGACGAATGGCTATCATGGTGAGATAGGAGATTCTGGGCAGCATATGCATACTGTGACTTTACGTTGGCCTCCATGTTCTCCAGTTGCCTCTTCTGGGCAGCCAACTCTTCTGCATGCTTTGCACGGTATTCTTTCAGTGACACTTTAGCTGATGGCACACTCTTACTACTATTCTGCTTCTGGGAAATAAATGCATTCGAACCATCCTGTTGCAAGGAATGATCAACTCCTATAAGTGCTAGATTCTCACTAGTCCGATGGCCCTGAGCAGGTTCTAGTTTAAAAGGAGGTTGGGAGGACAGCCAACGCTCGCCCTGCAACATCTCCACACCGCTCAAGTTGCTGGATGACTCTTCAGTGGTTGGAAGGGAAGGCACTGTACTTGTGGTAGAAGAAGTTGACATGCTCATTAAACCTGCAATAGTTGTGTCAGAGGAGCTCTGGGAAATCATATTGAGGATTGTCTGCTCTGAAGTGTTTTCATCTGTTCCTCGGTCATCTGCTTTTGTTTTCTTGGCAGCCTGGCATGCCTAGAATGAAGCAAATGACATCACTTCAGGTAATTTATCAAGTGGAAAAAAACACTGAAATGAGTAGACTGTGCTTCCTGTACGTTGGGAATTCTGGATAGCCCATAAGCAGAAGGCTACTCCAACATGAGATCAGTAATTATTGCCAATACGAGACAAGATTTTTAAAAGCTTCAATTAAGAGTCACACAAACAGGATGTGAAAGAGATGTCTGCATTCATTGCAGTATTATTCACAATACTCAAGATATGAAAGCAACCCAAGAGTCCATCAATGAATGAATGGATAAAGAAAATGAAATATTATTTAGCCTTAAAAAATGAGCAGAAGGATTCTGGGAAGATGGCGGAGTAGGAAGCACCAGGAAATCTATCTCCCCACCCAGACAATTACATTGGCAGAATCTGTCTGAAGCAACTATTTTGAAATTCTGGAGTCTTTTGAAGGCTTGCAACTTCCAGGGTAAACCGCAGACAGTAAATCCGGGTTAATTTCCATCAATTTCAGCTCTCAAAACAGTAGCAATGACTAAGCCCCCACCCCTAGCCATGTAGCAGGCAGCTAGGCATCTGTTCCTGGAGCAGCTTGCACACAGCTTGTGAGAGCCAGAGTGGGCAAAAAGGACTCTCTCCTCCATATATTGGGGATCTGTGCTCTGATCGCCGATTGCTGCTGCTTCTGATCACAAAGGTACAAAGAGGGAGGCAGCCATTGTTCTTGCAGCTTCCTCCACTGTTGCAAGCCCCTCCCCATCTGGCTGAAGTGACTTCCAGGGGATTGAAAAGGCCAACACTCTTCCTCCCCTCCTTCATCTTTTGCTTTTTCCCCTTTTGGGTGCCAGACATTAAAGAGTAGGACATTCAAAAACAAATGCATACACAGGGAAAATTAGAAAAAGACCACACATGTCCAGAGAAAGGCTCAGAAAAGACCAGAGAAGACCTTAAGTTTACACCTCAGGCTGATCTTCAGCACAGACACACCCTAAAAAATCAACCCCCCTGCCCCTACAAAATAAACAAAAACAATAACATAAAACAGCAAACCCTGGGGGAGGGAGAGAATCTGATTTCCAGAATTACCATGTTATTAGATTCAAATGTCCGGTGTTCACCAAAAGAAACACGAGGCATATAAAGAAACAGGAAAGTATGGCCCATTCAAAGGAAAAAATAAATCAACAGAAACTGTCCCTGAAAAACCTCTGATGGCAGATCTACAAGACAAAGACTTTAAGTCCCTTAAAGATACTCAAAGAATTAAAGGAAGATGTGGGGAAAGTCAAGAAAACAATGTGTGAACAAAATGGAAACATCAGTAAGAAGACAGAAAATCTAAAAAGAAACCCTGGAGCTGAAAAGTACAATAACTGAAATGAAAAATGCACTAGAGGGATTCAAAGGCAGATCTGAGCAGGCAGAAGAAAGAATCAGCAAACGTGATGATTGGACAATGGAAATTATTGAGTCTGAAGAACAGAAAGAAAAGAGATTGAAGCAAGTGAACAGAGGTTAAGAGACCTATGGGATATCAAGAGAACCACCATATGCATTGTGGGAGCTCTAGAAGGAGAAAAGAGTGAGAAAAGAACAAAGAGAATATTTCAAGAAATAGCAGCTGAAAACTTCCCAAATTTGATGAAAGACATGAACAGAAACATCTAAGAACCTCAACAAACTCAAAAACAAGATGAACGCAAAAGAGATTCACACCAAGACATACTACAGATCTTCCTTGACTTACCATGGGGTTACGTCCCAATAAACCCATCCTAAATTGAAAATATCTTAAGTCAAAAATGCATCTAACACACCTAACCTACCAAACATAATAGCTTAGCTACCGTACCTTCAACATGCTCAAAACATTTACACTAGCCTATGGTTGGGCAAAATCATTAACACAGAGTCTATTTTTATAATAAAGTGTTGAATATCTCATGTAATTTATTGAATACTGCACTGAAAGTGAAAAACAAAATGATCATATGGGTACAGAATAGTTCTAAGTGTATGAGTTGTTTTCACTCGTGATCGTGTGGCTGATTGGGAGCTGCAGCTTGCTGCTGCTGCCCAGCACCATGAGAAAGTATCATACCACCTATCATTAGCCCAGGGAAAAAAAAAAATCAAAATTTGAAGTATAGTTTCTACTGAATGCATATTCTTTCACATCACTGCAAAGTTGAAAAATTGTAAGCTGAACCATTGTTAAGTCAGAGACTGTCTATAACGACACTTTCAAAAGCCAAAAACAGGGCCAGCCTGGTGGCACAGTGGTTAAGTGCGCACGTTCCACTTCTTTGCGGCCCGGGGTTCGCCGGTTCAGATCCCAGGTGCGGACATGGCACCGCTTGGCAAAAGCCATGCTGTGGTAGGCGTGCCATGTATAAAGTAGAGGAAGATGGGCATGGATGTTAACTCAGGGCCAGTCTTCCTCAGCAAAAAAAAAAAAAAAAAAAAAAAAAAGAGGAGGATTGGCAGTAGTTAGCTCAGGGCTAATCTTCCTTGGAAAAAAAAAAAAAAAAGCCAAAAGCAGAATCTTGAAAGCAGCAACAAAGAAGTGAACCAACACATACAAGAGATCCTCAATAAGATCATGAGAGTCAGCCCCAGTGATCTAGTGGTTAAGTTCAGCATGCTCCACTTCAGTGACCCGAGTTCAGTTCCCAGGCACTGACCTACAACATTGTAGCAGCCATGCTGTGCTGGCAGCCCACACACTAAAAAAACAGAGAAAGATTGACACGGATGTTAGCTCAGAGCGAATCTTCGTCAACAACAACAACAAAAAGATCATGAGGGGCCAGCCCAGTGGCGCAGAGGCTAAGTGCGGACATTCCACTTTGGTGGCCAGGGGTTCGCCAGTTTGGATCCTGGTTGAGGACATGGCACCACTTGGCAAGCCATACTGTGATAGGCGTCCCACGTATAAAGTAGAGGAAGATAGGCATGGATGTTGGCTCAGGGCCAGTCTTCCTCAGCAAAAAGAAGAGGACTGGTAGCAGTTAGCTCAGGGCTAATCTTCCTCAAAACAGGATGATGAGATTTCTCATCAGAAACTTTGGAGGTCAGAAGACACTGAGCCGATACATTCCAAGTGCTAAAAGAAAAAGATTGTCAACTAAGAATCCCATATCCAGCAAAAATGTCCTTCAACAAAATAAAGGAGAAATTAAGACATTTCCAGACAAATAAAAGCTGAGGGAGTTCATGACCACTGGACCAGTCATATAAGATATGCTCAAGGAAGCCCTCCAAGGTGAAACGAAAGGAGACTAGACAGTAACTTGAAGCTATATGGAGAAATACACATCTCAATAAAGGTAAATACATGGGCAATTACAAAGGCTAGTATTACTGTAACAATGATTTGTAACCGTGCTTTTTGTTTTCTACATGACTTAAGAGATTAACACATTTTAAGGAAAAATATTTATTAATGTAAAACCTAGTATTACTGTAACTTTGATTTATAACTCCAAATCTTATTTTCTATAAAGTTTAAGAGCCTAACACATTTAAAAGAATTATTAGTTTATGTTTTGGGACACATAATGTATAAAGATATAATTTGGTGACAACAACAACCAAAAGGGGTGAGGATGCATCTGTAAAGGAGAGGAGTTTCGTATGTTATAAAAGTTAAACTGTTATAAATTCAAGTTAGAGTATTGTAACTTTAGGATATTAAATATAATTCCCATGGTAACCACAAAGAAAACAGCTGTAGAATATACAAAAGAGGAAAATGTGAAAGGAATTTAAAATTTTCACCACAAAAGATTAATAAAAAAGAAGACAGTAATGCAGGAAATAGGACAAAAAACTATAAAGCATATATAAAGCAAATAGCATGATGACAGAAGTAAATCCTTCCTTATCTGTAATTACTTCAGGTGTAAATGGATTACGCTCTTAATAAAAAGACTCAAAGAAAAGAGATTGGTAGAATGTATTAAAAAAACATGATCCAGGGGCTGGCCCCGCGGCCGAGTGGTTAAGTTCGCGCGCTCCGCTGCAGGCGGCCCAGTGTTTCGTTGGTTCGAATCCTGGGCGCGGACATGGCACTGCTCATCAAACCACGCTGAGGCAGCACCCCACATGCCACAACTAGAAGGACCCAGAACGAAGAACATACAACTATGTACACCAGGGGGCTTTGGGGAGAAAAAGGAAAAAATAAAATCTTAAAAAAAATAAATAATAAAATAAATAAATAAATAAATAAACCCACGATCCAACTATATGCTGTCTACAAGCAACTGAAAGACCCAAACAGGCTGAAAGCAAAAGGAAGGAAAAAGATATATCATGCAAACAATAACTAATAAGAGCAGAGGTGGCTACATTAATATCAGACAAAATCAACTTCAAATCAAAAAAGGTTTCAAGAGACAAAGAAGGACATTATACATTAACAAAAGACTCAATACAGCAATAAGATATAACAATTATAAACATTTACACACCTAATGACAGATCATCAAAATATACGAAGCAAAACCCGACAGACTGAAGGGAGAAACAGACGGTTTTACAATAACAGTTGGAGACTTCAATACCCCATTCACAATAAGAAATAGAACAAGCAGACAGAAGATAAGGAAATAGAGGGCTTAAAAAATAAACCAACTAGATCTAACAGACGTATACAGAACACACTACCAAACAACAGTAGCATACACATTCTTCTCAAGAGCGCATGGGATACTTTCCAGGAGAGAACATATGTTAGGCCACAAACTAAGTCTCAACAGATTTTAAAAGGTAGATATCATACAAAGCATCTTTTCTGACCACAGCAGGATAAAGTTAGAAATCAATTAACACAAGGGAAATTGAAAAATTCACAAAATTGGGGAAATTAAACAACACACTCTTAAACAACCAATGGATCAAAGAAGAAACCAAAAGGGAAATCAAAAAATACTTACAGATGAATGAAAATGAAAACACAGCACATCAAAATTTATGGGACAATGTGAAAGTGGTGCTAAGGGAGAAATTTATAGCTATAAATGCTTACATAAAAAAACAAGATCTTAGGGGCCGGCCCCGTGACCAAGTGGTTAAGTTCGCGAACTCCAACTTCAGTGGCTCAGGGTTTCGCCAGTTCGGGTCCTGGGCACAGACATGGCACCGCTCATTAGGCCATGTTGAGGCAGCATCCCACCTACCACAACTAGAAGGACCCACAACTGAAATATGCAGCTGTGTACTGGGGGGATTTGGGGAGAAAAAGCAGGGGGGAAAAAAAACAAGAAGATTGGCAACAGTTGTTAGCTCAAGTGCCAATCTTTAAAAAAAAAACAAGATCTTACAGTAACTGTACAACTTATAGATCTAGAAAAAGAAGATCCAACTAAATCTAAATCCAAAGCTAGCAGAAGGAAGGCTATAATAAAGATTAGAGAAGAGATAAAACAAAACAGAAAAATAGAGAAAAATCAATGAAACAAAAAGTTGGTTCTTTGAGAAGATCAACAAAATTGACAAATCTTTAGCTAGATGGACTAAGGGAAAAAGGAGACTCAAACTACTAAAATCAGAAATAAAAGTGGAGACAATGTTACAGATTCTGCAGAAATAAGGATTATAAGAGTACTGGGGCCAGCTGCGTGGCTAAGTTCATGTGCTCCACTTTGGCAGGCCAGGGTTTTGCTGGTTCAGATAATGGGCGCGGACATGGCACTGCTCGTCAGGCCACGCTGAGGTGGTGTCCCATATGCCACAACTAGAAGGACCCACAACTAAAATATACAACTATGCACTCGGGGGATTTGGGGAGAAAAAGCAGGAAAAAAAAAAAAAAGACGACTGGCAACAGTTGTTAGCTCAGGCACCAATCTTTTTTAAAAAAAAGAGTACTATCAAAAATTGTACACCAACAAATTGGATAATCCAGATGAAATGGAGAAATTCCTAGAAACACACAAAACCTACCAAGACTAAATCTTGAAGAAATACAAAATCTGAATAGACTTATAACTAGTAAAAAGATTGAATCAATAATCAAAAATCTCCCAACAAAGATAAGCCCTTCACCAGTTAATCCTACCAAACATTTAAAGAAGTAATACCAATCCTTTTCAAACTTTCCCAAAAATTTGAAGGGGAGGGAACAGCTCCCAATTCATTCTATGAGGCCAGCATTACCCAGATACCAAAGCCAGACAAAGACACTGGAAGAAAAGAAAATTATAGACCAATATCCCTTATGACCATTGATGCAAAAATCCTCGAGAAAAAAAATACTAGCAAACTGAATTCAGTGGCATAGTAAAAGGATCATATACATGACTAAGTGGGATTTATTCTAGGAATGCAAGGATGGTTCAACATACAAAAATCAATCCACGTAATACACCACTAAACAGAATGAAGGAAAAAACCACATGATCATCTCAACTGATGCAGAAAAAGTGTTCAACAAAATTCAACACACTTTCACGATAAAAACACTCAACAAACCAGGAATCTAAGGAAATTACCTCAACATAATAAAAGCCATATATGAAACACCCACAATGAACATCAGATTCAATGGTGCAAAACCGAAAGCTTTCTCTAAGATCAGGAACAAGGCAAAAAGGCTCACTTTCATGACTTTAACGTAGTACTAGACGTTTTCATGATATAGTACTGGAAGTTCTCATCAGAGCAACTAGGCAAAAAAAGAAATAAAAGGCATCCAAATTGGAAAAGAAGAAGCAAAACTATCTGTTTGCAGATATGATCTTATATGTAGAAAACTCTAAAGATTCCACCAAAAAAAAATTAGCATTAATAAATGAATTCAGCAACATAAGCAAGATACAAGGTCAACACACAAAATTCAGTTGCATTTCCATACACAATGAACAATCTGAAAGGGAAATTATGAAAACATTTCCATTTATAAAAGTAACAAAAAGAATAAAATACTTAGCAATTAACTTAACCAAGGAGGTGAAAGACATGTACAATGAAACCTGCAAAACATTGCTGAAAGAAATTAAATAAGACATAAAGGGAAACTCATCCCATGTTCTGGATTTGAAGATTTAATATTCTTAAAATGTGAGTGCTACCCCAAAGCAATCTACAGATTCAATGGAATCCCTATCAAAATCTCAATGACATTTTTGTTTGAAGAAACAGAAAAATTCACCCTAAGGAATCTCAAGGGATGATGAATAGCCAAAACAATCTTGAAAATAAGGAACAAAACTGGAGGACTCACACTTCCTGATTTCAAAACTTACTATAAAGCTACAGTAATCAACAGAGTGTGGTACTGGCATAAAGACAAGCATACAGATAAGCGGAATAGAATAGAGACCCCAGAAATAAACCCTTGCATATATGGTCAAATGATTTTTGACAAGGGTGTCAAGACTACTCAATGGGAAAAGGATAGTCTTCAACAAATGGTCTGGGAAAACTGGATATCCACATGCAAAAGAATGAAGTTGGACCCTTACCTAACATCATACACGAAAATTAACTCAAAATGGATAAAGGGCCTAAATGTTAGACCTACAAAAATAAAAATCATAGAATAAAACATAAGACAAAAGCTTCATGAGACTGGATTTAGCAATGATTTCCTGGATATGATACCAAAGGCATAGGTAACAACAACAAAAAAAGGACAATTCAGACTTCACAGAAATTTAAAAATTCTGTGCATCAAAAGGCAGAACCAAGAGTAAAAAGACAACCCACAGAATGGAAGAAAATATTTGTAAATCATACATCTGCTAAGGGATTAATAACCAGAATACATGGAGAACTCCTAAAACTCAACAAAAAAACAAACAACCCAATTCAAAAATGGACAAAGGGACTCGAATGAACAGACATTTCTCCCAAGATAAAGAAATGGCCAATCAGCACATGAAAAGCTGCTTAACATCATTAATCATTAGGAAAATGCAAATCAAAACTACAATGAGATACCACCTCATACCTATTACGATGGTTACTATCAAAAAAATAAAACACGTGCTGGTGAGAACGTGAAGAAACTGAACTCTTATACACTGTCAGCAGGAATGTAAAATAGTACAGCCACTATGGAAAACACTGTCGTCGTTCCTCAACAAATTAAAAATAGAACTACTGTATGATCCAGGAATTCCATTCCTGGGTACATACCCAAAAGAACTGAAAGCAGGCTTTTGAAGAGATATTTGTACACCCATGTTCATAGTAGCGTTACTCTCAATACCTAAAATGTGGAAGAAGGCCAAGTGTCCATCAAAAGAACAATGGATAGACAAATGCGGCATATACATACAACAGCATATTATTCAGACTTTAAAAGGGATGAAATTCTACAATAAGCTACAACATTTATGAAGCTTGAGGACTCTAGGCAAATTGAAATAAGCCAGTCCCAAAAAGACAAATTGTGTATGATTCCATTTACATGAGGTACTTTAGAGTAGCTGAAATCATAAAAACAGAAAATAGTGGTTGCCAGGGACTGGGGTCAGGGGAAATGGAGAGTTATTGTTTAATGGTTAGAGTTTCAGTTTTACAAGATGAAAAAAGGTATGGGGATAGATGGTAAAGATGATTGTAGAACAATATGAATATATTTAATACCACTGAACTGTACACTTAAAAATGGTTAAGATAGCAAATTTTACGTTATTTGTATTTTACTACAATAAAAAAATAAAAGGAAACCTTGACATTTACAACACAGATGAACCTAGAGGACCTTTTGCTAAGTGAAATAAGCCAGACACAGAAAGACAAATATTGCATGATCTCACTCATATGGAGAATCTAAAATAGTTAAAACTCGTATAGGTAGAGAGAAGAACAGTGGTTGCCAGGGTCTGGCAGGGAGGAGGGGAGAATGAGAACTATTAGTCAAAGGACACAAAGTTTCAGTTATACAAGATGAGTAAGTCCTAGAGATCGACTGTACAGCATAGTACCTAGTTAACAATACAGTACTGTATACGTTATCCTTCTCAGTCTTTTGGCTAAGATCATGTGCAGTATTATATACTTAAAAATTTGCTTAAATATTCTATCACAAAAAAAAAATTCATAGCACTCTATACCAGTGCTAGAAGGCAATAAAAAAATGAAGTTGTACATATCTAAAATTCATTCATGAACATCTGTGCCTTATAACTGCTTATGATTGCAGCAAATTCTAAATTCTAGAATTTTATCCAAAAGCAAATTCTAGAAATTTTGGTAATGTTTTATATGAAAGTAAAAGATGGCTGATGTGCTCCTAAGTCTCCTTTGATCCCTAGGCAAACTCATTTTCTGCAACTCACTCGACTCAGGAGAACAAAATTAAGCTTATCAGTCTGGATATCTGAAAAACGCAGGGAACATTTTTAAACGAACTTTCTATTTGACACTGAAAAAAAAAGGAATGATTCGATTAGTCGTAAGTAATACTTTGAAAAACATTTGAAATACAACTTTAAAGTGCACTCTATATAAAAAGAAAATTCTAAAATCCATTTAAAAAGCAGGTAATGTCAAAGACAAAATTATGATACCAGCTCTAACCCTGTAACTCTGTATCCTTCCTCTACCAGAAGCCAACACTGTGACTCAAAGAAGCCACTTTGTTTTCCTTAACAGTCTCCACAGAGAAAATACTCAACCAATGTTGCTGACCAAATGATTGTATCACAAGAGTTGCAAAACACAAAACAATCACGCTATCAACTACAGGCATTGACTTCTGGGCCAGTATCCAAGCTATGACGTTGCAGTCATGATCATTGCGTAACTACAAAAAGGGAAATTCCAAACCTAGGGTACATAGCCAATTCTAGTATATTCACTGGTGCAGTCAAAGAAGAAAATCATCTGTTCCACAAGCTGACAGCAATAATTCTTACCCTCCAATTCCGAATTCGTTTCAGCCTGTTGGGGGTTTTCTCCAGAATCTGTAGAAATTCATGTGTCAGTTCTACAAATGAAATAGAACATTTCAGAAAAACTCAGAGAGGCAAAAGTAATGAAACAAGAATAACCTCAACTAACTATTTTCATCTGAATCATGTCACCTTTGGCCAGATATGTGACAGATCAAGAGCAAGTGCTTTTCAAGGTCCCTTACTCTAAAACTTACCATCTAAAAGTTCCAAGGTCACAGTGGCGTCAACATACTCCCACCAGTGCTTCCCATCAGTTGAGACTGGGATCTCCCAGTTGGACCACTTGCAAGCCAGATGAATGCAGACACAGGCCACCACAGGAGGTGTGTACTGCAGGCTAAATGTGGTCAAATGCAGGCTGACATCAAAGGGAAGGAAACAAGAGAGTGTCATGAGCTCTCAATTCTGAACCCAAGTTAAAACTCTCCATTATTTAAAAAAAAAAAAAGTTTAAAAAAACACTGGAGAGCAAGAAGGGCAAGAAATATCCAGTGCTCTGATCCAGTACTCAACATGCTGGACTGAGTGCTGCTCCATTAACTCCATTAACCCATCTGCTCGGTAACAACATCTCTAAATTTTCTGACTATACATCATTCAATCCACACACTGACCAAGGACCAAAAAACAAAAAACAAAAAACAAAAATAAAACAGACTTGTTTTTTAAACAAGGATAAATTATCCTTAGAATAAGTTCAGAACTTAAAGAAAATTGTAAGATTTTTGATACATATAATCCCTAAATCAAACACTTAAGGAAATCTCCTAAAAATTATCTCATTTCTTCCAATCATAGGTCTGGTCTATTTAAAATGACAAATATGCAATCAACTCTCTCAAGTGTGAATATGCTTGATTGATGCTTTATTTAAAAAATTTTTCTTATCAGGCTATAAAAATGAACTTCTTAGTCCTGACAGTCATTAGGAATATCTTTGGTTTCCATGAAGAATCAACAGACTGGAGATGAGAATGAGCAAGTCATTTGGTAATACAAATTATGATTAACGATTTTTTTCTTTAAAAGGGGAAGAAGAAAGAAAAATTATTACAACTCTTCACACATATACATGCCCATTTATATGGGAGTGGGGGGAAGAAAAAGGAGTGTTTTAAAATATCGCAATTATTGCGGAATCCTCCAAATTAGATTTTTAGTCACTGTCAGTGAACCTCAATTTTACCCCAACTTTCAGAACTATGCTCTTGGATATTTTAAAGCAAAGTAACACATGCAGAGTTAAGCAGGCTATCAATCAATACTAAATAATTACATTAACTCAGCAAATTAAAAAAGCACCATGGAAATTTAAGGTACAACATGAAAACTGCAGAAAAATCAACATTTACCAGAGAATTGTCTATAACACATTGTATCAAAGATCCATGCCTGGGTCTTTGGGTTCTAGTTTACTAAGTGCCAGACCTGACAACTTTCCATATACCCCTCAAAAAAGTGACAATTCCAACCCAAGTAAAGTCCTAGCCCAAAAATAGAAGGGAAAAGTATTAAAATATAAACCTGTTGGTTGCCATGAAGTAAGAAGTCTGTGCTAAGTCCTTGCTTGCTAAAAAAAAAAAAGGGGGGGGGAAGGGGGGTAAGGAAAATGTTATTAGTTCCATTCATTCTCAACAATTATTTAGTAAGCATTTAATGTTTGCAAAGTTGAAACTATAGTGGTGAATAAAGTAGATATGGTCCCTGACCACCTGACATTTACATTCTACCAAAGGAGACAGATAAACGATTTTTAATTATAACATTAATAATTAATGCTGCTTCAGGACCTAGGGACTCAAGCTTTATTCTGCACACCAGGTATCTCGGGTACTTGTTTAAAGTGCAATCCCTGGGCATCCTTCCTAGAATGACTCAATATGTATGGAGAAGGATGCAAGCATTTTTAACAAGTAATCTAGAGATTCTGATGCAATGGTTCACCGAGAAATACTGTAGTAGGGGATGAGCTAATTTGGAGGCAAGATCAGATCTAGAAGACCTTGATCTATTTGGGAAAAGAGATTTTTGGATAAAAAAGAAAATTAAAAATTTTAAATTGAGTAGCCTGTGATTTAATCTCCAAATCACCAAATAACAAACTATTTAATATATTACAATAAAAAAACACATTCCTCCTTCCAAAAGAAAACTGCTCTGGGTGACAAAGAAAATTTTAATCTTGATTAAATATTCATATATATCCATCTCTGTTTAACCCTAGCCTTGCTCAATGTAAACTTTTTAATGCTTTCAAAACATAAAGAACTTGGGGAAACCCCTGGGGATTTTCAGATGAAACACACATTAGCAAAATACAAAATAAGGCCAATTATCAGTTTAGTCCACAAAACTATAAAAGGCATGTAAATGCGCAACAATGTGTAGATATTCCTGATACTACTATTTAAACTAAATAAGGGGAACTAGATTGCATGCAATTATAGCTACTAAAGTTAAATTAGAATAAAAAGAAAGTCTTGCGAAGGGATTGTCAATCATGGAAATAAGTTCAAATAAATTCTGGATGATCCTCTGGGAGGCCTTTAAGACTGTCTGGGACAATCAACCCTAGAATCAAATTAAGATCACCCACTCCCAAGACATGCTTAAAAGTGCTGTTAGATACTCATGATTTGGTAACTTTTCCAAGTACACCCCCAGCTTTGACAAACATTCTCAAGAAGCTAACTCTCTTTAACTGGCGATCACCTGAAAACATTAATTATAAGAACCTAACAGAAAAACCCCAAGTCAGAACCACTCGTTTTGATTTAAGCTAGAAAGCCCTTTCAATTTAACTTTTGGCCAAAACAGCTATATTATGTATTTGTCCACAGCAAATCTTAGCCTCTAAATGGTAAACAACTTAAGACAACTATCCCAAGGTGGGATTCCTTACCTCTAACAAGCTGAGTGCACTTTACCACATGTGTATGTGGGTGATCAATTGTTAGCTCAAAGCCTGAAAAAAAAAACCAACTAGTTAAAAAGCTAAAGATAGTCGAGATACTTTATACTTCTTTTATCTGAATCATCATTAAAGGTCTCTCTCATTTTCCTGTCCCAAAACTGCTGTTCAGAGGCTAAGAGTCACATAAAGTATACAATATGCTGTTTTCTAAGATGCATTATCTCCAAAGCTGCTTATATTTTGACCTAGAAGGTACCACTAAGATAATAAAGCTAATACAGTTTCAAGACCCCTAAGGAACCAATAACCTCCAAACACAAAACACCTTTTTAGGGACAATAGAATATAAATATATGGTTGAAGAAGTAGTCCCTTAAGTGATGACTATCTTCTGAAGCTTAACCTTGAGAAAACAATTTAAAACCTATTCCTGTCTTACTTTGGTTTTGTTCCTTTTCATCATCTTAATCACAATAGGTACTGATCAGTTTATCCAACTCCAATGGTCTTTACCAAAATTACTTAAGGAAGGTCAGTGTGTCTATAAAAATTTTTGAGTAAATTTCTCTTTTTGCATATGTAAATAAAATTTGCTAGATAAAAGTAAAGAAATTCTACTGAAAAATTTACATGATGCAAATCATTCTAAAATAACTGATTCTTGCAAATTAGATCTTACTGCTTTCCATATTAAAATATTAATAAAAATTTATTCCATCAGAAAAACATCATTGTCACCTAAAGTATGGTTACCTTGAAGATATTTAAAGTAAAAAGTTAATTAGCAGAAATTAACTTCAGAGATAAATTTTCATTGTGTGTATATATACGCAATAAAATACCAGTAACTTTCTCACACAACTCAAGAAATCTTCCCCTACCTAGAGAAGAGAAAAATGACAGTCCAAAGGACCTAGAAAAAAACCTCTTTATTTTACCTATTTGCTAAGCTTTTAAAGACAGTCTCTCTGATAAAAATAATAATAGATAATAACAGAATATCATTAGGGTTGCCCATCAACCGCTATAGATTTAACTTCACCTCCTCTCTGCTGTTCTGAACACTGATTACTACTTTTAAAGGCAAATGCTGTTATCTAAATGTGAACAAACAGACTATAAAAATCCATGAAAGAAAAAACTCCTTTAGATAGTTTCTACTATTGTTCATCAGAAAGTTAAAAACTGCAAAACTTTAAAGAGCAAATCATGAATCCTAGAATTAAAAAAAAACAAACTGCTAACTGCTGTTTCAAAGGTCAGCTGTACCTGCACTCTTCCTATGGTATAGGCCAAGGTTAAACTCTGACCTCTAAAACCTCTATAATTTGCAAAAACCTTCCCAAGAGGTTCCTTCTTGTTTCCTAATTTGCAAATTTTAAAATCATATCATTATATGCATTACATACATGTTTATTTAATGTTTGAAAGGAAAATAAACTTACCTAAAGTCTGCAGAATTATGCTTTCTAATATCACCAGATCTTGAACTTGTTGCAGGTAAGCCTGCAGGTCAGAAACACATAAATTACTCCCCAAAAAAGCCCAATATATTAAGTATAAGCAATTCAAACAAACTCTCCCAAGGAAAGCAAAGCCACAAAAGACAGGAGTGGAGTTATGAGGTAAAGTAGGAACTGAAATTAATCTTTATCCCTATTCACTACAGATTCTCCTTTTAAAAGAAAAAAAAAGTGGTATACTGAGAACACTTTATTCATAAACAGCTACAGAAAAAGCGTCAGAGATTTTGTTCATTTTCAGACCGACATTTTAGGTTTTAAAGTTCATGTGCTGCAGACACAAGAAAATTAAAAATATACCTTTTTTCACCATCATCAAAATACATTTGCAGAGCCTTCCTAGAGTAATGTAGGCAATCTCAAACATTAGATTCCTGTTAAACCTTCCCCTTTGGGGTAATGCTAGATTTCTGAAAATTCATGGAAGAATTCAAAGGAAAAGGGAACAAACAAAAAAAATCTCTCAGATTTGTACCAGCCAACACTGTAGTCACTATCCACACATGGCTATTGAGCAATTGTAATGTAGCTAGTCTAAAGTGAAATGTGCTATGAATGTAGAATACACAATGGATTTTGAAGACTTAGTTAAAATAATAATGTAAACTATCTCACTAACAATGTTTTAATATTAATTATATGCTGAAATGACAATACTTGGGGTTAAAAAATACATTATTATAATATAAAATATTAAAATTAACTTTTTATTTTAAATGAAGTTTAATGAAAAGGTAAAAATTTTAAGTTACACATGACTCCTCTTACTCCCATTGGACAGCACTGGTCTAGAACTCTAGAAGAATGAGACTTGAGCCAGGAATTAAGAGACTTACGTTGTAGTTAACTTTCCACTTAACTTTATGATCTTGAATAAGTCCAATAAGGACTTAACCTATGCTATTTTTCCTTTCCATATAGTGAAGAAAATATCTTCCCCTTATCGACTCACCAGGAATAGAAACTCAGGTGAGAAGTTGTGTAAATATACTTCAGAGAAGGAAAAAAAGTGGCAATTATTTTTTATTTCATTAAAATAAAACTTTTATTTAGTCAATTCAATAGACCAATGGCATTTAGTAGTCTCAGATCTAAATAACAGTCCAGAGTAATAACTTTTTTTCTTTTTAACAAGAGCTACTAGTATAGCCCAAAGAGGAGATGAAGAAAGTCAAGACACTGCCACACAAAACACTTAACTCACATAATTAGGGGCTATTATCAAAACCACCCCCCCCTGCAAAAAAAACCACTTTCTCCAATATGATCACAAGAATACACAATTCCATTTATCTATTTGATAAAGGATAACTCATGCATTGATTGTAAAAGACTTAAATAATCTATTAACAGAAACCCATAATTTTTTTTCCCAAGCACTTAAAAATGGCAGACTTCTCAATTTCTCATATCTCATCATTCCCCAATCATTGACTTCTAAAGCCAAGAGAGAGTTGCCCTCCTTTAAAAAGAAGTCAAGAGGGGCTGGCCCCGTGGCCGAGTGGTTAAGTTCCCGCGCTCCGCTGCAGGCGGCCCAGTGTTTCGTTGGTTTGAATCCTGGGTGCGGACATGGCACTGCTCATCAAACCACGCTGAGGCAGCGTCCCACATGCCACAACTAGAAGGACCCACAACAAAGAATATACAACTATGTACCGGGGGAGCTTTGGGGAGAAAAAGGAAAAAATAAAATCTTAAAAAAAAAAAAGTCAAGAAAGGATGGAAGGGAAAAACAAAAAAGCTGTATGTACATGCACAGGACAAATGCCTGGAAGAATATATACCAAAACCGTAATCAGCAGTATCCTCCTAGGAGGAGGAAAGATGAGCTTTAACTTTTACTTTAAATGATTCTTAAGTGTTTGGATACTTTTATAATGAGCATATATAACTTATAATTTCTTAAAAAGTTTAAAAAAAAACACCATTGACAGGACTAATTTTTTAAAAATACTCATTAACAAAAATTTATCTCAAAGAACGTTCTTCATAATGATATTATAGTGGTGAAAAGCTAGAAATTACCTTCTTAACAGAGAATGGTTAAAACACATATATGTATATGATGAAATACTATCTCAACATTTAAACTGGACAATAAGATGGGAAAATATTTGGGATATAGTAAGTAAAAAAAAAAACAGATACAAAATATATACATGTATAGCTATTCATAGAAAAAAAGCTAAAAATAATAATGATTGACATATATCTGAGGTACAAATTACACCTAGGCGACATATTTTCTTCGTTGTTTTTCTGCATTTTCCAATTTTACCACAATGAATACAATTAACTTTTGCCATAAAATTTCTGTTTTTGCTAAGGAAAACACAAACACTAAAAGGTTCCTTTAACAGCCGCCATTCAGACTTCAGTAAATCAAAGTTACAAAACTAAACTAAGATCAAAATAAATTAAGAAGAACAGATGATATGAGTAATTAATCCCCTACCTCACTCCTGGTATCAGGAAGTGATTCCTGTGGATGGAGGCAAGCATGTGCTACTTTGATGACGTGTTCCAATTTTTTTGGCTGCTCCTCTACTTTAGCTGCTAGAAATAAGGCCGCTGGAGCCACAGACTGGATGGAGAGAAAACAAATCATTTATTATTTGTTTAGTCCTAGATCAAGGTAGATCTAAAAAAGAACCAAGCCTCAAACCAAGTTTCTTTACTTCAACTTCATCACCCCTTGCTTACACTTTTTCCTCTATTTAAAATGTCCTCCCCTCTTCTATCTGTAATCCAGTCCACTTTCGAAAACCAATCCTTCAACAAACTCTCTCTCATTAAAAACTACTTAGGTAAGGGGCCAGCCCCATGGTGTGGTGGTTAAGTTTAGCACAATCTGCTTCAGCAGCCCAGGCTCACGGGTTCAGACCCCAGGTGGGGACCTACACCACTCGTGGGTCATGCTGTGGCAGTGACCCACATATAAAGTGGAAGAAGAGCGGCAAAGAGGTTAGCTCAAGGCTAATCTTCCTCAGCCAAAAAAAAAGAAGAAAAAGAAAAAAAAGCTACCTGTTCAAGAAGCCTCTGGATGTAAATGCTGGCTTTCCATTTAAAATAAGGTTATTTATTAAGTTTGTATCAAAGCACTCTATATACCTTGTTTTAAAGGAGTAAATTGAAATGTCCAGGATAGGCAAATCCATAGATACAGAAGAAAGTAGTTTGGTGGTTGCCAACAGCTAGGAGGAGAGCGGAACAGGAGTAACTGCTAAAGGAGTAGTTTCTTTCTGGGGCAATGTAAATGTTCTCAAATTAGGTTGTGGTGATGGTTGCACAACTTTGTGAATATACTAAAAACCAGGGAATTATAGACTTTAAAAGGATGAATTTTATTATATTCAAAGTATCTCAATTATATATATGAGGGGGAGCACAAATCTTAAAAAAAAAAGGAATTCAAAGTATAGTATTATATTCAAGAGGTTAAACATAGAAGGAACTTAGAGGGGGAAAAAATTGAAGCAAGTACACAAGTAGACAACAAACTCAGATACTAAACAATCTAAGAGATTAGAGCAATATGAGATAAATGTAGCCTGATGATCTGGGAAATCTCAGGAAGCAGAAGTTCTCCTGAATCATAACAGGAATATTTCAATGAATCAAAGATGGCAATGGCAAGAGCTGGAATTGGCCAGGAGTCAAAGAAATGCAATAAATAATTTTATAGAATTTAAATAGCTGTTTCCCTTTACTGAGTAGAACTGACAAGCATCCTAATACTTATTTGTATCCCTGCTATACTTTGCTAGAATAGATTTTTCTCCACAAATTCAACTCATAGTAACAATTCTCTTCCTTCATATTTGTTGCAGTTATATATGCCATTTGCTACATATACATTCCTAGACCTTACCACAAGGGAAGCAGAACCAGAGGAAAGTGGGCATGAACAAAGGTGTGGGGAATCAGGGCGTGAAGTACATTCTGAACACCAAACTGAGTAGTTCAATGATACAGATACTGGAATGTGGGACACAAAAAATTTTTAATGAGAGTGACAACAAAGATTTTAGAAAAAAATGCAGAGTTTCAGAAATATTTAGAAAGATTAACCCAACGGTAGCTGGGACAAAAAGGAGGAAAGGATAGGCTACATTAAAAGTTAATTTTTAAAAAACAAAAAATTTTAGAGGGCCAGCCCTGTGGCATACTGGTTAAGTTCAACGTGCTCCACTTCAGCGGCCTGGGTTCACATCCAAGGCAGGAACCTACACCACTCATCAGCCATGCTGTGGTGGCAACCCACATATAAAGTGGAGGAAGACTGGCTCAGATGTTAGCTCAGGGCTAATCTTCCTCAGCAATAATAATAATAATAATAATAACAATAAAAAACCAGAAACAACCCAAAAACCCACCATTAGGGAGCTGGTGAAATAAATTATGGGAACTATACAAAGAAATACTACGTGGCCATTTAAAATAATGAGAAACCAATATGAAAAAAGGTCCAATATGTACCATCAAATGATAAAGGCAAGTTGTGTAAGAGTAGTACAGTAAGAAATGATTTTTATATAAATACATAAATGCTAGTATATGCACAGAAAAATGTCTGGGACACTCTATGCCAAAACATTTATCAATGGTTACCTCTGGAGAGTGGGATTACAGAGCCGCTTTCACTTTTATTATACATTTCTGTATTGTTTTCATTTCTACCATGAGCATTTTTTACCTTTGTAATAAGAAAACAATAACATGAAAAATGCACGGGAGCTTGATAGGACATACAATATATCAATGCCACAATGGTGTATTAAGTCCTCCCAAATTTGAAGCTGGATTCTTCACAGCTAAACTCTTAGAATTAACATACTAAAGGGGTGATTTTTTTGATCTGTTAACTCTAGAATGTACCTAAAATCAGTTCTCTAAAGAGAATCAACAACCCCAAATTAAGAGTCAATGGAGGGGGCCAGTCCCATGGCAGAGTGGTAAGTTCTCGCACTCCACTCTGGTGGCCCAGGGTTTCGCCAGTTCGAATCCTGGGCAGGGACATGGCACTGCTCATCTGGCCACGCTGAGGCAGTGTCCCACATACCACAACTAGAAGGACCCACAACTGAAAAAACATACAACTAGGTACCAGGGGGCTTTGGGAGAAAAAGGAAAAATAAAATCTTTAAAAAAAAGAGTCACTGTATTTTTGAAAAGGTCATGGCATCCAAAAGAATCTCTCTATAGTGGATAATCACCAGATCATTCATCCATTCAACAAGTTTACTGAAGGTGCTTTGAGGATACAGAAAAGTGAGTCTCCATCCTTGCTAAGTTTAATACATAGGAAATAAGGAAAGATATAATTTAAAAAGTAAAAGTAGAGTAAGTATATATTAATACATATACATGCATAGTGTATAAATTGATTTGAGATGTATTTCACCCTAGATTTCAAATCTTTACCATAATAAAAGGGAAAAACGTAGAAAACTTTCAGAATTAGCAAACAGTATGAACTTCTCTTCAAATTTCACTCTTTACCCACTACCTTCTATTCCAGGGCTATCACAAAGCCTCACTGAACACTTCTCTCTCCCTTAATAAGGGTGTGCTCCTTGCAACCTGAGGTAGGGCAGGGCAGGAGGCAGGGAGGCTAAGAGTAGAAGAAAGGTAAACTGACTGGATAATCAACAAAAATAGGGAATACTTAATCCACAAATCCAAAGGGCCTGCTGTGCAACTACTCCCAATACTGAGTCTGCCAACATCTTACACTACCAGAACAGCACCCTGTTTCACAGATTCTCTCCCTATGGCATAAAAAAGGAGGTCAAAACCCATCATCCGAAGGATGAGTCTGAAACACTTTTCCTCAAAAAAAAAAAAAGAAAAAGAGAAGAAATATTTGACTCACAAATCCATATGACGTGTTCATCAAGTTTACCCCTATTAACTTCTGATTTTATTAAACAAAGATAGTCTTACCTGCAAATGGGATATCACTATGCACCCGCTTCCAAGTCATTTACAATAATGTTAAATAGGACCATTTCAGCTAGCAAAACTGAAAATAGCACTATTTACAATTCTGTCCAGAAAAAAAAAATCCCTTTATTACTATTATTTTACTTTTCCTGTCTTAAAAGTCATCCCCTATTCATCACATAATGTACCTTCCCCCTCCAACCAGTCATTGATTGGAATTTTATCAAAGGCTTTTAGAAATTCTAAATAACTTACATTCACTTGTGTTCCTGTGACCATATTATTTAGCGCTTCAAAAATAACAGTTAAATTAGGCATGGTTTTCTCTTTAATGCTAGTCTCCCAGCCCAAAAAAGTTTAATGTTCAATAATCTATTTCTTTATTAGAGAATCTACCTAATCTAAGGATGCACTAAACCCACCAAACAATTAGCTAGACAATTGACAGGAAAACTGGAAGGCTGGATTCAGAACAGCAGTGTAACACACAATGAAAGAGATCAACCCCAAATTCTAAACTTCAAACTCCAGTTCAGCAGTAAAGATTAAAACCACAAACAAAATATAAAGTTGGAATCAATCACAAAAGGAATACACTATATAAAAAAATTATACTTACATTTCGATGGAACTGTGTAAAGGACTGAATCATGTAGAATCGATGCATGTATACGATAGCAGTGTTGATAGTCAATTGTGAGCTAAAATATTCAAGTTAAGGACCCAAAACAGCAGGCACCACAATTCCCCAAACCTCCCTACCACCTCTGTGTCCTCCCAAAAGGACCATGCAGCCAAGTACAGTAGATGCTCCTAAAAGAAAATCATACCTACCTCTCCAAATTAAAGAACAAGCCTGTTTTCTTTCACCAAATTATTAACCACCAATTGACACTTAGCACAATGCCTTACACCTAACAGATATTCAATATAAACTTGCTGAATTAATAATCAAGCTTCTCAGCATGTGCGGATCAAGACAGAATATAAACCAAACTATGTAAGACCTAAACTATGTAAGACCTAAACCGTCACGTGCTTACTGAAAATCCTGCAGTGGTGATCCATTAGCTCAGGATCTCTCTCCACGTGTTTTAAAATGACCTCCCTGATCCAGCCCCTATGTATGTCTCCACTATCTCACTGTCTAAACTCCAGTAATTAACTTTTCAGTTCCACTTCTCTTTGGCAACCGAGCCTTCTCATTTGGTGATCCCTGGGACCAGAAACACTGTGGAATGATTTGCTGTTCATTCCCTGAAAAGAAAAACTTTTAAATGCCTTACTTCTGAAGACCTGAGAAGACACCGTCGGGTATACAGAGATGAGGGAGTCCCATGATGGCAACAATCTTAACAACATACATAAAAAGAAGAGGGCTAAGGTGCCAGGAACAGAATTTCAAACAAAAAGTTTAACTCAGCACTGAGTGGAGACTTAGGAAACAAACTGGATATCTACGATAAAGAGGACACCTCTTTTGAGGTGAGCCTAACCTTAAGACACAAATATTAGCGCCAGCAACACATTTAAAGAGAAGTTGCACCCAAGAATAATTTTTCACTTAGAGAATGAAAAGCACTTGAAAACTGCATTAGCTTTCTTTGCTACAAAATGAGTATATTTTCTGACAAATAAAAATACTTACAGGGGAAAAAAAATCACTAAATTACCTCATCTTTGAAATGAGAAAAAAGAAAAGACATCAGCACTCTGAGTAACTTAAAAACCCATTATTTTGTAAACGGTTTTTTAAAACATTAGATTCGTAGGTCTATAATCCCTACAAATCTAATCTGACATCCATCCTTCCTCTGAAATTCTATAAAACTCTAAGAGTAGCTACTATTTGAATATCTGAAGGTCACGCATCATGATGGGCACAAAAATCAAACTGAAGAGGTATCACCTCATTTTACAGACGAGAAAACCAAGAATTTGACAGCTTTCTTAAACAGCTAGTAAGTGGGAGGAACGGACTTTGAAGCAAAGCTGGGGCATTAACTCTAGGCCACCTTCAGGTACTGAATTTCTCAAAACTCTCTTTACGCGCTAAGTTCAAAAGGCAGCCATCAACCGTGAAACCTCCACCAGACCCCTAGGGCACAGCGGAAAAGCAGAATCTCAAAATCATCAGAGCAGGAAATGAGAACACACCGAAAAGTGACCAGGAAGCGCTGGTTAAAATACAAAGCCGGGAAGGATACGAATTCCCAGCAAGGCTGGCGGCCCGAGCGAGCGAGCGAGCGAGCGGGAAATTAACTCCGCCTCGCTTCCCCCGCGCGAACGCTGAACATCAGACCGCCCCACCGTAAGCTCTCCCACCCAGACATCCAGCCCCTGCCCATCCTCTTCCCGCTTCCGTCCTGACGGAGCCTTGAGGCCTGGACGCCCGAGCAAGGCGGGACTGACTCCTAAGGCCACAGGCCTAGGCCGCAAGGATACACGTTAAGACGCTGCCCCATGTCCTGGAGCAGATTGGCCGCCTGCTGGCGATAAGAAAGTTCTTTATCTGGGTCCAGGCCAAAACGACGAGATGGACTATTTTCCAGCTGTTCTCGAGTAAAATACCACCGTTTGTTGTTGTTCTTCCTCTCTCCCTCCATAGTGCTTCAACTAGAAGGCAGCGGCGAAGGCTGCAAGCACTTCCCAGCGTCACCTAAGCGGCGACACACATCCGCTGTGCGGGGGCAACTGCGACGTGACGGACTTCCGTTAGAGGTGGACGGCTAGGTTGTGACACGCTTCCGCAGAGGAGGGCTAGTTAAAAAGGCTACTTCCGGAATGGACCACGCGGCAACCCGTAGCCGAGTTAACAGCCAGTAGGCGACTAGGAAAGACCTTGGGTCTAGGAGGCAGGCGCCAGTCACGTGATCGTTGGGAGGTCGTGCGGGGGTTCGGAATTTTCGTTCAAAACCTCGTCTCCTCCCGCGAGAGCTGGGTGGAGCACTGGCGCCCGGGGCGAGGGCGCGAGACAGCAGTTGTGGAGGCGTGAGGCGCCCGCCCTCGCGCCGCTCCGCGGCTCCTCGGAGAACTTCGTTTGTGGCGGAGGTGGCGATATAAAATGGGGCAGCTGGAGAACTTGACAGAGAAAATAGGTGAGATTGTCAAAAACTGAAAAAAGTGATCAGAGAGAGTGGCCCTATCGTATATCGTAACATAAAGCAAATAGAGGCGCTTACATTGTTGGTAGTAGTGTCGATGAACCGTTTGAAAACCCGCTTTGCGATTATGTAGCCGAAGCCTTGAAAACGTTCCTACGCCTCGCCACAGTGATCCAACTTAAAGGAACAAAATGAAATTAATAGTAGTAATTTAGTGCTTACTGTGTCCCAGGCATAATACTCACTGTTAAATACACTATTTCGTTTAATCGGCACAATCCCAAAAGGTAGTAACAGTTTAATCTACGTTTCGCCAGCGGTGAACTAACACTCCTTCGATGTGGAAAGCTTCCATCGCCCCCCTGCGCAGGCACAAACTTGTAAGTTCCTGTCTTCTGTCAAGATGTAGCCAAGCTCCAACGCTTCATGGCTGTTTGCTCTTAGGCAAGATGCTTAACCTCTCTGTGCCTCTTGTATAAATGTAAAGGATAATAGTACCTACGTTTTACGTTGTGAAGGATCAAATGAAGTTTAATTAAAAGCATTTATAATAGTACTTGGCGCATAGAAAACATTTAGTAGATGTTATCGTGGTATTATTACATTGTATTGAAATCGAGGGCAAGGACAAGCCGCCTTCAGTTTGGTATCCCCAGCAGCTGCCTATTACGGTCCTGGCTCTAGTAGTCAATAAATGTCAAATAAATGCTCACACACCCTACAATAAAGAAACGGAGGCTTAGAGAAATTTAAGTAGATTTTAAAATCAAGTCTAATTCCGTTGTTCTTTCCATTCTAGCAGACTGTTCTTGCTTTTCTGGAACACTCAATGTACCCTGATTAAATTTGGGTAATATTAGAATCTTTTGTCTCTTATAATATTTTGAGTCTTGTCATTTCTAGACATGGCTGCTCCCACTCAGTAAATTTGATTTTAATTCATCTTCAGAAGTCTTTCCTTCCATTTCAGGCCCTCCTCTGCCATGTACTGCTTACAGTCAGCATTAGCTCCATTTACTCCAGAAAAGTTGAGGTTCAGGAAAATTTAAATTACTTACCTGAGGTTATACATTAAAAAAAAAATTTAAACAAAATTTTAAACTTCTTCCATTACAGACTTTTGTCTTTTAATGGAATAAGCACTTTTTCGGTTATGTAGTCATGTATGTTGTCTTTTAAACAGCCAAAATTCTCTCTCTTAGATCCTCTTGCCTATCTCTGACTTGTGTTTGGTTCTCGACTTAATCTCTTGGATTGATGATTCCATTTTTGAATTTGCTTTCCTGGCTGAGTATACCAGTCTTCCAAGAAAAAGTTGTGGTGTCTGCCAGGCTTCAGGCGGCGCAGCTGTTGACCAATGGCTCGCTAGCCTGCCGTACAGAAGAGAGGGAGCTGTGTAAATCAGAGAAAGGAAATATTCTTTGACTGAAGATAAAATTATTTGAAAGTAGATGGCAGTGATCACATAATTGCTAAACATGAGTTTTTGAGTCAGGCCTGGATTCAAATCCTACCTATTCTTTTTTTTTTAGCCATCTTAACCATTTTTAAGTAAGGTCAACTATATTCACATTATTATACAGCAGGTCTCAACAACTTTTTCATTTTGCAAAACTGAAACTCTGTACCCAGTGAACAACTCCCCATTTCCCCTCCTCCCAGCCCTGACCACCCCCAAGCTACTTTCTACCTCCGTGAGTTTGACTACTTTAGATACTTCATGTAAGTGGAATCATACAGTATTTGTCATTCTGTGACTGGCTTATTTCACTTGGTATAATGTTCTCAAAATTCCCAGCTGTTCTTTTAACTGTCTGATCTTAAATGTCATCTCTGCATCCTGACAGAACACCATCTGGCACATAGTAGGTGTTCAGTACATTTTTATTGTCAAAATAATGTTAACTTTCAGATTCATTGCCCTTAAGGAACAATTAACAAAATCTTAAACCAGAGGAATTTTACTTTTTTAAAAATTTTAAATAGGACTCCATTTCCCGTAAATCACACCTATGAGGCTATTCTTCCTATTCACTAGACTAATCTTGTTCTGGGTAATCTTATTTCATGGTTTGATTTTGTCTTGCATTGTGCTCATGAATATCATATTTCAGTCATGTCAAACATTCTTACCATTTACTACTGTTAAAACAGTTTCTCCCCAACATTCATATAGTCTCCAAATTAAAATATGAAATGATGGTGTGCTATTTTTAACTATCAACAAGTCCATGTTCAGTGATGTCACATTGATAGCTTGAAATTGGCCATGGTATGTGTGTACTGGTAAATTATGAACAACTAGCTATCCAGTAAAACAATTGTATGGGTATGTAAACATACATACATTGTTATAAAATTTACTAATACAAAGGATGTGTAGCACACAATTTATAAAAAATAAAATATGAATCTTTATTGTAAATTTCTTATAGTCAACTGATTCTCACAGAATGCTTTCATTGAGTTTTGCCAAACTCTTGAATCAAGAACCAGCCTATGATTGCATTTAACAAAAGAGTATAGCTTTGATGGTTGACATTTTTATTTGCATTGAAAATGAAACAATGAGACTTATGTTGGAACTTCACCTATTTGTCAGTGACTTAAGCAACATCTTTGCTGAATTGGATAATAGTTTTTGAATACTGGAAGACTGTTTCAATTTCTTGTGCTATTGACAATGTAACGGCTACAGATGTGATACACTCTTAATCTACAACATTAACATTTTCTCTATCACTTTCTTAAGACTAGACAATCAGTAAAACAAATAAACCAAGCCTCTGTTTGTAGCATCTGCCAATCTCTGTAGTGTAAATTCTCCCACCATGGCCAATTTCAAGCTATCAATGTGACATCACTCATGAAATATGGAAGAGATGAACACCCTATCACATAGTATTTCTTCCATACAGATACAATAGACGGGACTTCTGTTTTCCAATCTGACATGTAAAGAACTTGGAAGTCATCACTCCTGTTCTCACAACAAAGAAAGAAGCGGAACAAACTGAAAGGCAACAACCTTTCTTAAATCCATCAGAGAACTGAGGTGACTGCAAACCACCACAAAAACTGGAGAGACAGGCGGAATCAGAACAGGCAGAACAGGGAATCATGGCTTACTGGGAGCAAAACCTATTACTGGAACCAGCAACTGGTAGGAGTACTTAAAGTGCAATTGACTAATTGCTGGAGACTGAATGTAGACTAGATTGAAAGATTCAAAAAAAAAACTCCTGGGGCCTCAGGCTTAAGGGGTCTCCCCCATTTTCATGAGTTTTACCTCCAGGAGTCCCACAGGTCTTACTATGAAGATTGGAGAAAAATCCCCTCATCATTCCAGCAGGGAAAGGGAAAAAGTAGCTATTTTGAAATATACCCAGAGCATTCAGTTCTCCTTAACAAAGGCCTGTCCTCAAGAGAAACTACTTAAAAGAGCCTAATCAATATGGGAGAAGGAAAATAACCAACTCCAGCCTCTAGCCTTCTTGTTTCACCTGAAGGGGGAAAAAAGACAAGAAGCATTTGCGAAGGTCACAGTCCAGGGACACAACCTCACTAAAGGACTGAGACCTAATAGGATTATAGAACACTTCCCCTCCCCCAACTTGACCAGCACATCAGTAGGGCTCCTATGTAATAACGGGGGATTACAACTGAAAGAACTACAAACTCAGACCCTACTTAAAGAGTCTCTAGGGAAACCTAAAGTCAACAGAGGAGACAAATACAAGGACATTGGAGGAAATTTTAGCCTCTGACTCCTATTGCTATACCAAACAGGAAACACAGGCTAACTCCCAGCCAGATAAACATAAAACATTTTACCCAATATATTGTGTCTGACTTTCTACAAAAAAATTACAAGGCATGCTAAGAGGCAAAAAATACAGTCTAAAGAGACAAAGCAAGCATCAGAACCAGACTCATATATGGCAGAAATTTAATTATCAAACTGGGAATTTAAAATAACTATGATTAACATGCTAAGGACCCTAATGGAAAGAGTGGACAATATGCAAGAATAGATGAGTAATGTAAGCCGAGAGATGAAAACTCTAAGAATCAAAAGGAAGTGCTAGAAATCAAAAACACTGTGACAGAAATGAGGAATGCCTCTGATGGGCTTATCAGTACACTGGACACAACCAAGGAAAGAATCAGTGAGTTTGAAGATAGATCAGTAAAAATTTCCCAAACTGAAAAGCAAAGAGAAAAAATGAAAACAGCAGAACACAATATCCAGACACAATAGATGTAAATAACCTCATGAGCATAGATAATAGTAAAATGTAGTAAAATAATTAGGGAGACAGATGACTTTAGTATTTACTACTTTTATTTTTAATATAGTTTATTCACTTGTAAGTTTAGATAATTTTTAATAATGGCTTGTTTAACAACCAACTTGCAAATTTCTGGAAAATTTAACAAGCAGCTCTTGAAAGTCTGTAACTGGCTCACACTGCTGCTTGAAATAAAGACTCGTTGGAAGTACCATATTCAGATTTAAATACGGTTTCTTAAGGTTCCATTATATGCTGAATATGCTATGCTGAGTAAATTTGCCTACATTTTCTCACAATTCTCATAACTCATGAAGTAGATACTATTGCCCTTTTTTTAAATAAAACTGAGGCTTAATCTGTTCAAAGTCAGACACCTAGAAGATGGCAAAACTAAGATTTGAGCCCAGGTCACTGCTCTTTCTACTCACTGCCATCTGAAGCTTACAGTATAAATAAGACTAGGGCAAGAGAAAGGATAACTAGTACTTGATTCATCCATTTTCCTGAAGTTATTTAGCCCACTCCCGCTCCAGCTCCACTGTGAACCCATAAGTCCTGTGCCTCCTTAGACAAAGGGGGTGTCAGTCACAGTAATTCTTCAGGACATTACCATGGTTACCAAACAGTGCAGTGCTCCAACCTGGACATTCTAGAAGAGGACAGGGAGGAGCTGAGATGGCCTTCTTTAACTTGTGTCTATTGGGATATCAAAATTCCTTTCGGAACAAGAAGAAGGACACAACTGAAGAAACAAGTAAGGGAAATAAAGAGTAGAGCGTTAGGAGGCCACTTCTTAGCCATTTCTTTTCCTGCCTTTGGTTGGAGATTTATCTGCCAAGATTAACAATTAGACTAGTTAAAATTATGGAGCACGGAGAGTATCCATTCGTTAATGTCATTTAATATCCTTATTATGACACCCAGTTGATTCAACTGAATAACTGTATTCTTAACTCATTTGCTCATTTAGTCAACGTTTGTTAAGCACCAGCTATGTGCCAGGCTTTATGTTGGTGACTGAGGTTACAAAGATGGATAGAGTAAGGCCTCTGCCATAAAGTGGCTGGCTATCAGGTGAAGATAAGTATGCAGACAAAAAAGCTGGAATATAGTATATGATTAAGTTAAATATGGAATGCTGTGGAACCACAAAAGAGGAAGTACCTGATACTATTGGATTTGGAATGAGAATGAGGATCCTTTAGAAAAGACAGGATATGCTTCCAGAACTGAGTGTTAAAGGATGATTGGAGTTGATCAAGTAGACAAGAAGGGAATATAGCACAGACAAAGGAAAAGAGACTTGAGAGAGACCCATATTAAGTGAAAGCCAAGTCCTTGGGTACAGATAAAGAGTAAAGTAGACAGGTACTGAGAAGCAGGCCTTGAAAACTAGACAGGGTCCAGATAATTGAGGATGCTGTGAGCCATGCTAGGAATTTTAACCTTACGGGGAGCCGCTGAAGGAGTTTTAGTAGGCAGTGAGTAAATATCAGATCTGTGTTATATCCAGAGTACCTAGCAGTGCCTCATGTACAATAGAGGTTTAATAAATATTTAGGATGAATGAATGAATAAATGATATTGAATGACTAACTCTAAAACAGGAAGTTACACAGGACGCTTTGCAAGGGATGTGACAATTGATTAAGGTCTTAAAAGATGAATTGTTTGAAAGTACAGAAATGAAGGAGAAAGAGTATTCCAGGCAGAATGGAGAACACGTGAAGGAAATTAAGTGTAGGCAGGTACTGAAGCAGAAGTTGTATTGGGGTAAAGGGAGGGAGTAACTGAGAAAGTATAAAGCACAAAGTTAGGATTGTAAAGCACTGATCTTGTATAAGCCTCCGTTCTGTCCTCTTTCTAATTCCATCAAAGAAGCTCTGTTTTACATATCCTGCTTCTAGGGTTCCACTGATGGACCCTCAAAATCCCTTAATAGCCCTACACCAGCCCTCCCCTGCTTACTCCCCCCAAGCTGAGTCCCAGCATTATGCCATGGTGCTGCTATTGTCCCCAAATACGGAGCTCTTCGCCCTCTCTCAGAGAAACACACTTGGCCTACCCCACAAATTTCCCTTGTTCCAGGCTAAGAATAGGCCTCTCCTAGCTGCTCCAACCCTGCCTGATTTCTCACCGTGAGGGAACTGAGCACCAAGCTTGGGGTTCTCCTACCCATTTAGCTACTTAAACACTAGTAAACAAGACACTAATCCAAAGAGGCCTGGCTCTTGTTTCTGAATAATTTTGTAGGCTAGGCAGAGAGAATGATTTCACTTCGTAAAAACTGGAGTCCCCTATGGGATGACAGGGAAGTATCCTGACAGCATCTGCTAACTCATTTTTCCATCCCAAGGCAGACTATAAGAGGAAGGAGGCTTGGCCAAACTGTCGGCCTAAAATGTAAGGTTAGAGGGAGGACTGGACATCAAATTTGCCACCCCTGCTCCCCTGCCTGCTTCCCCCTCCCCTCTCAATTTTACACCCTCTGGCCACCTCTCAAGATTTGAACAGATGAAGTCTACTTGCTAACTTCTAATTAATCTCTCATTTTGTTGGCTCAAGCACTTAATAATAAACAACTATTTATTTATATGTACATTGTGCTAAGCACTCTACATGCATGATTCCATTTAATCCTCTCAACATTCCTGTGAAGTAGGTATTCCTATTTTCTTTTTACCAATAAGGAAACTGAGGCTCCAAGAGGTTAACTTATTTACCCAAGGTCACAGTGATAGAGCCAGAATTTGATTCCAAATTTTCAGACACCTATGCTTGTGCTCATTTTTTTAAAGTTATTTATGGGGACAAATTGCACAGGTCTTTTGCTGTGAGCAGGCCACTGTACAATTGGTCAGCCTTTCTAAGAAAATCTGTCAACCCCTAAACCCTGGGTTCAAATGTCAGGTGGGCTTTGCATAGAGTTATTCACCATTCCGCAACAGGTATTTCTCAAGATTGCCAGGAGCCCACCATTCACTGGAACTGAATGGTAACTTTTTGCTCAGCTAATGGCTAGAATTGTTGACTTAGGAACTGCTTTATGGAGTCAGTACCTTCTAACCTTCTCCCGTCTGCCTCAGGCAACTTCCCAAGAGCGGTACAACACTTTAGAAGTCTAGAGTAGTGGTCTACAAGCACAGGAAAGAGTAACTGGTTCCTTCTGATCTCTCTTTTTTTCCCTCTCTGATACACACACACAGAGACATCGCAGAATCATCATTATATAGTCCAACTGTTATATGCAGAAACCAAAACAATCATTTGATTTGTTTTCTGTGCTTAAAACTGGAGTTATTGGTGAAAACTCAGTGCTAGGAGTCTATCCACATCTTATTTCTCCGAAGAAAACTAGGAAGTTTCACTTCTGGGACAAGAATTTAGTGAAATCACCATTTGACAAGGCAACAAGTTACCACTGGTCCCATCCTTCCAGGAGGCATCTTGAACTGAATTTGGCCTGTCTGACCCTGGAGTGTGGCTCACCTAATCAACACCCATAAACTCCTAACCACTAAGTACAGGTCCCTGGTATAAACCTGCCACCAGTCATCCAGCTACAATTAATAAGTAGTGTATAATCAAAGTAGAATGTAATTACAATAGAATCTCTCTTATCGGACAAATAGTTGGTCAGTTAATTTAACAAAAGTTTGCATGGTAAATTGGAGAATCAAAAGATACATACCTTATCCATTTTAGTTTCTCTTAATATGTATAACTATAGGTTCACTAGTTTTTTTGATATAGTGCCAGTTCCTTTTCTTTGAAAATATGTCTATTGGGGCTGGCCTGGTGGCATAGTGGTTAAGTAGGCATGCTCCACTTCGGTAGCCTGGCCTTCACAAGTTCAGATCCTGGGTGCAGACCTGTGCACTGTTCATCAAGCCATGCTGTGGCATCGTCCCACATACAAAATAGAGGACGATGGGCACAGATGTTAGCTCAGGGCCAATATTCCTCAGCAAAAAAAAAAAGGAGAAGAAAGAAAGAAAAATGTGTCTATTGATGAGGACCGTGCCTTTTTTTCACCCTCAATTCTTCAGCTACAATTTCCATTTGGATTTATTTAAAGTGGAGTCAGGCATTTGCAAAGCAAACTTATTTTTTTATGAGTTTTATGATTTTCCTCAATCTTTTAATCTTCCTCATTCCTAATCAACCGATATATTTAAAAATTATCTTTTAATTCTTTTTCAAAGTAATACTAAACATAAAGAATAGTGCTAAAAAGGCTTATAATGAAAAAATGAGTCCCTTGCCTCAGCCCTCTCACCTCCACTCTCCAGGGACGATCATTTTCAACTATTTTAGTTGTTTCTTTTGGCACTTGCCTTCCTACTTCTAAAGAAAATGTTTATATGCTATGTATTGACTTATTCATTTGTGGTTATTATATATTGCCTTCCTGTTATGACAGTTGAGAATTTAGCTTTCTTATACCACACCCTGTGCTTCCCCTCTCCCACTCTAGTTTTTCCAGGATAGTTATATCACAGTTTTAGGTTTCTGGTAGGCAAAATTCTAAGGATGACCCTCAGTGAACCTTGCCCTTGTATAGTCTCCTCCCCTTTGAGTGTAGGTGGAACTTCTGAATATGGCAGATAACACTCTGGTGATTGTTACTTTATATAGAGAAAGGGAGATTATCCGAATGGACCTAATCTAATCACACAAGCCCTTTAAAAGCAGAGTGTTTTCTCCAGCTAACAGCAAAAGAAGAATTCAGAGATTAGAAGCATGAGCAGGATTTGGCACATCATTGCTGGCTTTAAAAATGGAAGGAGGCACATGCCAAGGAACATGGGTGGCATTTAGGAGCTGACTGGCCTAGCTGACAGCCAGCAAGGCCTCAGTCCTATAACCACAAGAAACTGAATTCTGCCAACAACCTGAATGAGCTTGAAAATGGATTCTTCTCTCAAGCCTCCAAATAAGACCCCAGCCCAGCCAGCACCTTGATCTCAGCCTTGTGAGAATTAGTCGAGTCTGCCCAGACTTCTGACTTACAGAACTGTGAGATAATAAATGGATGTCGTTTGAAGCCACTAAATTTGTGATCATTTGTGATGCAGCAATAGAATGCTAATACAAGTTTAAATCCATATATATTTTTTAAAGATTTTATTTTTCATTTCTCCCCAAAGCCCCCCATTACATAGTTGTATATTTTTAGTTGTGGGTCCTTCTAGTTGTGGCATGTGGGACACCGCCTCAGCATGGCTTGATGAGCGGTGCCATGTCCTCGCCCGGGATCCCAACCAGCGAAACCCTGGGCTGCCGAAGCGGAGAGTGCAAACTAAATGAGTAGTCGTATGGTCTTACAAATATGTAAAAATTTTTTGCTAGAGTTAAGAATTGCCACTGTATTTTCATTTGCTTGGTTGTCCAAGTAACTATTGTTACTTTTTTTCCCAGATACTTTGACAGCTCTGTCAAATGCCCAATGATATTTTTTCCAAACACTCAAAACACAAATCTGTCAACTTCACTTTTTCCCAAACTGCCTCTCTCTTACTCCAGTCTGGTGCATTGCTCTTGTCCTGGAACTTGCTTTTGCCTCTCTCTAAGGTTTTATTGCCTGTTTCCTGGATCCCATGTTTTCTTTCTTGGTTTACTGTCTCTCCTACCTGAAATATATCCTAGAATAGCTTCCTAAGAATGTGTAGGAGGTATATTTTTGAATCCAGAATGGTTTTATTCTACCCTCATACTTAATTGTCAGTTTTTCCAGATATGAAATGCTAGGTTTAAAATTACTTTCTGAGAATTTCAAAGGTATGTCTTTATTATCCTCTAGTTTCCAGTTGGACTCCTTTGTGAGTGACTTATTTCTCTCTGGAAGCTTTTAATTTTCTTTTTGTTCCTTAGTGTTCTGAAATTTCGTAATGATGGAACTTGCTGTAGGTCTTTTTTCATTCATTGTGATAGATACTTCATGAGCTTTTTCAATCTGGAAATTTGCACCCTTCATTTCTGAGAAATTTTCTTTTATTATTTCTTAATTTATTCTCCACTTCCATTTGTCAGCTATAAAACCTCCTGAACTGATCCTGTAACTTCTTAATCTTTCTCTGTATTTTCTTTGGGTTTTTAAAAATTTCCTCTTTGGGAGATTCCTCAATTTTATGTTCCAGCCTTCTGTGTTAATTATCTATTGCTGTGTAACAAATTACGCTAAGACAGAGAGACTTAAAACAACAAACATTTATTACCTCACAGTTTCTGTGAATCAGGAATACAGGAGCAGCTCAGTATGTGGTTCTGGCTCAGGGTTTCTCATGTGATTGCGGACAGGATGTCAGCAGGTGCTGCGTTCATCTTATGGCTGAAGGCCTCAGTTCCCTCTGACTGTTGACAAGACATCTCAGTTTCTCACCATTCTCACCACCTATCCACAAGCTGCTTGAGTGTTCTCACATGGCAGCTAACTTTCCTCAGAGCAGGTGATCTGAGAGAGAGAGAGAAGGAAGCCACAGTCACTTTTTATGACCTAGTCTGAGAGGTGACTGTCACTTCCACCTTATTCTATTAGAAGAGAGAAAGTAAATCCAACCAACACTCAAGGGGAGGGAAATAGCTCTACTTCTTAAAGGAAGGAATATCAAAGAAGTTGTGGACATATGTGAAAACTACCACACCTTTGTATGAGAACGTTTTATTTTGGTTACTATGTTGTTTATTTCCAAGGGCCATTTTTGATGCTCTAGTTTTCCTTTTCCATATCTTCTCTCTTTTCTTCATGGATATTATACTTTATTTGAGTTCTCTTCTGTTCCGTGCCTTAGCTCTGTTTCCTCTAGGCCCTTTTTCCTATGAGTTTATTTTAGTCTCTATTTTTCTCATTGATGATTATCATTAAATAACTGATGATCCCTCGCTCTCTATTATAATTTAAGAATGAGGAAACTAACAAGCTGACTGGGAGCTTATTGGGGGAGTTGTCCATTGTGGGCTTCACTGGGAGCTTTCCTCTGAATCTCTGTGGTTTCTCCAGGGAAGAACCCTGTATTGCTTTAATGGGGATTGGTTGTCTGCTTGTCTGCTAGCATACTGGGACTGGGACAGGAGAAGAGGGTATAGAGAGTCTTAGAGGATCTATATTTTCACTTAATCATCAGATTTTTAGTCGTACACCATATACCAGCCCTCACAGCAGGATTCACTGCAATGTCTCTTAGATTTAGTTCCTCCAAAGAAATCTTTTGCTTTTTTTCCAGTTTTATTGAGATATAATTGACATAAAACATTGTGTAAGTTTAAGGTGTACAGCATGTTGATTTGATACATTTACATATTGCAAAATGATTACCACCTTTGCATTAGTTAGCACCTCCATCATGTCATGGAATTACCATCTCTTTTTTGTGGTAAGAACATTTAAGACCTACTCTCTGAGCACCTTTGAGGTATATAATACAGTATTATTAACTATAATCATCATGCTGTACATTAGATCCCAGAATTTATTCATCTTATAACTTGAAGTTTGTACACTTTAACCAACACCTCCTCATTTCCCCCACCCCGAGCCCCTGATAATCACCATTCTACTCTCTGTTTCTATTAGTTCAGCTTTCTCAGATTCCACGTATAAGTGAGATCACACAGTATTTGTCTTTCTCTGTCTGACTTATCTCACTTAGCATAATGCCCTCAAGGTCCATCCATATTGTTGCAAGTCACAGGATTTCCTTCTTTCTCATGGCTGAATAATATTCTATTGTATATACGTACCACATCTTCTTTATCTATTCATCCATTGATGGACGCTTGGGTTTCCATATCTTGGCAATTGTGAATAATGCTGCAATGAACAGGAGAGTGAAGATATCTCTTCAAGATCCTGTTTTCATTTCCTTTGGCTGTATACTAGAAGTGGGATTGCTGGACAGAAATCTGTCTTCTCTTTGTTGATGCAGGGTGCTTTGCCTGGTTGTACCACTTGCTCCATAGACTGAGTTTCAGTGACCACTTTACTGTTCTCAAACCTGTTCTTTACTCCTACCTTCTGTGGTACCTGTTACATTCTAAGGTTTGAGCCTCTCAGGTGAATTAGCTCAATTCTAGATGTATCCTCCACTACAGAAACTTAAGTTAAAACTTTCCCATTCTGGTAGATTAGTTACCATCCCTCTATCCACTTTCCATTGTCCAAAAGATAATTCCATTGAAATATATCATCTGCTATTGTCTCTTTGCTCTCTCTCTCTTTGCCTTTAAAGGTTAAAGCCATTATTGTTGTTGTTGTTATTTTGACGTCATTTTAGCAAATTTGAGAGGAAAGGGAAATAAACTTATATGATCAGTTAATCATTTTTAAAACTTTTTTTGTGATATAATTTCAAAATTATAGAAAAGTTATAAGATTAGGACAAAGAACTTCCCTATACCTTTTACCCATATTAGCAATTGTTAATATTTGGCCACATTTGCTTTCTCTCTCTCTCCATGTATATATAATTTATATATATAAATATTTTTTCTCAGCTAGTTGAGAATAAGTTGCTCATATTTTATCTCTTTACCTCCAAATATTCGTTTGTATTTCCTAATAATAACATTTTCTTAGATAACAACCCACAGTATAGGTATCAAACTCAGCAAATTTTAACACTGATACAATGCTATTATCTAATTATATATAGTCTATATTCCTATTTTGCCAATTGTCCCATTAATGTCCTTTAGAGTAAAATTTTTCCATCTATGATCAGCTTAAGGAAGAAACATTGCATTTAGTTGGCATGCCTCATTAGTCTCCTTTAATCTGGAAGAATTCCTCTGCTCCTTTGTGTTTCTTGACATTCACCTTTTTAAATAGTACAGGCAAGACATTTTGTAGAATTTTTCTGAATTTGGGTTTGTCTGATGTTTCTCATGATGAGATTATTATTGGAATATTTTAGCAGGAATGAGCAACATTATGTCTTAGGTACGTAACATCAGGAAGCTCATGATGTCTATTTGTCCCATTATTGGTGAGATTAACTTGGACCATTTGATTAAGGTGGGATTTGCCAGTTTTCTCCACTGTCAATCTATTTTATCTTTTTGTAAACAGTAAGATACTTTGAAAAAATGTAAATACACTCTATTCTTTTTTGTGTTTCTGTGAGGAAGATTGGCCCTGAGCTAACATCCATGCCACTCTTCCTGTATTTTGTATGTGGGATGCCACCACCGCATAGCTTGACGAACAGTGTATAGGTCCATGCCTGGGATCCGGACCTAGGAACCCCAGGCTGCCGAAGTGGAGTGCACCAACTTAACCACTACACCACCAGGCTAGCCCCAAATATACTATTCTTCATCAACATTTCACCCACTAGTTTTAGCATCTATTGATGGTTCACTGTGCATCAATTATTTCTATGATTGTTGCAAAATAGTAATTTTCTAGCTCAAGTCCATTTTAAGTCAAAGTTTACAATTTAAGTTTTATTGGGTTTTTCCAAAACGTTCATCTTAGCTTTTATACAAACCACTGATCTTTTTTGTTTTTTTCCTTCTTCTTCTCTCCAAAACCCCCCAGTACATAGTTGTATATTCTAGTTGTAGGTCCTGCTGATTGTGCTATGTGGGACACTGCCTCAGCATGGCCTGATGAGCGGTGCCATGTCCACGCCCAGGATCCGAACAAGGCAAAACCCTGGGCTGCTGAAGCAGAGCATGTGAACCCAACCACTCGGCCACGGGGTTGGCCTCCACTGATCTTTTTCTAAAAACACATATTACATTAGTTTAAATAATATTCCATTAAATTACAAAATTGCAATCACAAAGTAAAACCAGCATAAATTGTTTGGAGAAAAAAAACACGACTCTTGGTAAGCATACAGTTCAACTTGGGGCAGAAGTATGCAGATATGCTAGAGAGTAGCTCTTGGCTGCAACTGGAGTGTCACTGGCATCTTTTCATATGTTTTTTAGAGAAAGTGGAGAACATTAATTAATCTAGCAAGCCTATTAAATAGAGCTTCTTTAGGAGAGCTTCTACTTTATATATTATTGAGCTATTGACATTTAATGTGAATATTATGTTTTCTCTATGTTTTCTCTTATACATACATACATACCTATGATAAAGTTTAATTTTTAAATTAGGCACAGTAAGAGATTAACAACAGTAACTAATAGTAAAATAGAACAATTATCAAAAAGTACTATAATAAAAGTTACTGTAGATAGCAAACAGCATACAGTTTCTTTTCTTTCCTTATTACTAAGTTGATAATTTTCATCTTTTCACTTAAAGGAAGCACTTTATAGCTCCTCTTTGGCATACACAAATTGCCAGCATCACTACTCCAGCGCTTTGGGGCCATTATTAAGAAAAATGAGGGTTACTTCATCACAAGCACCATAATACCAAGATAGTGGATCTAAGTGACTAACGGGCAGGTAACATATACAGTGTGGATATGCTGGACAAAGGGGTGATTTTATCATGCTACTCAGAACCCCAGAAAATTTAAAACTTATGAGTTATTTGTGGAATTTTCCATTTAATATTTTTGGACTGTGGATGACCGCAGATAACTTAAGACCACGGAAAGTGAAACTGGATAAGCGGGGGACTACTGTACTGGCGTAAGGACTGACACATAGATCAATGGAATAGAATTGACAGTCCAGAAATAAACCCTTACATTTATGGTAAATTGATTTTCAACAAGAGTGCCAAGACAATTCAATGGGGAAAGAATAGTCTTTTCAACAAATGGTGCTACAAAAACTGGATATTCACATGCAAAAGAATGAAATTGAACCCCACCTCACACCATATACAAAAATTCACTCAAAATGGATCATAGACATAAATGGAAGAGCTAAAAGTTTGAAACTCTTAGATGAAACTGTAAGAAGAAAAATCTTCATGACCTTCAATTAGGCAATGGTTTCTAAGATACAACACTGAAACTATAAGTGACAGAATGAAAGACAGATAAATTGGGTTTCATCAAAATTAAAAATTTTGTCCTTCAAAGGACACCATCAGGGCCAGCCCCCTGGCCCAGTGGTTAAGTTCGCACTCTCCACTTTGGAGGCCCAGGGATTCGCTGGTTCAGATCCTGGGCGCAGACCTAGCACCGCTTGTCAGGTCATGCTGAGGTGGCATCCCACATAGCAGAACCAGAAGGAGCTACAACTAGAATATACACTATGTCCTTGGGGGGTTTGGGAAGAAGAAGAAGAATAAAAAGGAAGATTGGCAACAGATGTTAGCTCAGGTGCCAATCTTTAAAAAATAAAGGACACAATCAAAAAGTGAAAAGATGTTTTTTGTAAATGTTTTGATTACAAGACAGATTTAAGATAAATATAGACTCTTATTAAATCAGTAATCATGAGAGAAAATTAAAGTTTGTTAAATAGTTGCATGACAAAAGGCTGTGAGCCCAGACAATTTTGATAGAAATTTTTTCAAAATTTTAGGACACAAATAATTTAATTCTTAAAAGCACAGAAGACAATGAAAATAATCAACTTTACCATACTAACACAAAACTGGTAAAATAACGTAAAACATAATACAGAATTATACCCATCAACCAATGAAAATATAAATGGACAAATCCTATTAATAGATCAAATTCAAGAATATATTAAAGACAATCATCTACCATCAAGTCATCTACCATCTGGAATACAATGATGATTTAATATTAGGGAATAGATTATATAATACATCACACCTATGTCAAATTAAAGATATATAGAACTATCTCACTGGAAATGAAAGAGACATTTGATATATTTTTTAAAGGCTTTGTCAATTAAGAATAAAAGGATGTTCCTCAGCATAATAAAGACCTCCCACCTCATATCATACACAAAAATAAATTACAGATGGATTAAAAAGTTATATAGAACAAAACTGTAGAAATATTAGAGGAAAACATTTTCGCAATCTTAGCGTGGTTTTGGAAAACTTCCCTCATAGGACGTAAAGCCCAGAAGCCTAAAAGAAAAGATTACAATTTTTACTTAAAACAATTGTAAATTGTGTATCAAAGACATTGTGTATCAAAGGCAAGAAAGAGACTAAGAGCAAATATTTGCCATATATAGGTGTATGTGTATATAAACATACATCTATGTAAGTATAAACCCTTATTAAATCATGAGAGAAAAACATGCACATATATAAATACACACGTGCATACATGTGTTCATATGTGTGATCCATATATATAATAATATTCAGAACATACAAAAAGCTCCCAAGTAAAGCACCAAACCAGACCCTTTCTCATCCAATGTCAGATATTTATTTATTGGGAACTGATTGTGCCAGGCAGTGTGTTAGGCACTGGGAATACAACGGTGACTAACACAGACAATAAACAAGTAAATAAATGAACAAGATATTCACAGATTATAGTAAGTGCTGGGAAGGAAACAAGGAGGACAATGCAATAGATCAGACGTTATAAACCTGTGGCCAGAGGGCCAGACTCAGCCTGCAGAGTGCTTTTATAAAAATTTGGACCAACATTTAAAAATCAGATTTATGTAAAACCCACATTTCTGACTTCTCTTAAAAAAATTAGAACTGGCCACATTGACCCTAAATTCCCACATGACCACAATCAGCCAGAGCAAAATAGCAGCTTCCCCTCTAGATGGGACAGGTGTCTTACTCAGTTTGCTTTGCTCATAAACCTTATCTCCCTGGCTGTTTATACGCAGCTGAGTTTGCACATCCAATGATGGAGAATAACTTGGGGAGGCCCACCTTAGACAGAATAATCAAAGAGATAACATTTGAGCAACACCCTGAAGAACGAGAACAAGCCAGCCATGTGTACAGCCAAGGCTAGAGCTTCATCTTCATAAAAGCACATTTCAAAATCTAGAGGCAATTCAAGGCCAAAACTGTAACAAAGCACCTCCAACTCCCACTTTGATCACAGACTGCTTTCACTGCATCCCAGCCAGAAGCCTGTAACTCATCTCCCATTTCTGACAAGCCATTTTAATTGTGCACATCCTGGAATATCTATGCACTCTGCCCATCACCCATGACCTCATAACATTGAACCTTAGAACAATATTTCTGGTGCTACTGCCCTTTCCACAAAGACGTTCAAGCAACTTGGCTACCCTCTGCCAAGTTTGGCTTCAACAATGTCATTCAGACTTCCACCTGAAAATTCCATTCAACGGTAATTATGTTCTATTCCTAGGATTCCCTTCAAGCTACTTGAACTGCCCCAGAGCTAAAGCCTGGGCCCACCTGGCTGAGGTCTAGGGCACGTAGGCTGACTCTAGGAGCTCAGCATGAAGCTGTGAAACTCCAGGGAGTTGAAGTGTTGAGCTCCAGGGGAACCTGTCAAGACAAAAGTGCGTGTATTTGGCTCTCCTAGGACATTTAGTCTTCCTAGGATGATTAGTACCATAATCACAGATCTCAAGTGGGCACTCAGGACTGCCTGACAATCCTATTATATATCCCTAGTCACTCTCCTACTCCTCAAGGCAACTATTTCACATCTCTCTGCTTGAGTTTCTAAAATCCCTCTTCCATTCTTACCCTGAGGTGATCACTTCCTTGCTCCTTATTTCACTAAGAAAATAGAAGTGATCAGAAGAAACTTTTCATCGTCACATCTAACGTTGTACCTTCCCTCTGGCACAGTGAGTGAACTGACTCCATTTGTGTACTGGATCCCATCCCATCTCACCTACTCAAGGATTTTGCTCCCAAAATGATCCCCCTCTCCCTCAGTTTTTTCACTCTTCCTGGATCATTTCTATAAGTACACAAATGTGCTGTAATCTCTTCCATCTGGAAAAAAATGAAAAAAGGAAAAGAAAGAACCCTCTCTTGACGACAGGGTCCCCTCAAGCTATCGTCCCCATTCCTTTCTCCACCATGCTTCCCGCCCCCCCGCCCCCACCACCCCTGACTATTCCAAAACTCCTGGAAAGAGAAGTTTATACTCATCAACTAGAGAAAAACAACAATGCTGACTGGCCTCACTTTAAATTCATGATCACTAAACTCAAGCGGCTGCTTAGAAGTCAGACTACATTTCCTTGTTCCATGCACTCTCTCACTCTCCTGGAGACCCCTTCATACCTTCTCCTCTTTCCTCAAATCTCCACCACCTCCTCCCCTATTCTCACTCTCAGATAATGGCTTACCTTATGTTTCACAGAGAAAACAGTAGCAATTGGAATATAATTTCTATAACCTCTCACAAACCACATCTATCCATCTACCTGCATTTACGCTCATATATGTCTTCTTATAATGAATGGTTCATGCACCCTCCACTTGTGCATCAGACCTTATCTTGTTGACTATTCAAGAACACTACTCCAATATTCTTTGCACTCTATTGCATCAATTTTTCCATCTCTGATCGCTCCTATCTGCATACATACATACTATAATTTCTTCCATCTTAGACAAAGCCCTACATTTTCTATTTCCCTGCCCCCCCATACAGGAAAATTCCTCAAAAATGTTGTCTGGTCCTGCTGTCTCCAATTCTTCTCCTGCCAGTCTCTCTTGAACCCATGCCAATCAGGTTCTTGCCCCCCCCACGCCAATGATCTAGTCATCAATGCTCGTATCCAGTCATCATGTTGCTAAATTAGACGGTAAGCTCTTAGTTCTCATCTTATTTAACATATCAACAGAAAAATACATCAGGGCTCAGATGGTTCTGAAACCTAATGCTGCTGAGGTTGCTTGCAACATATGGTCAGCTGGTAGAGGCTTGGGCCTGTGGACCACCATAATGGGGAACTTACCTCATAATTTTCTATCACTTTAGAACTGATTTGGGAAAGTATGTATGGATAAAATACAGCATCCTATTTGGCTCTTAGCAAGCCCATATCTACCTTGCTTACCCCAGTCTTTCTAATCCCAATTTTTACATCCACTAATTCAAGGAACCCACAGTTCCTGACTCTATGCTCACCCTTAGTTCCACAACCCAAACGATCTTGCAGGACTCTGATTTGTAATCTACGCTTGTCTTCAGAATGATTCTCTGGCCCCACTCTCTCTGGCGGATTTCGTCTTGTTCATACATTCACTCCGGTGGCTTGACCCTTTTCCATCCAGCTGCACTAGTACTTCAGCTTGTTCTCCATGCTCAAATCAGCCACAATCTTACTTGGCCCTTGAGCTGGGGCTTTAACAGCAGCCATAAAAATAAACCTAATAATACCAACACTTTCATTCTTAATGCTCTTACTATAGAGATATTTTTAAGACATTCACAATTTTTCTTTGAAGAAAGATAGGGTTTTTTTCCTCCTAGTAGGTGTGAGTGTATTAACATTCTACTCAGAGGCCCACTCAAGCTTTCCTTATTATAGTCATAATGAAGACTCACAGAGTTGAGTCAACATATGTAACCAAATATTCTGCCAGTCTCTGCCTCCTTCCTTTCTTTTCCTCCTGAAAAAGAACCAAAAGAGGAAGACAGGGTGTGAGGAGCATACTTTGTCTATCCTTGACTTCATAAATTCAGTTTTATCAGATTCCCAGAGTTGTTGAGATTCATTGTGCCTTAGTTGCCTTACCTGTAAGTGGAGATAATAATGCCTTCCTTATAGATTAGTTGTGGAGATTAAATGAAATAATGTATGTAATACACCTAAGGCCTAGCACATAAAACTGTACAACAAATGATTGGAGGAAAAGTTATAAGCCATAATAAGCAAGTTACTATTTACATATGTAATATGTACCTTTCCTATGACTGGAATATCTTTGTCCACTTTTCAAAATATACTTGCCAGGACAGAGTACCTGGGAAGCAATATTTTTAACCATAAGATTCCTTGAGAAGCAACAAATGCTGGCTGGCTTCAAAGGCTATTTCATCCAGGCCCTGAAAGAGCCTGGTCAATTACAGCTGCCACAGAAGAGCATCCCTGACCAGAGACCAGAACTCTCATGTCCACCAATCAGTAGATTCCTGCCCCTCCCGGACTCACCTTTCCTAATCCTAATACTGGTGGCCCCTGCAGGTTCAGCCCAGCTTCCAGAGTTCATTCACATTATGCCCTGGTCTCTTGAGTGCCTAAGCTTTCCCTTCTCTGTCCTGCCCAGGAGAGCATGGCCCTATATCTGTCCTTTCCTGTGCTGAATCTACTTCACAACCTGCTTTGAACCCTATTCTCCTATCTACTCTTAGCTTCATACCTGGACACTCCTCTTGGTCCAGGAGTGTCTTGGTCTTGATTTCAGACAAATTCCCTCTTATCTGGCCCTTTGCTGAGACAACTCCCCTGCCTTGTTATATGAAAACCCTAGGTCAAACTAGCCCTCATAATAACACAAATCTACACTCAGGGCATTGCCCACTGGCAGGAGTCTCAGAGGCAAATCAATGGGGGTGGGTGGTAGGAAGAGATTATGCTTGTTCTTGTCTTGAGACAATTGAGACAAATGACCTCTTCCTGCCAGACTTTCTAGTGACTGCCTCCTAGCCATAAGCACAGTTACCTCCAAGCTCTGCACCTCCAAAGGGCCTCACTCCTCCACTGCTGCCTTCATCATTCCTCTTCCCAGAGGCATTCAGTAACGAGTCCTCAGAGGTGCTCTTACTTCCAAATGAATCACCAAAGAAAGATTAAATTTCAAGTCTTTCGTAAAAGCTGAGCACATCTCACTTGTGTTCTCATTTTCTGGATCCTGTCAAAGGATATAATAGGTAGTTTTCCCCACCTTGCCTGGAATGTCCTCTGCTCAATCTTCTAGGTCTCCTGACCTCTCCAAGCTCCTGTTTGGTGACCCACTTGTTAAGAGACAGCTGGAGATGCCATTCTTAGACTCCAGCAGAGGGCAGTGTAGTTCTGGCTTTTCAAACAGGAACATGAAGAGCTTAATCAGCCAAGAATGAACCTGGCCAAAGCCTCTGAGCCTCTCTGCCTTTCCAAATGGATAAACCTACTGAAGTTATAAAAATGTATCTTGGAAACAACCCATACATCTCATAGCTGCTACACACCATCATCCCCTATCCGCATGAAACTAAAGGGAGAAGATACTCAAGCTACTTATAGCTACAATCTGTCAAAGACTAGGGAGTGGGCACCTCCAAGGTGGGTGACTGTGTCTGTAGTGGCAGCAGATAGGCCACTCTTTCCACAGAGGCTCAGCTTTTCCCCACTGGTTTTCCCCACTAGGACTGGTCCAATCCACTGCAGAGTGGCCCACCAGGTTCAAGCCCTCTCGGCCCGCCCACTGCTGGCAATAGGAAATATTCCACATTTCAGGGAAGCTCAGGGAGGCAGGGATCTACCTCTGGAACAAGGTAATGATATCATGTCCCCCACCCAATTCAAGGTTGTTTCAGGATAAGCAGACACCCTTGACAGGTCCCCCATTGAGCTGTACACAGGGGAACCCATCAGAGGCTGGTTCTATCAGTCCATGTTTTCCCTTAGTCTTTATTCTTTCCTTAAAGTCCTGATTAGATGATTTCAAGAGCCATTTAGTGTAGTGGTTAAAAGGATGGGCTCTGAAGCCAAATTGCTTGGGTTAAACTCATGTCTCTGCTGTATGCTAGTTATGTGACCTTGGGCAAATTACTAAACTTCTCTGGGCTTCTGTTTCCCCATATGTAAAATAAGATAGTAATAGTACCTACTTTTTATAGTTGTGCTGAGCTCATTCACTAAGTACTAGCTCTTTTTATCACTGTCATCTCTAAAAGATCCACATAGTCCATTTTATATCAGCAGTCTACAACCAACACTATGCCTCTCTGTTTCCTTGTGCCCTATCTACTTCCCCTGTGCTCAGGATCCTGAACAAGGGCACCAGTTTGAGGAAGATATTCTGGACATGGAGGCAAAGGAATTACCCCCATATGTAAAATGTGCCCTGGGGATTGGTCTGGTTCCCTGGGCTCATGCTCCTGTCCACTTCCTTCCAAAGCACTGACAATTTCTTTGTATCAGGGAAGCAATAAGTGCAGGATAGCCTTCCAAACACACTTCAGCCAATTTCAGTCCATCCTAATGCTCCAGCCAACTTCATGGGATTAAAGTCCAGCATCTGATAGGACCTCCTAGACAGGAGTCATTTTTTATGTACAATACTACAACATTTTCTCTTGAACTGGTTTTGTATGAACTTCTAGTCAGGGTGGTATTACTCTGCTTGCAGCAACACCAACTTCAAGACAACAAGTAATGTGTGTGACGTATTATCACCACTATGTACTATGTTTTGGCATCTTAAACAGGCAAGTGCTGTCACCTGGAAGTCAGAATTCTGCGAACCTGAGGTAGACTCAGGCTAAAAATTCTTCAACCTGAAAACATTTTGGCAAATCAGCCCCGGTTCCAACCACCAGAGGCAACGATGGGCAAAGAAGTGGACACATGAGATTTTGCAACCACCCCAGTGGCCCTGAGAAGCCTATAATATTGAAAAATCTACAGCATTAATTTGGATAAGTGGAAAATCCACCCAAGTACTTTTGCACCACCCCAGATGTCCTTCATGGTCCATTCAAAGCATTAAATGTGGTCTTATGACAACTTCCAATTTATGGCCTAGTTCTAGAAGAAGCTGTCAGGGCCCTTCATATCTGTTCACCACAAAAAAACATATGGAACATAATATTAACTGGGTAGATAGAAAACTTCTGTTATACCGTCTACCAACAAAATGATGGATTCATCTACCTTGCCACAGTAGAATTTGCTTATGAAGAGCTCATTGCATCTCTCCACCTAGAACATGCCCGTTCATAGTAGCTATGGCATGATTCTCACCTACCTCTCACCGCCCTTCACCTCAGGTGGCTTCCAAAACTTGGCAGCTTGGGGAAGCTATGGGTTACCAAAAATATCTTGCAGCTTGCCAAAAACTGATGTGAGGAGTATGCCAACTGGTGTTTGATTCAGGAGAAAGGTATCCAAGTGAGTGATATTGTCCAGCACACCTCCAAGCACATGGTAACCATCCATATGGGAAGCTGGAAGCGTACTACTTGGAAACTGAGATAATAGAGAACATCATCTGGCTGTACCCTTAAGGACGATCAGTCTGAGGCCTCAGGACCTGGTAAAGAGCTCCCACTGTCACCTGCACCCAGAAGAATAATTACTCACAGTCCAGGTCCCATTGCTTACTAGGAATATGCTCTTTCTCCTCCATCTACATCTACTTGGCCATGGACATTCTGCCACCCCCACCTTGCCCAAAGTCAAACAACCAAATTCAAATGACACTGCTTCCAGGAACTGGCCCCTCATTGCTGTAACCTGTAATGAAGTACAAATCAGCCCGCTGGTTCAGTCCAGGCTTCCAGAGCTCTATACTCTACCACTTCTCCAAGTCCTCAACTGTTGAGGGAGAGGATTCAAACAGTGCCCCACTCTGGTGGTGTCATTATCTCAGATAGATAATGTTAAAGCAGATTTCCATTGAAGTGTAAAAGGAAGGGAGGAGGGGAAGAAATAATGAATGAGCAGGGCCAAGCCAAGAAGAAGGGGGAAAGCAGGAGCTGGGGAAGAGCTCTAGAACAGAAGTGGCATCCACACCCTCCACAGTGATCTCAACAACAACTTCCAGAGAGAATGGCAAACTTTGATTCAGTTCCTGACAAGCTTAGGATTCTGAGATGCAAGCCAAATGTAGCCTACTTAAGCAGAACTTGAATTTCTTAAAAGAACATTTGGTGGGATTACATCAAACTAAAAAGCTTCTGTACAGAAAGGAACAATCAACAAAATGAAAAGGCAACCTACAGAAGGGGAGAAAGTATTTGCAAACCATATGTTTGATAAAGGGTTAATACCTAAAATGTATAAGGAACTCCTATAACTCAATAGCAAAAAAAAAAAAAATCCAATTAAAACATGGGCAGAAATCTAAATAAACACTTCTCCAAAGACACACAAATGGCCAAGAAGTATATGAAAAGATGCTCAGCATCACTCTTCATCAGGGAAATGCAAATAAGACTTGCACAATGAGATATCACCTCACACTTGTTAAAGTGGCTATTATCAAAAAAAAAAGGTAACAAGTATTGATGAGAATGTGGAGAAAAAACCCTTGTACACTGTTGGTGGGAATGTAAATTGGTACAACTACTATGGAAAATGTTATGGAGGTTCCTCAAAAAATTAAAAATAGAACTACCGTATGATCCAGCAATCCCATTTCTGGGTACTGAAATCATGATCTCAAAGAGATATCTGCACTCCCATATTCATTGCAGCATTATTCACAATAGCCAAGACATGGAACCAACATAAATGTCCATCATCACATGAATGGATAAAGAAAATGTAGTATATACATACAACGGATTATTCAGCCTTAAAAAAGAAGGAAATCCCGCCATTTGCAACAACATGGATGAACCTGGAAGACATTATGCCACATGAAATAAGCCAGACACAGAAGGACAAATACTGCATGATACCACTTATATGAGGAATCTAAAATAATCAAATTCATAGAAGCAGAGAATAGAATGGTGGTTACCAGGGGTTGGGGGGAGGAAGAAACAGGGAGGTAGTAGTCAAAGGGTACAAAGTTTCAGCTATACAAGAAGAAGTCCTAGAGATCTAGTGTATGACATAGAGCCTATAGTTAACAATACTGTATCGGATACTTAAAAATATGCTAAGAGGGTAGACCTTATGTTAAATGTTCTTATCACAAAATAATAACAATAAGGAGGATGGGAGGAAATTTTTGGAGGGGATGGACATGTTTACGGCATAGATTGTGGTGATGGTTTCACAGGTGTATACTTATCTCCAAACTCATTAAGTTGTAAATATTAAGTATGTACAACCTTTTGTATGTCAATTATAAAATGTAGTTTTTTGTGTTTTTTTGGAGGAAGATTAGCCCTGAGCTAACATCTGCCACCAATCCTGTGCCCATCTTCTTCTATTTTATATGTGGGACGCCTGCCACAGCATGGCTTGATAAGTGGTGGGTAGATCCACGCCCGGGATCTGAACCGGCGAACCCCGGAGCCTCCGAAGTGGAGCATGCAAACTTAACCACTGTGCCACTGGGCCGGCCTCTAAAATGAAGTTGTTTTTAAAAATATATAGTAGGAAGCATATAAAAGCTGTAGAAAGAACAGAGAACCAAGCTTGGAAGATAGTAACCAGAAACAATGTTCAGAATCATGCTGCAGACCTGGTTGGGCATAGACTACTGCATTCAGTGCTGTGGTGGGTACTGACTGGCAGCAAGGACACTGGACTGTGGATACTGCTGCTAGAAACAAGATGCAGATTCACTGCTGCAACTTCCCATCAATAGAAGACTTTACATGGGCCCTGCTTCTTTGCAACCTCATCTTTGATTCAAAATCTGAAGCAGATGTGATTGGCCACATCAAAACTCTTTGCCCATGCCCTAGCTGCAAAAGAGGCTGGGTATCTTAGTCTGTTCGGGCTGCTATAACAAAATACCATAGACTGGGTGGCTTACAAACAACAGAAGTTTATTTCTCACAGTTCTGGAGGCTGGAAGTCCAAGATCGGGGTGCCAGCATGATCAGGTGAGGGACCTCTTCCAGCTTGCAGACTTCTTGTTGTATCCTCACAGGGCAGAAGAGGCAAGGGAGCACTCTCAGGCCTCTTTTATAAAGGCGCTAATTCCATTCATGGAGGCTGAGTCCTCATGACCTAATCACTTCCCAAAGGCCCCACCTCCAAATACCATCACCTCAGGCATTAAGTTTTCAACATATTAATTTCTGGGGGACAACAAACATTCAGACCCTAACACTGGGTAAGGAACATCTGGTCTGTTCAGCCTCTATAGTGATATATAGGTTTTGCCTCAGAGGGGATTCCCAAATCCCCATTAAGAATGCTAGGTCTACACTACACCACTCTACCCTACCCTACCGTACCCTATCGTACCTTATCTTACACTACATTTCCAGGCCCATTCCCTGTTCCTCTCCACTTTACCCAGCACTAATCAGGATCCACATCAATAGCAAGCTCTCTGAGACCTCTCTAATGCTTCTAACACACTTGCTATCCTGCTGCCTGAAATGCTTTTCCTGATACTATGTCCCACAAACTCTTATCCTCCAAGATTTGGCTCAAGCATAACTTCCTCTATTAGACCAATTGAAGCTCAGCAAATATGCGATTCCCAGGAAAGGAGTGTCCATCCAGATAAGGGGCCTTTTTCACCTGCACTAACCCTAAGTATCTGTCAATATCCTGATTCCAGCAGGAGGCCTCTCAAAACCCAGGAGTCAGGGAGGCACAAGAGAGTGGTGAGGGAGGTCTCATGATCACTGGGTTCTCCCTCCCTCCCCTCTGTCATAGGCATTGTGATTTGACTCCTGAGATCCTAAGAATCAGATTTGAGTGGCTAGGAGAGATCCCTGCCATGTGCCTGGTTAGCACAGAGACCAGAAATTCAGAAAAACAAATAGCCCCAATTGCTATGTACTCAGAGCTGCTCTATTCTCATTTCAGACCAGAGGGAACTGGTACCTGCTAGGCTTCCCCCTATTATCTCAGAAGATGGGAATTATTCCGTGCACCAGAATAGCCACACAAGGTACCATGAAGCTGTACAGAAGGTGTTGTTGAAGACATGTAAGTATCTTGGAGTGGGCACCATGCTAGGGGCAGAAGAGTTACATCTGAGTTCCTCAAGAATGGATGGGATGTCGTGGGGCATGGTTATAGGGCAGGGGGAAAAAAAGAGCCAAGAATAAAGACTGAGAAGAAGAGGGAGAGAGGAGACTTGAATGGTGCAGTGAGCAAGCTAAAATTTGCGTCAGACTTGGAAGCAGAAGATCCAAGTTGAGTCCTACTTCTGCCTCTTTTAAGTGTCTCACTTTTAGGTGGTCACTTATCCTTTACTAACCTGTTGCCTCATTCATTTAAAAAGAAAGCAAAACAAAAACCAGAAAATGCCTGCTCTACCAATCTTACGGAATTCCTGTGCAGATCAAAACAAAAATGAGACAATTTACAAAAGTACTTTGTCCATTATTGTGTGCTATGCCTGGAAGGAGTGGTAGACCAAGCACTAGCTTTGGAATTTGAACTGAGTGTAAACTCCAAACAAGTTGTGTGACCTTAGGCAACTTCCTTTAACTACTTAACCTCTCTGAACCATTTGAAAATGGGAACAATACTCTAGCATTGTTGTGAATGTTAGAGAAAATGTACATTTAAAAAAGCATCTAGGGGCCAGCCTGGTGGCACAGCAGTTAAGTTCCTACGTTCGCTTCGGCAGCCTGGGGTTCGCCGGGGCAGATCCCTGGTGTGGATGTACACACCACTTGTCAAGCCATGCTGTGGCAGGCATCCCACATATAAAGTAGAGGAAGATGGGCATGCATGTTAGCTCATGCCACTGATACATGCAATTTGTAGGAACCTCCAGGGAATTATGCTGTGTAAAGATAGCCAACCCCAAAACAATCACATACTGTATGATGACATTTATACAACATTCTTAAAATGACAAAATTATAGAAACAATGCATTGTGGATTACGAAGGTGGGGTGGTATGGCTATAAAAGGGCAACAGGTGATGAAACTGTTAATATCCGGTTGTGATATAGTACTGTAGTTTTCCAAGATGTTACCCCTGGCAGGAAATGGGTAAAGGGTACACAGGATCTCTGTGTATCATTTCTTACAACTGTATATGAATCTATAATTATCTCAAAATTAAAATTTAATTTAAAAAACTAAAATACTTTCAGAAATTAAAAAAGACATATGCATGAAGAGGAGTATCTAAGAGTTATTTCTAAGAGCAAACTTTTAAAAAGCTTATCATCAATTAATAGGAAAACAACTAACTCAAAAATGTAACATCTAGGGCCAGCCCCATGGCCAAGTGGTTAAGTTCACGCACTCTGCTTCAGTGGCCCAGGGTTTCACCGGTTTGGATCCTGGGCGCCTCTCGGACGTGGCACCACTCATTAGGCCATGCTGAGGTGGCGTCCCACATGCCACAACTAGAAGGACCCACAACTAAAAATATACAACTATGTACTAGGGGGATTTGGGGAGAAAAAGCAGAAAATAAAAAAAAGATTGGCAACAGTAGTTAGCTCAGGTGCCAATCTTTAACAAAAAAGTAACATCTCACTGGTATATTAGGGATTTATCCAAAAAAAAAAAAAAAATTATTAAGACTATATAGCCAGAATATTAGGCCATAATTCTAAGTTTAAAAAACATTCAAATTTTATATACTGGTATAATTCGATTTATCCAAATAAAGAGCGAAAATACAAAAAAAATCTAGGTAAGTCTGATATTTCAAAATTTTAAAAACACCTAAAACCACATTTAGAACTTGACAGGCACTTGATAAATAGTATCTATTAGCAGTATCTAACCATGAGGTGGTATCATTGCTAAGTTTCAGAGAATTACCTGGAATGAGCAAAGAAAAGAATTATTTCAGAGAGGAGGGAAGGGAATGAGGATGATTAAGCCCAGAAAAAGAAAAAACGAACCAGTGGACCCATCTTGCACATTTCCCAAGTGATTTGACTTCTTGCTTTTCCATCACCTTAGCACTTGGGGAAAGCTTTCTTGGAGATGGGCTTCATAGCAGGAGTAAAAACCAAGACTCATTCAACTGACCATGAAGGGTGTGAGATGCTGGAATGAGGAAGTGAAGCTGGGTGTGGTGACCACATTCCAGGACTTCTCAGCACGTGGTCAGGCCCAGTTGCTAGGTTGGGCTTGTGCTGCCCTGAGGCACAAAAGGGAGCAGAGAACTCGAAGAAATTGGATAACCTGCCCTTCCCCAACCATTCAGTCCCCAATCAGGTCTTCAGAGTCCCCTTGACTGATGCTCAGAACTTCAGCTTCTGGCGGTCCCACCATCCAGGAGTGCGCCCAGAGGAAACCATGCCATGGATCCGGGGCCCCCGCCACTGCCTCATTAAAAGCCCAATGGCCAGGTGAGGCTGGGAGGAGTAAACGTGGGGAGATCAAGAGAAGTATTCCCTTCTCTCACTTAGATCCTTAGAGACTGTTTCATCTCTACTCAGAGTTAGGGACTAGAAGAGGAAGTTTCGGTCTTACCAGGGAAAATTGGCAGCAAAATCTAGGCAGTGGTGGCTTTCAAAGGAGTTAAAGATTTGTCTGTGTCCTTGTTTTGCCTTGTGGATGTGAGTTCTGGGCAAGCACAAGACAAGTGTCTCTAGCATTCCTGTGGGAGGCTGGAGATGTTTCCACTCCCTTGGTTGCTGCCTCCCCACCCCTCCAACCACCATCCACTGGCAGTAGCCCTACCTCCTCATGACTACCCCTGCCCATTCTGGCCTGAGGCAGACTTGGGACCCTCTCCCCAGCTCCAGCCTGGCCTGGCTGAATTTAAGACCTTCTCTGTCTGTTCCAGGTTTATGGATCACTGTATTCTCAGCGACAGAACCTTCAGTCTGTATTGAGCAGGATGTGTTTGCAGAAGAACAAGATAGACTGTGGAAGGAGGACAAAGAAGGGGAAAGAGGGAGAAGGTGCCCTGGTTCCAATGGCTGAGGGGATCAAGAAAGCAGAGTAAACAGATTGGACTAGAAGTCATTTGTGTGCACTGGAAGTCTGGGTGAGGGAAATTATTCCAATGCCCAAATTCCTGTGAGATCAGGTGTGAGAGAGACTCTTGAACGAGCCAGAACTTGGCATTTGGTTTGGGAGGGGCCAGGACACTGGAAAGACCACCACAGGTGGTCCTGACTTCATGCATGCAGGAGTCAGAGTAACAGATCTGGGAAGACACACACTAGTCCTCATGATGGTGAAGGGCCTGGAGTAGTCATGCTCCCTGAAGACACTGCAGCTTCACATTGGCAGGGAGAAAACCAGAGGAAGCCCTCTGGCGACAGACAGGAGAGGTCCACAGAGCCTTCCGGCAGGAGGCTGCCTCCTACACCAGGCTCTGCCACTTCTGACCCAACCCAGAGCCCAGAACAGCTGCAGAGAACAGGGAATTTTACAAAGAGTTTGATTTTATTGATATTTAAATATATTAAATATTTCACTGAAATACATGGTACACCACCCTCCCCCCCTCCCACAGTGGTTACATTATAAAACCAAAGTCCATGGGCCTCCCACCCACTGACTCCCCCACCAACGGTGAGGAAGGGGGCAATGGTAGCCCAGCTAAGGGCATGGCTGGCACTGTGGTGTGGGAAGCCAGGGTGTGGACAGGCCCCTCCCACCTGGCAAGAAGCAGAGATAAGTCACCCAAGACTGAAGTCTTCCCACTCTGGTCTCCTTACACCCTCACCCCCACCCCAGGGCTCCAAGCAGTCCCTTCCTACCCAGGGATATGGCTGGGAGAAGGGAGTTGATTTTCTGTCTGGACCAAATGGTCTTTTCCCCTCCTGCTGCCTTGGCTAATGAAGTGCCTGATGGATCATTTGGTTGATGTGTGAAGATCCCCCAAGGCAGGCAGTTTGAGCCAGACACCAGGCTTCTGCAAAGAGCTAGAGTCAGAAAGGGCATGAGGAAGGGCAAGAGTGCCACCTGCCCCCTCCACTCCTCAAACGCAGCAACTCTGGGACCCTCTTTACTCTGCCTCTCTAATTGCCTCCAAGAGAAGGCAAGCTTCAAGCAAAATTCAGGCTAATGCCTCTGGCTTAAATAGGTACAAGACAGAGAAACCAAGGCACCAACTAATTCAGGCCAGAGGCAAGGAGGCTGCAGGGAAAGGGACCCTGGTGGGAATCTGGTGTCCAACCTCCTCGCCCTCCTGCCAGCCCTTGGAGGCTTCACGGAGATTGGGGAAGCAGGAACATACTAGACTCAGGCTGAGTTTCAGGTTCCCCTATCCCATCCCCTAGTACCAGTATCTGAGTCCTCAGAGGGATCCCACACTACCCCAGTCCCAAAGCATAACACATCCCAGGACACCAGCTGGGGAACCAAGGGAATTCCTGAGCCTCTGCCCGCCAAACCCCAGACAGTTCAGGCTTGGTCCCTGCCCCAGGCAGGGAGACAATCATGCTGCATATGTGGCCCCCAAATGGCACTTAGGGATTTGGCACAAAAAGGATTCCTCTCCCCAGGGCCACCCACTTGCTACCACACCCCATCCCACTTTTGGGCAACCTGGGCATATCTCTCCATCCCTTGAAATTAGAAACCCTGCCTTATTCTCAGAAGACAGAGGCTCACAGGAGATAGGCAACCTGGGGTAGAGAGCTGAGGAGCAGGAGCCAAGGACACACACAGACCTGGGAAACAGATCTGCACACAAAGACAGACATGCACGCACGTTACACAAACACAGAGGCCCTCCCAGTGCCAGAGGCTTGGGAGGACAGGCTTGGGATCAGGGTCATCTTTCTCCATGCCCTGGCCCTTTTCTATTTGGCAACAGAAGGGGCAGAGATGCTCCACACCCCCTTGCCAGTAGATGGCAAGAGAGCACTGGGGCAGAGTGACCTGATCCTGACCCTGTCGGGGCCCTCAGATCAGAGTCTGGCACCAACCCACTCCCTGGTCAGCCTGCTCTCTTTGGCACCTGCAGGTGAACTTCCAGCTCCTGATCTTCTGACATCCCCACACACGTGCTTGCTCTCTGGCTGGGCATTTTCACAGTACCAATGAGGCCAGACACTCCTTTCCTTAGAGCTTTGCAGGAACTGGGGTCAAATCTGAGCTGTCAGAAGTCCCTTTGTTCCCCTTTGGGGACAGATCATGGGACTAGGATTTGGCAAAAGGAAATATTCCCCTGAAATATGGATAGAACTGTGTCCCCAGAGCATCTCCCTCCTTTGCCCTGTGCCTAGGAGGGAGATCTGGCTGGGGTGGGCGTATCCAGGACCAGTGCTGGGATGCAGGCAGAGCAAAGGCAAGCAGGGAATAGGCACTCATGCCTGCCCCAGTCTTTGTACAAAATATTCCCAGGAAAAAGAGGGAAAGGAAGGGCCCAGCCCTGAGCCTGTTGCCCAGACAGACAGGGAAAGGGTAGGTATGGCGAGCTGCCATTTTAATCTGTCAGGCAGGAGGGCTTCCACTGCCTCTGCTGCTGCCCCCTCCCCTGCTCCCAGAAGCCGGAAGAAAGGAGAAGGAACAGCCCTACCCCAATTAAAAAAGAAAGTCACTTGCACAATCCTCTTGGTATCCCCTCATTCACCAACCTGAGGGCAGACAAGCATGGTCCCAGCATGGCCTGCTGGGGTGTTCCCTTTTGTGGTCAGCAGGGTCTGGAGGCTCAGTGCTCCCTGCCACAGCTCCACCCAGCGAGCACAGAGTCCACTCACATGCCCACCTTGGTCCCTTCAGCTGAATTGGTAGCTGGGTCCTGCTAACTGCTGGGGCCCCCATTGAGGAAGTAGGTGGTCATCTCCCCCTTGCCCTTCACCTTGACCACCCCTCGACACTCCAGCTGGTAGCCCTTGGCAGCTAGAACCTGGTACAGGTCCGTGGTCACCTGGGGATGTGGGAGGGGAACCTGCTTAGCCTGGGGTCCTTCCTGCTGCATCTGCAGGGGCCCAGGGGTTCTCTAGTCATGCTAGCTTCCCTCCCCCAGCCCCACCCCACCAGCCACAGAACATTGCCACCCTGCCCCTGTCCTAGCTGACTGTAAGAGGGACCTGCAGAAGCCCTCTGAACCCATACCTCTCACAACCTCTGCTCACATCCTCCTCACCTGAATTCGGTCAGGGACCCCCGTGCTGTCCATACGGCTAGAGACATTCACTGTGTTCCCCCAGATGTCATACTGCGGCTTCCGAGCCCCAATGACGCCTGCCACAACTGGGCCCATGTTCAGCCCTGGGTGAGCAGAGCAGCAAGAAACTGAGACTAGTGGATGTTTCAGGGGCAGCCCAGGGAGTCATCCCACCTCCTGGCACCTTAGAAGGACCCAGAGAAGAAAGTGGCAAAGGGACAAGTGTCCTGGTTGTAAAGAATGGAAAATCTGGGCATGTCGGCTGAGGAGCTCCCCTGAGTCAAGACAGTTCTGCTCTAACTGTAGCTAATCCACTGAATGCTCCTCTGTGCCAACCACTGGTAGGCATTTTCCATTATTTTATCTTCTCAACAGCCCTAAAGGTAGGTATCATTATCCCCATTTTACAGATAAGGTAAGTGAAGCTTAGAGAAGTTAGTTGACTTACCAAATAAGCCAGTAAGTGGAACAGCCAGAATTCAAACCAGTCTGACTCCAGAACCCATACTATTAACTACTGCCATCCACCTGTCCCTCTGAGAGGATGTGCCTCTACCAGACTGGCCACAGGCAAGGCACAGGTACTGGAGTTTAGATAAACCTGGTTTTGAATCCCAGTTCAGCCACTTACTAGTTGTCCGACCCTTGCCAAGTTATTTAATCTCTCTGAGAGTCAATCTCTTTATCTGTAAAAGGGGATAATAATGTGAGGGTTAAATTGTGCTAAAAAATGTCTAGGACAGTGCCTAGCACATAATAGGTCCTCAATAAATGATCTCTGTTCTTAATATGAGATGATATAGGAGGTGGAGAAAAGGAAACCTACAGAATCCTGATGGGGAAGCTATGATGCCATCCCCAGCCTGCTCCCTCAGTTTCCCCAAGAAACGCCCTGGGAAAATCTGCCAGGCAACCAGGCCCTCTCACCAATCTTCATCTGGAAATTGTTGAAGGAGTGCTCATTGATGTGCTTCATCTGCTCCATGAGCCGCATGGCATAGTCGGCGAGGGCAGTGATGTGGGAGCGGCCCACCTGATCATAGGTGCTGGCGTTCAGCCCGGAGGCAGCCATGTAGGTGCTACCAATCGTCTTGATCTTCTCCAGCTGCCGGAACCGCTCCTCACTGATGATCTGACCAGCAGAGGGGACCTGGCTGTCAAGGCACAGAGGCCAAACCCACCCTGCCCCATGCTCCACCTCGCCATGCCTTGGCCCCTTGCCCATTCCCTGTCTCAGCAGCTCCCCTCTTCTAGTGAGTGAGCCTTCCAGCTGCTGCTCTCAGTACAGGACTGAGGAGCAAGGAGAACAGGCCTCCTTCACCCAGCAGCCATCAGAACCCCAGGCCAGGACTTCGGCATACAGCCTCAGGTCAACTTCAATACCTCACTCACAGAACCCAGACCACAGAAGGGACATTTAGGCATCAATTATCCAACCCTCTCCTTTGGAAACTGAGTCCCAGAGTGAAGAAGTACCTTCTCTCCAGAACAGTGAATGGCCCATTCCTGACATGGATGTTCAGGACACCTCCTTACTTCCTTGCTTCCATTTTCTCTATTCAGGGATCATCTTGCTTGTTTGGCCTTAAGGGACTCTGTCCACAGACTACTGCGTTCTTCAATGACATCCAGTTGGTACCTACCCTGTCCCCTCCATCGATCCTCATGTTCTCCTTTTCTCCCCAACAATGATGACCCTGCCCCACTGGGGCTGACCTCCATGCTGCCTCTGAGACTGTCCCTGTCCCTTTCTCCACTGTGCCTACCTTTACCCCCACTCCTAGACAAATCAAATCTCCCTTCCTCCTCCCAGTACCACCCCCCCACCCCAATCCTGGCCTTCTCATCCAAAATTCTCCCCACTCCCCTGGTTCTCAAGTCCCCCTACTCTCTGCCAGCACCAGCTGACTGGACAAGTACCTCATCAAAGTCAGCAATGATCTCATTGAGCAGCCGCAAGCACTCGACGCCCTCATTGTTTGCCTCCAGCTCCACGTAGAACTCAGAGAAGTTGGCAATGGAGGCGAACATGACAGCCACACACTCACAAGACTGATAGTAGAGTTCATCGTTCCGGCGCTCCCGGGCCAGGAAGTGGGCAGCCACGTCCTTGGGCAGAATGTTATGCAGCAGCCGCCGGTTGTATGCCTGGAGCTCCTCCATCTCCTCCTTCTCCCCTGTTGCCTGTGGACACCACACCCATCACCCATTGCCCAACATTCACAAGGATGGGTGCAGTAGCCAACACTCAGAGATGGGCATCAGAGGGAATCACGTGGAAGAAGAAAGGCACAGACAGATGAGGCCTAAAGAACAGGCAAAGGGGTGAAGGGGGTGGGAACAGGATGAGGCGAGATAGAGCATGGGCACAGAGGACGCGTGGAGCCAGGGTGGGCTTGGGGCAGCCTGAGCCTTGGTCAGCTAACAAGATGCATTTCTGGCTTGGCCCAGGCTCTGCCCCCAGGATCCTCCCCCTCCCCCAGAGGCCTACTCAGTCACCTGCAGTTTCCAGAGGAAGTCCAGGCGGGCAGTTGATTCCACCTGCTGGGCATGCAGATAGAGCGCCAGCGCGAACACCAGCAGAATCACGGGAGTCATGTATTTGAGTGCCACCCTCCCTGCAGCTGGGCTGAGGGTAAGCAGAGGCATGCTCAGGGTCTGAAGGAGGCATCTGGCAGCCCCACCCTTTGCTGCCCCAGAACCCTCACTCACCAGTCCAGCCCATCGAAGGTCTCATTGGAAGAAGCCCTGGCAGGAAGATACAAGAGACAAAGTCATCGGGTCTTCCTGGGTTGCAGGGTGGGGGCATAGAAGGGGAGACAGAAACTGCACTTACTGAGCACATACCGTAAATCAGGCATTGGGCCAGGGCTTCTGCTTAATAGTAACTCATTAAGAGCAGAGGTTAAGAGAACGTTCCACTCCTGGCTTGTCTACTTACTAGCTATGTGACATGGAACAAGTTGCTTAACTCTCTAAGCCTCTGTTTCCTCATCAATAAAAGAGGGATCAGATCTAAATAATGCCTGCAAAAGGCTTAGCATCATGCCTGGCTGCAGGAAGCCTTCAAAAAATGTTAGTTACTATAATCTTTACAACTACCCCGTGATATAGGTGGCACTGCCATTTTACGGATGAGGAAACTGAGGCTCAGAGAAGTTAACTCACCTGTCCAAGGTCACACAGCTCACGAGCCACAGAGCAGGGATTCAAACCCCGCAGACTCCAGAGGCTTTTTCTACCACACCAAGCTATGGTTGCTTATCACAAGGGGTGGGGTTTTGCAAAGGAAAAGCCAGTGTGATATCCCAGGCAAAGCCCTCAAGCAGTAGTCAGAAGTTTTGGTTCCTAGCCAGGGCTCTGCCACCAAGCAGCTGTGTGACGTAGAGGTGGTTAAGAGAATGGATATGAAAGCACCATGCAAATCTGAGAGGGAATTCGTTTTTTTTTTAATGTCTAGCCTAAAAACAGGGATTTCCCAGGACTGGGGCTTCCTTGGGGTGAATAGGGTCATGTGCTGAGAGCTCCTCCACTGCCTCCGTTCCCCCTACAGGTGAGGGGTGAGTGGTGGCATTCCAAGGTACAAGGGGCCTGGGCACCAGACAGACTCACAGAGACCCAGCAGGGGGTTAGGAGGCTCTTGGAGGATTAAAGGGGCTGAGGAGAAACTCACAAGCCATGGACGCCAAGCAGCAGGTCATAGTTGTCAAAGATGGTGGCTGGGGGACCCAGCAGAAGCAGCACCAAGTAGATGAGCCCCAGGACAAAGATCATGGCCAACTTCCCGATGCTACTGATGTGCAGGAAGACAGAGCTGGCCAAGAGACTCAGCAGCATGTTCCCGACCAAGTACTGAGGGCGATGGCAGAGGCAGTGTTGGGTGAAGGCGGAGGCCACGGCGCCCCCGTGCAGGGAGAGTCCTGTACTCCCCTGCCTGACCTAAGCTCCCCTCCACAACCTCAAACCCAAACCTCCTTCACCCTCCACAGCCAGCCCCCTCATCAGACCAAGGTCCCTGGCTGCTCCTAGAGTGGGGACTCTGGTGAGACCCTGGGTCCCCAGTCCCATCACCAGGAATGGCACAGAGGGGTCAATAACTGGTACTGATCAGGACCCCCCCACCCGCTTGAGCACTGCTTGGACACCTCAGGGAAGCTGCAGGTAGGTGCGGTGCCCTCACAGAGGGGAGCATCCAGGCCCAGAGAGTAATTGAGTTGCTGCAGGTGGCAGGCAGTGATGTCGGCAGGTGTTAAATTCAGCATCCGGGCTGCGCAGGTCCGTATTGGGGTGTGGTTACAGGTGAACTGCAAAAGTGGGGGTGGGGAGGCATATCAGGGTAACCAAGAAGGAGAGAGGTTACAAGGGCCATGCCCAGGAGCTTATACCCCAGAAGCCAAGTTCTCCCTGAGGGATGACAGGAGGTGGGGAGAGCAAGGAGAAGGGGGAGTTAACCTCACCCTCTCCTCTGGGATAACAGGCTTCCTGACGGCAGGAAATGTGTCTTATTCCTCTCTGTACCGCCAATACCCAGAGCAGTGCTTGGCACAGAGGAAGGGTGGAAGAATTCCCACTGGACCTTTACCATGTTGGCGATGGCGGAGGTGAACACAAGCAGGACTGAAAAGATGCCAACCACGGTGCTGTGTGCCCGCGAGCGGACAATGCTGCGTGACAGACGTTGCAGCGCCTTAGGGAAGAGCTGCAGGTAGGCAAGAGACGGGGAGTTGGAGGCTAAGTCAGCCAAGGGATAAGGCCAACCAGGGATGGGGCCCAGTGTGACCCCTTTCCCCGTGTGACCCCTCCCCACCCCTGACCCAGCCTGCCCTGGAAGGCCCCCTACATACAGAGCCACAGGAGTACACGGCACAGGTCAGCACAGTGATCAGCAACAGCAAGAAGATACTGGCATAGATCCCAAGCATCAGGGTTGAACTGGGGCAGAAGAGAGACAGGGAAAACATTACTCTGCAAGATCCAGGCATCCTTGTACCACTCCCCAGACAGGCACGATGCAGACTCCAGGGACTGTGGGCTTGTGTGGGTGTTAGGAAGGTTCTGGGAAGTGGTGGAGGGAAGAGAAGCTAAGCAAGGCAGGGCAGGGCTCTCACTGTGGGAAGATGAGGAGCTGGATGAAGCAGATGAAGCAGAACACCAACAGGGCACAGGCCACATAGGCTCCGAAGCGGGGGTCCACCTTCCGCGAGTACTGAGGAGAGGAGGCTGAGCTGGCACTGGGCTCTGCCCAGGGGGAGGCAGGGCACTACCAGAGGCCTGGATGGGGTGCCCAATTGATATGAATCCCCACCATGCCCTGTGGTCACCTTCCCATTCCCCAAAAACCTCTCCTGTTCCCCCCCCCGTGCTCACGCTTCCCTGCTGGACCTCCCTCCTCCCCAAGCCCTTGTCCTCCTGCCCTTGCATCCCCCAAACCTTCTTTTCAAGGTCCTCTCTCTGGAAGGTGAGCAGGAACCGGCGCACATGGTCCTTGCGCAGCTGATCGATGCTGCGGGCATCAATGGCACGGCCCAGGAATTCGTCTACCTCATCCTCAGGGTTCAGAGCATCTTGAGCACCCCGGCTGAGGGCAGGGGACATGGCTTCACCAGGTGCATAAGCATTGCCATGTGAGAGGCAATGAGAAGGGAAGGGCAAGGACAGCACCCAAAGGAGGGAGCGTGAGCCGGGTGTATAGCACCTGTTCCCACATGACACATCTAAGGGCCAGGAAAGAGGGGGATCTCAGCTCCCCACAGCCCTGCCCCAGGGTGCAAGTGCCTTCTCCCTTCTCTTCCTCCCTCCTCAATAACCTGACTTACTTGTCTTTGCTGGAATCATCAATGCCCTGGAGAAAGGGATAGAGTGTGCAAGTGAGGTGAAGGGCAGATCCTCCTTCACCTCTACAATCCCCTCCCCATCCCCAACACTGTGCTGAGGGCTCCCCAGCCATATACTTGGTGGGCTTGGAACCCCTGGAATGAAATCATCCCTCCTACCCCCAATACCAGAAATCAGAAATCATACATGGAGATGGCAGCCACCACAAGGAAGACAGAAGAAGGAAGGGGGACATAGACTGTTGAGAAAGTGAGGCCCCAGGTCTTGGTGCTGTGGGCCCTCACCATCTGGCGGAAAGCTTTGGAGTCCTTGGCCCGGGAGAAGGCACGGTCAGGCACCCAGCGTGGCATCAGCCCTTCCACGGAGTTGGCCCGCGTTCGCTGCAGCTTGGCCAGCATGGCCTTCTCCTCCTTCTGTGTGGGCAGCATGGGTACAGGCTCAAAAGAGGGGCCCAGGGAAGGCCTCTACCCACTTCCCCCATTTGCCTTTCCCCAAGCCTGCCCCTCCCTCCACCCTGCCATGGCCTGACCCGTTTCTGGCTGGCTCCCAGGATGAGGAAGGTCTCGATGTGCTGCTCCTTGAGGTATGCATTGCGCTCGCCACCACGGCCCGGCTCCACCTCATAGTCCCCATTCAGGTACTGCAGTGTGGCTCGAGTGATGTGGATCCGGCTGTGCAGGGACAGCAGGGTGAGACCTGGGCTCTCCCAGGTTGCTCCCATCCCTCACCACCTGGACCCCACACTCACCCAGCCCGGCCCCCAGCTTCCATGTGGTTGGCCAAAGTTACATCATTGGACCACACATCGAACTGCCATTTCCGCAGGCCAAGGACACCGCAGTGCACGCGCCCACTGTGGATGCCCACGCGCATGTTCACATTCACACCTGTCACCTCACGTACCAGCCTGAGAAGAAGTGACTCCAGCTCAGCTCCTGGCACAGGCATCCCCACTCCCAGCCCAGAACCCAGGCCCTTCACTCCCCTCGGAGCCACGCAGGCAAGGACAGACCCAGATGCAGAGCACAGGAGCACAGCCTTGGCTGGACATGGGCAGAAGGCTGCATGGGGCTCAAGGACAAACGTTTGAGAACTGTGTTCACCAGCAGGGACCCAGCAGCATCTTGTGGAACTGAGCTGGGAGAGGAGCAGTCTCTGTTCTCCCCTCAGGCCTGCTCATCTGGCATTCTCTCCAGCCCAAATCTACTTCACCCTGGCTCTCCCTACCCTATCCCAACTGGCTGGAGTCTCAGGTGCACATGGACCTTGACACGGGCTGAAGAGAGATCCATTTCCCTCCCCAGTGATGGATCTCAAAAACAGAGAAGCGGCCAAGAATGAGGAAGAATCCTGAGAACACGTCAAAGGGTAGGAGCAGGCAGGGGCACCCTCAGTTCCAGGAAGCCTGGGAGGGGGCGCTGCTTACGAGATGGCCTCAATCATGTCCACCCCCATCTCCACACAGCAGTGGGCGTGGTCTGCCCGGGCCTCTGGCAGCCCTGACACACAGTAATAACAGTCCCCTAAGATCTTGATCCTCAGGCAATGATTTTCCTAAAGGAGAAAGAATTGGGGGAGAATCACCTTTACTCTCTTGCCCACCCAGCCTGCCTGGCCCACCACCCTCACTGCAGACTCCATCTGCCCCACCCCTCAGGCTGCCACGGTGAGGCTGTGCTCTCACCAGTTGGCCCTGCCGCCAAGCCCCAGCACCCTCACCGCAGCCAGCTTGTCAAAGCGGGCAAAGAGCTCATTCAGGGTCATGACCAGCTCCTGTGCAGTACACTGGGATGCCAGGCTGGTGAAGCCTTCAATGTCCGCAAACAGGATGCTGTGGATGATGACAGAAGATAGAAGAGCCACAATGCCCTCAAACACTGCCAGATCCCCCACCTCTCCTGGCATCTTCTCACCCCCACCCTACCTGACATTGTCATGCTTCTGGATGTAGATCTTGTGGAACATCATGTCTTCTTTCTTTGTGTTGATGTCTTCTTTCATTTCCATGGCAACGTGCTGGGGCAACACCGACAGCAGCAGCCGCTCCTAGACCAGTGGTTTCAACAGGGCACTACTATCTTCTTGGCCTCACAATTTAACCTATCCTGGTCCCTCCACACTCCCAGAGCCCTCCCAGACCTTTCTGGAGAACTGAGCTTCCCTTCTGGACCGTGGCCTGACCCTCCCCCATTAGAGCCCTCAGCAGATATACATCCCAGCCCTCTCTGACCAGCCTCCATTCAACCCCTCCAATGTGCTCCCATCTACTCCCTCTCACTCTCGGACAGGACAGGAACCCCAGTCTTATAGGGCCTCTGGGATGCACAACTGGGGGAACCAATCACATTTATTCGACGGAGTTATATGAGGCAGCAGATCCAATCCACAAGCAATTTGGGGGTGAGGAGGGGAAAGGCCATGGTCAGGGAGAGCAGCCCCACCTGCTGCCTATTCTCATGCTGCAGGTGCAACCGGGCCTGGATATAACCGCGGGTCTCCTGAAAGGCCTGGCGCTGAGACACCTCAGCTGGGTAGTGTGTGCAGATGCCGATGACGTTGGTGCAGAGGAACAGCATCATGTTGGCACCGAGCTGCAGGAAGGTAGCAGAGGCAGACGGGTGACCACCCCCCATGTACACAGGCGCAACTAGCTAGGCTTTCTGGAGATGCACTCCTCTGGGGAGGAATCCAGGATCCTGAGCCCTGTCTCTCCCCAAGCTGTCCCCTCCCCTGCCGTATATCTCCTCCATTCCCCTCGGATTCCAGCTCCCTGCCTGGATCACTCCATGGCTAGAAATTATATCTTTTCACAGCTCCTGGGAGCAGAAGCACCAACTAGGGCCACATAGGTCATGGGGCCTGGGCCCAGCACACTATGACTTCCTGCCCCACAAACACCCCAAACAAAAAAATGCTGCTCCTTCTGCATGTAGTTCTCCTGACAGGACAACACCCAGAGACCTGAGCTCTACACCCTCCTGTACGTGCCCAGGACAACTGGCTTCATCTCTCTGGGCCCATTTGCTCACCTGGAGAGGCAAAATAAGATCTCTAAGGTCCCTCCCTGTCCTGACATAATAATAATAATAGTTATTATTATTATTATTACTGGAGCTAATTTGTTGGCTGCCTACAACGTGCCTAGATTCTACAGGTGTCTTCTATACATTAACAAATGTATTTCTTATAACTCTATAAAATAGGTAACACTATCTCATTTTAAAGGTGAAGGATTTAGGCACAGAGAAGCTGAGTAACTTGCCCAAGATCACACAGTTGGTGTTGGCTGGTGTGGGACTTGAGTCCAAATCCTGTGTCCTAACCATACAGTACGGTACATTGTGAATTTCCAAGATTCCTACTCACCCGACTCACCCGAGTTCTTGAGGCCCAGCCTCAGAGCCCAGGCTTGGGAGTCACCAATTCTCCCAACATGAAGGACCCTTCCCAACTGGGATAGGGTGCCACCATGCCCCGCCACCCCCAAGACTTGGCCCCGCCAGGCCCCACACCCTGGGCCCCTGATCCTAGGATGTTCAGCCCTCAATCATCATCAGTAGCACTGACTGGAGAGCAAGTCTAAGGGGAGCTGGCCTCAGTGTTTCTGGAAGTTCAGGGATTAACCTGGCACCTGTGGCTCTACCCGAGTTGGCTAGGGCAGGGCTCTAATTTTGAGAGACGGCAGGGAAAGAGCACCAGCTGGAAGCCAGGAGTTCTGGGCTCTGCCTGGAACCAGAAGTAATACAGCACACTTGGGCAGGTCACTTAATCTCTGGGACCTCGGTTTCATTTTTCTTGGGTAAAATGGAGGGATGGGTCGGCGAACCCCCAAGCCATTTCCAGCTCTGATCCTCTAGGATTGGCCTCCCCACTTCCCTTCCCAGTCCAGCTCACAAGGCCCCCTCCCAGCAGCAGGGGTGAAGAGGGGGGCGTGCTATCTCCCTCAGGGGTTTCTAAGAATAGCCCCCAGTGGGGAAGAAGAGAAGGGGGAGCAAACCAGGCAACTTCCCTTCCTGGCCCCAGGAGCCCAAGAGGAAAATGTGAGTCATGTGGAGGGAAGGAGAAGGGGGACAAGAGACTGAAATAGATCTGTACACAGACCCCTATCCGACTGTGAGAACAAATGGATGCCAGGGCACTGCAGGAGACCAGGCTGGGCCAGGGTGGCTGAGTGAGACTGCTCGGCGTGTCTGAATGAGTGGGTCAGAGGAGAAGGAAGGCTCCTTCCTGTGAGCGTGAGCGGGACCAGATCTGGGAGGTAGCTGCCCAAGGATCCTAGAAAGGAGGCCACAGCCCCACCCCATCCAGAAAGCCACAGGCCAACTGGGCACAGGGAATCCTCAGCTCAGAGAAGGGGTATGGACAGCCCCGGCCCCAAGGACTGGCAGAAGGGCAGGGGCGACTTTCTCCACTCACCCCAGGAATGTGCCTGCCGAGACCCACTGGGTGAGGCTGCAGCCGGGCGCCCCTGTGGAGGCGGGAGACTGGCATAGCCCTGGCCTTCATGGGGCTGCGCCTCCCTAGTCAGGCCCTGGGCCTGGCCCTGGGCACCATGCCAGAGGAGAGCAGGGAAAAGACACCCACCCACCCTTGACGAACCAGAGAGGATGGGGGGAAGGGAGGCACCACCTCAAAGCTCCTCCTTCCCCAGGAAGGCAGTCCAACTGCAAAGCACAGCATGATAGCTACCCTGGAGAGAAGTAGGGGGCTAGCAGCGGCAGAAGGACCCTGGCCCTTTAAAAGATCTGACAGTAACCTGTGGGCACACGTTCCACAAACAATCAGACTGTAAAGTTAACTTTGAAAAGGTACATTCTGTTCTGGAGCACAGGCTGGGGCGGGGAAAGGCATCATGCCAGAGCACCCAGCTTCTCACCCTGGGAGCCCCAGGCAACTTCCTCTTTGTGGGTGGAGCTAAGGTGGGCTACAGGCCATAAGCCTTGGGCAAGGCAGAGGCTGGTTCCCTCAAACCTTGAGCAAGACAGAGGATAGCACCTTCTAAATCAGGGTACCAATGGAGGAATCATGAGGTATGTTGGCTGTGGGGCTGCACCTACAGCAGCCCCTTAAGAATCAGCTGGGAAGACACCCTGGTCTCTGCTCCCTGGTCAGGGGGACGACATGAGATGGCAGACTCCACAGTTCATGTCTCTCTGAAAGGGACTTTCCAGAAGCCCCTTCACTGGGTACCATCCCCTGCACACTCCCACACCTCCCTGCCCCCAGGTGAGAACCTGCCCTGTCAGGTTCTACTCCACTTTGGGAGAGGGTGGAGCCCTAACAACAACATCACCAGACAGATACTATTTTTATCCCAGCTTACACACTGGGAAACTAAGGCTGGGAGAGGCAAGGTTAGTTGTCTAAGATCTCACAGAGAAGAGTGCAGCCAATGGAAAACTAGGTCTGCCTGCAGCCAAGCCTTTGTTTCTCACTGGACACCATGCTGTCAAGCCCCACCTCACACACCACTCAGAACCCAGAGGCAGCAGCCGGCAGGGGCAGAGAACCTCAAGGGAGGGCTGCCAGACCCCTGGCACCCAGTGGGAGGAGGGGAGGACGAGATCAGACCCTAATGCCTGTCTTTTCTTTTCTTCTTTATTTGAGGAAGATTAGCCCTGAGCTAACTACTGCCAATCCTCGTCTTTTTGCTGAGGAAGACTGGCCCTGAGCTAACATCCTTGCCCATCTTCCTCTACTTTATATGTGGGACGCCTACCACAGCATGGTATGCCACGTAGTGCCACGTCTGCACCCGGGATCCAAACCAGCGAGCCCCGGGCCCCGAAGCGGAACGTGGCACTTAACCGCTGCGCCACCAGGCCAGCCCCGCCCATCGTTTCTATAGTCCAACCCCATCCAAACCACTCTCAGCCCAGGAGAGAACTGACCCCACTCATCACCTTCCCTGTCCCCTCAGAGATGGCCTTGGTCCAGGAGAAGCAACTCCTCCCTTACTAATTCTATCCAAAACCTGCTCGACCCCTGCAGACCACCACCTAGAGCTGCTTTTCAGGGATGGCACCAGGGTATGAGTCTCAGGTGTCAACCTGGGGCCAGAGATGCCAGGGCCTGGACACAGCCTACACTGCTCTCAGCCCCGCCCCCACCCTGGGGCTAAACATCACATTCCCACCTCCAGCCCTACATTATGTCTCTATTATTTCAAGGGCCTCAGGCCAAAGAGCTGTAGATTGTCGCTCATGGTGACAGAGTACAGGCTTGGGTCCTGGAGTCCTCCCTCCCTCAGCAGCACCCTCTGCCCCAGAATGGAGGTGGACCCCTGGAACTTGGCCTTCCATCACTTGTCCCTCCTCTGAGACACAGCCAGACATCTCTGTACCCAGTATCCACCCATGACCCGTAGCTACCCATGACTCACTCACCCTCGATTACCAGACCCCTTCTCATTCCCAGCCTGGTGTCCCCATGCCTACCTCCCCGACCACCCACCTGCTTCCAGAGGAAGGCGTCACCACGGTTGAGTTGCCAGGCCAAGATCAAATGCAGGGTGGAGAGGCCCAGGCCGCTGAAGACAGCTGCCCGCATGCGGATGGGTAGGAGCGTGTAGGTGATGTAGACAAAGAACACAGGGCACCAGAGGCCTACAGAGGGGCTGTGGGGGTTGGCTGCCAGGGCACCGCCGACCTGCACGGCTGCCAGGATGCCTAGCACCACGTAGCTTACTACCCACATGGAGTCCTGGCGGAAGCTGTGTCGGTTACACACCACCATAAGTGCCACAAAGAGGGCAGCTGCACAGGCCAGCAGGGCCACGTAGGCAGGCTGAGGGGGGGCAGGCGCGGCATGGAAGGCCAGCAGCACAGCTGTGAGCAGCACGAGCACCGCCATCAGCAGCGTCAGGCTGCTCTGGTTCATCTGAAAGAAGTACCGCTGGTACAGGCGCTCCAGCTTGGCTGAGCGGAACTGCTTTGACTGGAACACCTGCACCAGACGGCGCCAGCAGGATCGTCTGCTCCTGGGGGCCACATCAGGCGCCACCTCAGCCGCCCTGGCCACTGCTGCTGCCTCAGTGTCCTCAAAGGCCAGGGCCACGGCCCGCAGCCCCAGCTCCTTGCCCTTGCCTGGGCCACCCCTCCGGATGAAGGCCTCATCCTGCCAGCGGCACCGAGCGGGAGCTGCAGGGGTGGGGCTGGGTGGCTGTGCATCCTGGAGGCAGCTCATGTAGCGGGGTGCACAGAAACCACTGGTCCGTGTGCCGCGGCGTTGTCGCTTCTGCCCATTGCGTTCACCCCAGGCTGTTTTCCGTTCATCCACTTTGGGGACCAGGAGGCCACTAAACCACGACATGCTGCTGGAAGGAAAGGAATGAGATGGTATCAACACTACCATCACGGCCCAACACCACCAGTAGCTGCCGTTAACTGAGCGCCACTTCCCATTGCCACGCTTCAGACACACCATCCTCATACAACGTCTCTGAGGAAGATGATGGTATCCCCATTCAACAAGGGAGGATCAAGCCCAAGATGAAGCAGCCAGACAAGTGTGAGAACCAAGATTCTAACCCAGACCCATCCGACTCCAAAGCAGTTCACTTACACATTCGCCTCTTCCCTAAAAGGCACTGATTTCTCGATGGTTACAAACTCAAGTGCCTGTGTCGAGGAGCAAAGCCACCCATGGTTCAGGAGGAGTCACACCCTGAGCATGGGGACAAGCACCACCCACACCAGTGGATTGTTGCCACCAGCATCCCAGTGGAGCCTGATCTGATTTTTCAACAGAAGCTGAACAAAGAAGACGCACATTTTAATGCAACATCTCCTGATTTTTAAACATTGGCAAGTAATTCACATTTTTCAATACTGAAAGCCAAACAGATCACGTCTATGGAATGAATTCAGCCTGTGAGCTGCCCATCGGTGACCTCTGTACAAAAGGGAATCTCTTTCCACATCCTTCCCCATCACCACTCAGTCACACTCACTACACACACACACACACACACACACACACACACACACACACACACACACACACACACACTATGCACACTTCACCAAGCAAAATGCAACTTCTCCCTCAGGTCACAGCTTAAATGTAACTTCCTCACGGAAGATGTCCCAGCTCCCCACCCAGACTAAGTGCGGACCCGTTTACCCTCTGTACGGTTCCTCCATAGTACTCATCACAATTATAATTAAATTGTCCCTAGTTTAATATGTGTTTCCACCCCCTAACTACAAATTTTGTGAGGCACCAAGTACTGAGCCGGCTCATAGCAGGGACTCAATAAATATATATTGAAAGGGTAGAAGGAAAGAAAGCTCAAGGGGATTGGTAGAGAGCAGCTAATGTGAAATAATAACTAATAACGATAATCCTATGATTCTTCCTCTCACTTGCACTTCGGTCCTCTTAGGCCCTTTGCTGTTCCCTAACACACCACGCACAGGCCAGCCTAGGACTTTGCCGCCTGCTGTTCCCTCTGCCTGGAACAAGAGCTCCTCCAGGTCACAGCTCAAATGTCCCCTTATCAGTGAGCTTTCCCTGGCCACTCTATTAAAATAGCAACCCCCTTCCGGGAGCTCCCTATCTCTCTTCCCAGCTTTATGCCTTATTTTTCTCCACGGCTCTTATCAGCAGCTGCCGTTCCATATATTTTTCTTATTTGTTCATTGTCTGTCTCTCCTAACTGGAATGTCAACTTCATGAGGGCAAGGGTTTGGGCCTGTTTTGCTCATTGCTCTGTCTGCAGCACCACGTAGGGTCTAAATAAATGCTCACTGAGCGGATGGCTGCATGGCTGGATGGATAACACTGCCGTGGACTTTCTCTGTGCTGGAAACTTTTCGAAGTCCTTTCATATGCCTAATTCTATCTGTTCTTCACCAAAACCCTATGAAGCTGGTCGTGTGACCACCTGGGGCACAGGAGATTTGACAGAAGAAAAAAAAAGGAACCCAGGTCCACAGCCATTTTATATGGCTGATGCAAGGTATAGAGATCAGGAGGAATGAAATCAGCCCCAGAGGTCAGGTTTCCTGGAGGGAAGTGTCCTGAATTGGGGTGGGAGGACTCTACGACAACACCCTCAACGTGTCTCCCTAGCTGAGCCCAGCTCAGGAGAAGGCAAGGATGAGAGCATGTCATCCATGGATGCCTGTGCCCCCAACAGGGCCACATTCCTCCATGCCCACAGGGCACCCTGAGGGGCTCCTGTGCTTAAACCTGCAGAGCTAGCAGCTCTGACATTTGTACTCACCAGGGGACAGGGGGAGAATACCCAGCTCTTGCCCCAGGTGGCCACATGACCAGACACTCAAGCTAGACAAGCGGGGCTCCAAGCAGACACCCAGGGGCCCAGAAAGCAGAAGGCAGACTGGGGAGCTCTCTGCACACACGAAACCCCCATCCCTGGTTCACCTTCAGGCAAGTTCTCTGGCAACCCTTCTCCTGTATCCCACTGAGCCGCACGCCCTCCAACTCCTTCACATCACCAACAGCACCATCTGGAGGGACGAAGCGGAAACCCAAGACTTCTGGTCAGGCTGGCATTTGGAAAAGGTCACTAAAGAAAGCCTGGCTCTTCAAAACACTTCATTAGAAGTATGATCTTTGGAGTGAGACCAGGTTTCAAACCATACTGCGATTATTTGCTAGCTTCATGGCCTTGGACAAGTCTCTTAACCTCCCTGCGTCACTTTCTTTATCTGTAAAATGGGAATAGTTGTGAGGTAAGAATCTAACGGTACTTGTCACATAGTAGACACTCAATAAACATTAGCTCTTCCACCCCAGACCACTTTGAACCCAAAACTCTGCCAGTAAGAAGTCACGACATAAGAAGACAGGAAAGTCATGAGCAAAAACACGCATCTCCCCAGCCAGTGAGATGCCTGGTTCTATCAGTCCCTGTGTCCTCGGCTGTCAGTCCCCACAGCTGCTGGAGACAGAGCCCAGAGTGAGCAGGTTTCCCACCCCCCTCCATGACATTTTGCTTCAGCCTCCTCCCACTTGCTGGTCCCCTGACCTGTTCTTACACCCCCACTCCCACCGGCCCAGACCTCCATTCCCAAAGGACCTGTTTCTGGCCATGTTCCCAGCCCCCTGGAAGCACATCCTAACATCTGGCTCATACCCACAGAGGAAGGGGTAGACACTGTCCAGGGGAACACATGACCCTCCCAAGAACACTGTGACCCCACAGGGGATAGCTTCAGAGCTCTGTAATTGTCCAACCAACTGTAACCATCCCACCCTGGGCTCCACTCCAGGCTCTGCCCATCTTGGAGAACTCACCAGGCTCCCAGCACTCCTGGCACCACATGCCAGGCTGGTATGGCAGGGAACAGGGGAAAGCACTGTTCAAAGCCACAAAACTTCCCTATATGGTCCCCCAACCCTCCTTGCCCGGGAACCCATCACTATGAACCACAAACCACCTCCCTCTTCCCCCGAGACAAGCTCCTGAGCCTGCGCCTCCGACCTCCTCCTCCCCTGGGTCCTGGACTCTTCGCTCTCTCTCACAGATCTGCTGTTCCAGGCACCACCGGCTCCCACAGCCAGAGCCATGTCCATTCAGCCTGGTGGACGGAGGCCCAGGGCCTCCCAGACCTCAAGTCCCTGCCAAACCCTGATCCTCCAGCCTGAGACCCAGAGTCTGAAGCAGGCCAAGGCCCAGCCCCAAGGATAGCCCTGCTGGCTGCTTCGCCCAAAGCCTTTTCCTGGCCACCTCCTGTTGTCCTTTCCCCAGGGGCCCTCTGCTTCTGCCCTCCTTGGCAAAAGGAGGCTCTAGGGGACTTTAAAAGACTTCAGAAAGTTCATGGCAGAAGGCACAGCCCAGGGAGGGCCCTCAAGTGCCAGCACCACCCACCATACTGGGATGTGGGCCTCTATTCCTGGCCTTTCCAGATGTAGAGGAACCTGCCCAGGGAGGGCCTGTATCTGGAGGTCCAGCACAGCCTTCTCTTCTCTTCCCCAGCCCTTGGTCTCCCTAAAGACCGCAGAGGGCTCTTACCTCCACGGGCAACCATCCAACCCCCACCAGGCTCCTGCAACTCACAAGGGTACTCAGGAAAGGGGAGGGTATGGGAGAGGGGTCCCCAGGGCCTGATTCCACTTCCAGCTCTGCAGTCAGGCCCCAGAGCCCATTCTGAATAAAGTCTGCTCCCCCTGCCCACCCTGCAGCGGGTCCTGACACCACCCCTTTCACTCACAAAGTCTAGGGGGAGGGGAGGAGGTTTCATGCAGGCAGCGGGCATACCCCCGCCTCGCTGCCCAGGCTGCCTCCCCCTCCCCTAAATATAATCACACTGTACCCCAAACTCGGAGGGTCGCCCCACAGCCCTGCTGCAAAAACCTCGGGACAGCCCCTCCCCCAGTGCCTGCCTTTCCCCTCGTCGGAGCCAGCCGGGAACTCGCTTCGGGTGGAGGAAGGGAGGCGGGCGGAGGGCGCGCGGGTGGGGAGCCTCGAGCCCGGACCGGGAGTCCTCGAGCCCCCAGCTCCTCCCAGACCTCCGTGTGCCAGCCCCAGCGGCCTCAAGGCTCCCCCAACACCAGCGACACCACCCGTCCCCGGCTCCGCGCCCCCACCGAACAACTCTCGGGAGCCGTGCAGTCTCCCAGCCGCCCCGCCACCGAGCGCCGGCGCCGCCACCTCGCCCAGCTCCAGGCGCCGTCTCACCTGCCGCCCGGGGTCCGCGCCTCCCCCGGGCCCCCGCCGCGCCGCCCCCGCGGGCTCCGGCCGGCCGGCCGGCCGTCCCGCGGTCCTGCTCGGTGCCCGCGCGTCCCGGCCGTCCCTCCCGCCGTCCGCAGCCCGCCCGGCCCTCGCCCCCTCCCTGCTGTCCAGCGCAGCCGCCCTCTACCCCGGATCCAGAAGTCCCCTCCCCGCCGGCTCCCGGACTCCCCGCCTTAAAGGCACAAGCTCCCTTTGTCTGGGCACCCCCTCCCCTCCCCAGACGCCCGGCCGAGTGGCCCGCTCTCCTTCCGAGGAACAGGGTAGGGGTGAGGGAGACCAAAGAATGGGCCCACTCCCTCCGCGCGCCCCCTCCTCTCCTCCAGCAGCTCCCTCCCCCAGTCTTGGGAAAACAAGCGGCTACTGTTCTGGGATCAAGACCCGGGGTTGGGGGAGGGGGGGCCGCCGTCCAGCTCCCCCTTCCCTCCACCCCCATGATGCATCCTCAAGCATTCTCCTCCCACCCTCACCCGAGGGGTCTCCAAGCGCGCCGGCCAACCCACCCTCTCGCCGCGATTACCGCCCCGCCTCGCACGCGGTGGGTCGGGGTCCCCTGGCGCTGAACCCGTGCCCGGCGCCCACTCCTCAGCCCTCCCTTTCTCCCTCCCCCGAGCCCCCACCCTGCCATTCCCGCCCTGCCTGCCACGGCCCTGCTCCCTCCCGCGGGAACTCAGTTTAATAATTAATTAAGATTTCATTCCACAAGGCGCCAGGTGTGTGCGGCCTGCTTCCCTGCACACCACTTTTTTCCTCCTCCTCCAACCCTCTGGGGCACGGCCCCGACGCGACGAGAATCTGCTGCACCCAGAGCCCAGAGGGGAACTGAGGGAAGGGGCACTCTCCACGCTGCCCGCTGAACCCACTCTCTCTCTCTGGGGAGCCCCTCCCTCGCACCTGCCAACGTGCAGACTCCGTACCCTGGCACCTCTTACCCAAAGGGTTGTGCTTCTCTGCTGAGGGTGGGGGATAACGGGGGGGGGGGTGCATTGCTAAGTGCACGTACTGAGAAATTGAGACTTTTATTTATTTCCCACGTTATCAAGCACGGTGCAGCAGCCCAAGTTACCTGGGTGATGGGAAAATCACGTGGAAGCTGCTTTAAACCCTTTGAGGGTGAGAAAGATGGTGTAGCCAGAAAGGGAAAGAGGGTTAATTCCCAGGATGTAGATGAGTCTGACTTTAGAGGAGGTGCCAGTCCTTCAGATCTGGGAGAAGGGCAGCTTGTCTGGCTTCCCTTGGAGGCCGCCAATGGTTCCCTCAACCAGACCTGTAGCTCCTCCTTCCTTTGGCAGCCCTTTCCCCATCGGAGCTATCTAAAGCTGCTCCCTCCTCAGGCTCAGTCCTCCCTACATTCTTGTCCTTCAAGGCCCAACTCTGTCCAGTCAAATCCCGGCTGGGATTCCTAAACCCAAGACAGAGCTTGAGGCAAGGGACAGAGGGGAAGAATTAGGAAAATCCACTTCCATCACTTATCGGGCATATATAATTACAAACCATATACCTTGGGTGAATCATCACTTCTTCTCTGAGAGCCTCATCTATAAAATGGGGATAAAGCTATTTACCTTGTCTTTCTTACAGGATTTTGAGGATCACCCAGAAAAATGGTTTAAATGTTTGAAAATGAGAGAGAGTTTATTCTCCCACATACGATCCTCGGTTGTATAGGTCCTGCCTGTTATTTGACCTTCACCTGACTTCTCCCTTCAAGTAGCCAGTATTCTCAGCACTATCAAAATTTCCTCTCCAACCTGAATCCAGTATTTGCCACTTACTTCTTAGAATAATATGTTTATGGGCCATATGGGGAAAATACAAAAGACAATAAAGGAACAGGAAATGTGTGCATTATGAAATTTTATGTTTGGAATGGAAGGCTTTGTCCCTCGTTTTATTTTGGAATGAAAAAAAAACCATGTGGACACCAATCAAGTAAGTTGGAGAAGTATGCTAGGGGCCCGTCTCCGGGCGTTTTAAGTCACGCTGGCCTCCTCTACCCTAGTGTATGGCTAGTGTGTTATTCCTGCCTCCTGAATTCCAGTTCCAGTTCCTGGAGGGCAAGGCCACCATCAGCACCTTACTCAGAAGATCTGTTTCCACCACTATAGACTGTTGGGGCCTTAAAAATGATTCCAGTCTCTTATTTCATAGATAGGAAATACGAGCTAGTGCTAGGCATAAGGGAAATGCTCAATTATTGGATTTATCATTTATATGATATTAGAGCAGGAAGAGGTCTTAAAGATTATCTCATTCAGCTGCTATCCTTTTAGTAATTATAATAGCAAGCACTTATATAGCATTTACTATATGCCAAGTATTCTTCTAAGCCCTTGACATAAAATAACTCATTTGTCCTCATAACAACTGCATGGTGCTATTATTATCATGCTCACCTTACAGATGGGAAAAGTGAGGCCCAGAGAGGTCCAATAATTTCTCCAAGGTCAGAAAGTGGTAGGTCCAGGTCTGAACACTTGCAGTGTGGCTTCAGAGTCTGTGTTTGTAACCATCATGCTACACTGACTGCAGAAAACCAAGCCCCTGAGATGAGAAGTGACTTGCCCATAGCCACACAGCTGGTTGGTGACAGCAGTAGGACTAGAACTCATAGCCACTGACCCCACTTCATTCCTCTTTCCACTGTGCCTCACTATGATTATGTCTGTATACGTCATAGACATGGATTGTGCCAGTCCTTTCCTGGTATTTCCTCAGAAGCACAACATTCTTCTGCTGGTGGGTGGGCTTCATCCCCATTTGGCTGTGGGGAGTGCATTGAAGGATGGGGACAGTGGGCCCTTGATCTCTAGCTTCGTGATCCAAAAAGTGTGAGGACCGCTGTTACTGACAAACTGCAAAGGGCCAGGGACTCCTCATCAGACCAGCAGGTTCGAGTCTGGGCCTCCCACCAGCCCCCTCCGTGATGGAGCATTACATGTGCAGGACATGGTTCAGTCAGACCATCTCTCTCTGAAATGCACCAAAGCTGAGTGAAAGAGCCTGTGGGTGAGTATCTTGGGAGGAAACATGGACTCTCTAATACAGTGGCTCTCAGACCTCGTCTGAGCCCCTAGAGGAAATGGTATTCTTAGCAGAACGTGATGAAATATTAACATGTTAAAATAACTAAATACATAATTTTGTGATATGCCAGATCTAATAGAGCCTAGAATCGCAGGCACAAAAGTTTTAGAAAGATATATTTGAAAAACCTTAAGATTGAGAAAATTCTATCCATTTTTCTTTCTGTGAACTGGGACAAGATGGCTGTTGCTCAGTTTTCGTGGTAGAACACCTTGATCCGGCTTATGGAAGACCAGCCCTGCTGAGCCTAGTCTGAGAACCACTACAATAAGTAAAATATTCAGAAAGGACCTCCATTTCCCAGGGTGGGAAACAAACAGTGAGTCAGGGAGCAATTAGAAGGTTTCAACCCTGACAAAGAGAAGGAAGGGAAAAAAAAGAGAGAGGCAGCTGGCATGAACTGTTTCTGTTTTTCCAAGTCCAGCCTGATCTCAATGACCTCGGTTTCTCTAATACAGACCACAGTTACAGTGATATATTCTCAACCTCTCATTTTCAGGAAGAGGAAATTCCTACAAGAAGAGTGTATTATATGTAAATGCAAGTTCCATATAACCATAAGTGTATCTGGACAACAGTCTATAAATATCCAGTGTTGAAAACACCCCATAACCTAACTAATGGATGGACTAAAGTCCCGTGAGCCTTCCCTGGGTTATTTGGGAAACAGCTAAGCGAGCCTCTGCCTACTCCCTTTTGCAAAGCAAGGATTCCTTTTACAGTGCAAATAACCATTCCCTAACTTTTCTATCTTAAAGATCAGATTTCTACACATTGCATTTTCTGAAAGAAAGCTGTGTAAAGACAACCCACATTCATTCAATCCAGCAAATGTACCCTGTCCACTTCATCATCCCAAACATGACTGCTGCTACCACCACCACCCCAGAGGCTCTTGGCCTCCTCTAGGTCGCAGGGTTGGAGGAGGCTTTGGCCATAGCTGGCGCCACAACCACTACCTCCCACGGAAATGAAGGGGCTGACTGTAAACTCCAGAGGGATACAAACTTCTCTTCCTCATTCCTTAGCTCCTTACCATTCATTCATTTGTCCATTCTTTCCACAAGTATTTATGAAGCATCTACTATGGCCAGGGACTGTTCTGTTAATAGGTGCTGGGGGTACCGTAACTGAACTCAGCAGACTGGGTCTCTATTCTAGTGGGAGGAGACAAAAAAACAGTGAATAGGTGTAAAGATAGTTGATGGTGATAAGTGCAATGGTGACAATTAGAAACAGGGAAGGATAGGAAGCGGCTGGGGAGAAACCTAGGTTGCGTTGTGGAGAGGCCTCTCCGAGGAGGGAAGTGACATTTACATAGAGATCTGAGTGACAAGGAATCAGCCATGCAAAGAATCTGGGTAAAGAGCATTCCAGGCAGAGGAGACAAGTAATGCAAAAGTCCTAAGGCAATAGCAAGCTCGCTGTGTTCAAGAAACAGAAAGTCAGTGAGGCTGAAGCCCAGTGTGTCGGAGGAAAAAAGTGCACAATGAGGTCAGAGAAGGAGGCGTGCCTTGGCTAGCATCGGAGCTCATAGGCCAGGGTAAGGAGTTTGGATTTCATTCAAAGTGTAATGAGAAGGCTTTGGAAGATGTTAAGCTCGGAAGTGGCATGATCTGATTTATGGTTTTAAAAGATCATGTTGGCTGCCAAGTAGAGAATAAATCAAGGGATCAAGAGATGCAAGGGAAACCACTTAGGAGGCTATTATAGTGGTTCAGGTAGAAAAGAGCAGCGCCTTAGAAAGGATGGTAATAGTGGGCTGTTGAGAAGTAGAAGGGCTCAGGAAAGGTTTTGGAGTTGGAGTAACCTAATGACCTGGTTCCCTCTGCATGATTTATCCATATCAAATAATTATCGAAAACTGACGCATATTTATCAGGCACCTATGATGTGCCAGGCACTGTGCTAGGCACTGGAAGTTACAGTCCGGAGAAAACAAACCCACCGCCTCCTGCCCTACTGCCACAGGAAGCTCCAGGCTGGGGAAGTTACTGCCCATCCCAACCCTGCCTCATTTTCAGGACCAGAGGCACACCTCTCACCCCACCCCTGCACTGGACTCCAACGCTAAGCTGGGGTTGATGGGGTGCGGGGAGTGTTTACAGTTGGAGAATTGATGCCATAAAAAAAGAGTCCAAAGTTCTCCCAAGATCTCAGAGCAAAGACCAGGGGAGCCCAAAGCTCCCACAGTGGGGAGAGGTTTCATCTAAGGCCACGAGGACAAGAGAAACCTATTGGTGCCCACACCACTACTCATCCTTCTCTGGGTCCCCAGAACCGAGCCTACTAGAGCCCCAGTCAAGCCAGACTTCCTTAGCCTTCTCCACCACCCCCTTCTGCTGCCCTAATACCCTCGTGCTTCCTTGGTAGATTTCTCAGTCTCGTGTGCCCTCTGGTGGCACATTCTCAACACTGCAGCCCATGGTTACTCTCCCCAGCTTTTCACTGCTCAATCTACAATCTTCTCATCTAACTACATGCTCCTAGGGCAGTATGGGAAATTTGGAAATCCTAGGAAGGGCTGGGAATGTCATTGCGTTAAGGCAAAGGGTCACATTGGTTTCTGAGCCTTAGAGGCATGAGCTAGCCCTCCGTCTATTGCCAGATTCGTCTTTTGTTTATGAGATGAATAAACTATTTTTGAGCACCTACTGTGAGCTGATCTCAGGCACCGAGATGCGCGAAGCTGACCCAAGCACAGATGATCGGACACTCCCACCAAGGGCTTTGAGCCTGGAGCTGATGACGTGAAGAAGCTAGAGGAGTTTAGAATTGATTCTGCTCTTAGCGGCAATGCATCCAGTGACAGCGGCAGGAGCCTCCAGCCAGGCTCTTCCATGATGCCTAGTTCCATAATGCTTCCTGCTGCCTAATTTCTCTTTGTTCCTGCCTGTTTTTTAAGCGTGGTACTGTGGATTTTCCATCAAATCTGTGAGTAAGTCATTCCCTACCCTTCCAATAAATGTCTTTTCTGCTCACATTGGTTGGAGTCTGTTTCTGTTTTTTGCAATCAAGAAGATGCCTGGTACATTGGTCAGTTGATCAAGCCTTTCTGAGCCAATAACAATGACTTCCATATGCCATGCTGTTTTATTAAATGAGTGTATTAGTTATCTATTGCCACACAGCAGATTACCAAACAGTAAGCATCTTAATACACATTTATTATCTCACAGTTTCTGTAGATCAGGCATCTGGGCATGGCTTACTGGGTGCTCTGCCTCAAAATCTCACAAAGCTATAATCAGTGTCAGCCAGGGCTGCAGTCTCATCTGAGGCTCAAATGAGGAAGAACCCAACTCCAAGCTCAGGTGGTTGTTGACAGGACTCGGTTCCTTCAGGTGGTTGAGCTGAGGGCCTCAGCTCCTTGCCACACAGGCCCTTCCAACACGGCAGCTTGCTTCAGCAAGGGAGAGTGTCCACCAGCAAGATGGAAGTCACAATCTCCAGTAGCTTAATCACAGAAATGCCCTCCCATCGCTTTTGCTGTGTTCTATGCACTAGAAGCAAGTCACTAGGCCAGCCCACATGCAAGAGGAAGGGATTATCCAAGGACATGAATCCCAGAAGGTGAGGATCACTTGGCGCCATCTTGGAGTCAGTCTGCTACAATGAGGTAGCTGTTAGTCATCATTCAAGGCCTCGTTCAAAATCCCACTTCCTTCTTGAGGGCTTTTCAGGGCCCTCCTCAACCCAAACCCAGCAAAATTAACCTGTCTTACAAATGAGGAAACTTGAAGAGGTACTGGCTATTAGATAGAATTATTTTCAATTGTGTTAGGAGGAATACTGTTATTTTGGTGCTGTAAGAAAATGTTCTTTTTGAGAGATACTACTGAAGTATTTAGTGGTAGAATATGATGATGCCCACATTTTTCTTTAAACATCTCAGAGTAGTAAGGAGAGTGTCATAAGGTCATTCTCCCTTTGTTTCCCGATCTCCCTGGCTAGGCAGTTGCCATGGCAAAAGTTGCTTTTGTTCTTGCCAAAAGTGGTCCAGGAAGCCAGCTTCATATATGTGTATAAGCGGTGAGAGGGACTAAAAGGAATCATATTTAACAAATATCCAACTTCCTCATCTCCTAAGCCTCAAAGGGCTCCCATTTGAGGGCTATGAATATTACATTCATAGATATATACAAACTCACTAAAGTTCTTCCATCAACCCTGAACAAAAGAATGTGGGGTTGGAGAATGAAGACGGTTGTCATTGCCTTATAGACACTGTCATCAATTAAAAAAGTGGTGTTCAGCATATGGCATTTCCCCTTCTGCATTGTGCTTGATCCTTCAGATCGGGAAGATAGAGGATCCTAGAGAAAGCCCAGGGTGGAGAACCAACTCCCAGAAATCAGTTATCACCCTGCTGGGTGCCAGTACCATCGCACAGATGAGGAGGGGGTGCAGACGCTCAGGACAGCGATCCCCTTTTATTTGATTTTGACCTAGCTGGATCTCAGCCCTTAGTTCAGGACTTGGGCTTAGGGGAAGGCGAGGGGAGCAGAGGAAGATACTTCAGTAGCTGCTGGGCTTGGCTCAGCTGGGCCCAGGGCCGCAGCAGGGCGTGGAAGCACCTAGTCGCTTCATGCAGTTTTGGTCGTAGGAAAACTGATGAAAAACTATGACCTTTTCTTTCTGGGCCTCTTTGCTTTGGTCTCCTCACTCTTCCTTTCAGCTCTCCTTATTTCTCTCCTCCTCTCTAAGGTAACATCCTCTCTGATTAAGGAAAATGCCACCTTAACCAAGAGCTCAAATTTTAACATCACTAAAAATGGGACAAACTGACCTCATATGCCCCAATGGGATGCACTGGGAAGGACACTACGTAGCATTCCTGCCAAAAATGTTTAAACTGAATCTAATCACAAATTAATGGTATATTTCTAAAAGAGTTGGCCTGTGCTATTCAAAAATACCAATGTTATGGAAGGAAAAAAAACAGCTGGGAAACTGTTCTAGTTTTAAGGAAACTAGAGAGACATAATTAAATGAAATGTATGATGCTCCATTGGATCCTCAGATTTTTTTTGGTTTTAGTCCTAAGGATATTGTTGAGACAATTGAGGAAATTTGAAACAGACTGTATATTAGATAATATTGTAACAATGTTAAATTTCCCGTGTGTGATAATGTTTTGTGGTTATGTAGAAATGTCTCTGTTCTTGGTAAATACATGATAAAGTACCTAGGAATAAAGTCGATGTCTGCAACTGACTCTCAAATGGTTCAGCGAAAACACATATCTACATGGCAGATATGGAGAAGTGTTGACAACCAGTGAATCCAGGTGAAAGTTATATGCAGTCATTGTATTCTCGCAACTTTAGACCTACAGAAAAGTTTAAAATTTTTCAAGATAAAAATTTGAGGAAATGCCAGTTCAGAGTTTTAGCGCTAGCGGGAAAATACTCCAAATGAGGAAAGTGACAATAAACTGTGGTTCCTCTAAATTTCACATTTCCCACAGAGGTGGGGGGTGGTGCAAGAGTGAATATTTACTCAGTGGGCACACTGAGTGCTGGTGCCAGCAAAGCAGGGGAACTAAAAATATTTATTTAGAAATAATTTGATGGAATACTACTCAGCCATAAATAAAGACAAAATCATCTTATTTGCAACATCATGGATGGACCCTGAGGGTATTGTGTTAAGTGAAATAAGCCAGAAAGAGAAAGACAAACACTGTAAGATTTCACTCATATGTGAAAGATAAACAAACACATGGATAAAGAGAACAAATTAGTGGTTACCAGACGGGGAGGGGATGGGCGAAAGGGGTAAAGAGGCACATATGTATGGCGATGGATAAAAGCTAGACTATTGGTGGTGAGCAAGATGCAGTCTATACAGAAACAGATGTATAATAATGTACGCCTGAAATTACACAATGTTGTAAACCAATACGACCTCAATAAAACAATTTTTTTTAAAAAAGAATTTGACATCTTCCCCTAAACATCAGATTTGTCATGGGAAGTTTTAGAATTTTGTTAGACTTCTTAAATTTTACACAGTTGAGTTGTTTGTTGAATTGAATGGTTTTTCACTGCACAGGGATCGTCATAATCTTTTTAATGCTTAGGGCATCTTAATGTGTCCCCACACCCACCAAGGCAAACAGGCTGGGACTGGGAGGCAGGGAAACCGGGAAGGCACAAGGGGCTGCAAAGGTATAAAAAGCCGTTTGGAAGTGGGTAGCTGTTATGTAGGAGGCAAGACATGCAAAGGGCCCAAGTCTGGGAGTCCAGGGGTAAAACTGGCTGGCGGGAGAATGGAAACTTTATAGTGCAGTCTATCCTCCACTGTTTTACAGTTCATGCAGTTCCATTGTTCATTTTCTTTTTGTTCTTGCTTAATATTAGGTAAAATTTTTTGTTTGCTTAAAACAAATGTGATGGGCTGGCCTGGTGGCACAGTGGTTACATTCACACATTCCGCTTCGGTGGCCCAGGGTTCGCGGGTTCGGATCCCAGATGCAGACCTACACACCACTTATCAAGCCATGCTGTGGCAGGCATCCCACATGTAAAGTGGAGGAAGTGGGCACAGATGTTAGCTCAGGGTCAATATTCCTCAGTAAAAAGAGGAGGATTGGAGGTGGATGTTGGCTCAGGGTTAATCTTCCACACCAAAATAAATCATAATAATAAAAATTTAGAAAATAAATAAAAAGCATGTTGCAAAACAAACAAACAAACAAATTGAGCCTTTCTCAGCCACGTTAAGAAGAACCAGGACAAGGGGGTGATGCTCCTGCTGGGGCAGAGCTCTAAGGGAAAGGAGAGCCTCCTAGAGCTGTCCCCTTGGCCAAGTGTGTTTTGTAGAAAAGCCATTTGCCCCCTACCCTCCTTCTCTCTTCCTTTCCTCCTCCTGCCTTTTCCCTTCTCTGTCACACACCACCACCACCTTTTTTCCTTCTCAGTGTAGTGTAATGAACAGATCCCTCTGGGCTGTGAAGTCATGGACACCTGGATTCCAACCAATTAGAAGGTGACATGGACAAACCTCAAAACGTATTCTTTCCTTCAACAAGTATGCATTAATGCCTACTAGGTAGCAGGCACAATTCTAGGAACTGGGGATACAACGGTAAGTAAAGAAGACAGACAAGGCTCCTGCCCTCATGCCACTACATTCTAGTCCAGGAAGGCAGACTATAAACAAGCAGGTGAATGAATAAGAAAATTGTATGTCATGAAAAGTATATTGCATAATCTAGCTATATAACTGTATGAATCCCACTATATGACACTCCGGAAAAGGTAAAGCTATGGGGATGGTAGAAGATCCGTGGTTCCCAGGGGTTGGGGGTAGAGAGGGAGGAACAGGCAGAGCACAGAGGGTTTTTAGGGCAGTGAAACTCCTCTGTATGATACCATAGTGGTGGATGTGTGTCATTACACATTTGTCCGAACCCACAGAATGTACAACACCAAGAGTGAACCCTAACATACACTATGGACTTGGGGTGATAATGATGCGCCAAAACCAGACTCCATCAATTTTAACAAACATACCTCTCTGGTGGGAAATGTTAATAGTAGGGGAGGCTGTGCATGTGTAGGAGCAGGGGGTATATGGGAAATCTCTGTACTTTCCATTCTATTCTGCTGTGAACTCTAAAAAACAAAGTCTATTTTTAAAACGTGTGTTGCAGGAGATTAACATAAATAAAAGGTAACCGGAGGGACTTACTTTTGATGGGGTGAAAAAGGAAGCTCTCTCAGATGCTCAGTTTTCTCATCTATACAAGGGAGGTAGGAGTATTTGCCTTCATGTATATATATGAAAGTCCCCTGTAAGTTACTGTGTATCTTCCCATGTGATAGTGTGGAACATCATCTATAATGTATCCGTAGGCAGCTTTGAAATGGCTCCCAACGATCCTCGCATTCTGGTATTCAAGTCCTTGTGTAATCCGCACCCTCTAAGTGTGAGCCAAATCTAGTGACTTGCTTATAAGGAATAAAATGCAGCAAGTGATGAAAAGTCACTTCCAAAATTAGGCTACAAAAAGACCGCAGCTTCAATTCTCTCTCTCTCTCTCCCTCAGAGGTAAGCTGCCATGTTGTGTGTAACCCTGTGTCCACATGACAAGGAACTGATGTATCCAGCCAAGAGCCAACAATGACCTAAGGAGAGGTCTTACAGGATGCAACTACCAGGTGCAATGTGTGGTCCTTGATTGGATACTGATTAGGACATATGAGCTATAGACGACGTCTTGGGGCCAACTGCGGAGTGTTGAATATTGACTGGGAGTAGATAAAATGAAAATTAATGAAATGGAAAGGTGGAGACCATTGATTGAAAAAAAGCAGGTCCAAAATAGCATGTTCATTATGATGTCATTTTGCTAACAAAAACATTCATTTGTGTGTCGGGGGGGCATTAAAAAAGATACAGCCTACCCTATAACCCAGCAATTCCATTTCTAGGCACATATATCTAAGAGAAATGAGTTCATATCTACCAAAGACACATGTTCAAGAATGTTCATAGCAATTTTATTCATTATAGACAAAATTGGAATCATCCGAAATGTTCATCAACAGGAAAATGGATAAATAAATTACGGTATATTCTAACAATGGAATACTACACAGAAAAAGAGCAAACTGCTGATAATTCCAACAAGGATGAATCTCAAAATTACAACGTTGTGTGAAAGAAGCTAGATACAAAAGAGTACACACTGTAAGGTCCTTTTTATCTGAAGTTCAAGAACAGGCAAATCTAGGGTGCAGCCCCGTGGCGAAGTGGTTAAGTTCGCGCGCTCTGCTTTGGTGGCCCAGGGTTTCGCTAGTTTGGATCCTGGGCGTGGACATGACACCGCTCATCAGGCCATGCTGAGGCAGCATCCCACATGCCACAACTAGAAGGACCCACAACTAAAAATACACAACTGTATACCAGGGGGCTTTGGGAGAAAAAGGAAAAATAAAATCTTTAACAAAAAAAGAAAAGAACAGGCAAATCTAATTAATGGTGAGAAGAGTTGAACAGCCATTACCACGGGAGCCTGGATACTGACCATGAAAGGGCATGAGGAGAACTTCCGGGGTGAGCATAATGTCCTAGACCTTGATTTGGATGTGGTTACACAGATATGGACATGGTGCAAAAAAATCAAGTTGTACATTTAATATTTGTGCACTCTATATAATTATTATATCTCAATTGTTTTTCTTCTTCTTCTCCCCAAAGCCCCTCAGTACATAGTTGTATATTCTAGTTTTAGGTCCTTCTGGTTGTGCTATGTGGGATGCCACCTCAGCATGGCCTGATGAGCAGTGCCAGGTCTGCGCCCAGGATCTGAACCGGCGAAACCCTGGGCTGTCGAAGCGGAGAGCACAAACCTAACCACTCAGCGACGGGGCAGGCCCCATATATCTCAATTTTTTAAAAATTTTTAAGAAAAAAGTCCAGAAGGATTACCCCAAAAGTAATAATGGTGGTAATTTCTGGGTGATGGGAATACTATGTTTGGATTTGTTTTGTCTTACTGCTTATCTGTATTTTCTCATTTTCTACAATAAATAAGCACTGCCTCTGTAATAATTAAAGGTTATTTTTAAACTGCATTCCAAATACTCGATAATGTTATTCATGCTGCCTCAGGGGAAAGTCAAGAAATAATCCTCGCTGCACTATTCCTGAAGGAGAGAGGGGTGTGGCCACGCATAATACAAAGGAATGAAGTCGTCACTGCTGGGGCATCAGGTGTGGGGGACTTTTCAGGGGAAGTCCCCAGTGCCGGGCACGGGCAGGTCAGAGTGGAAGAGAACATCCAGCCCACACTGTGTAATGGAAAGAACCCAGGAGGTGGAAGCTGAAGATCCGGGTCTGAAGACATTGACTGATTGTGGCCTTTGAAAAGTCATTTAACCTCCGAAGTGGAAGGACTTCTGAGGGGTAGTCACAGGGCGTGGACTAAAACCCAGGTCAGGACTCTGCACAGGTCCTTTCCACCACATGCTGCTTCCCTGTGTATGATATTCTTACTCCAATAATAACAACTAACTTTTACACAGCAATTTACATTTTATGAAACACAAATGTTCCTGGTGAACTCTCACAGAACCTCTTGTTAAGCAAGCACTGTTCTTTCCCCTTTTTAAAGGTAAGAAAAAGTGTCTGAGGTAGAAAGTGACTTGTGCGTGACTAGTAAGTTGTAGAACTAGGACTTGCCCTCTGACTCCAAATCCTGCATTCTTTCCACCACTTCAGACGGTGCATCTAGGACCCTGACAGTTACCTGCACCCATCCTTACCCACACGTGCTTCCAGCAGCTCTGCAGTTCTTATCGTTTCCCTGGGAGGGACAGAGGGCTCTGCACAGCATCCCTAAATGACCTAATGCCCTTCCTGGTGCTCACTCCAGGGCAAAGAAAGATTCAGACTCCTTCCGGTTCTGTGTTACTCCAGAGGCATATGGGAGTCCAGACCTCCAATACTGGGCGGTCACTCAGGTCAAGGTTCTTCCAGTCTCACGTCCCAGCCTGGCTCCAGGCTGGCTGCCAGCTCTCTCTGCCCTCCTGGTCCATGATGAGGGGCCACAACTCTTCACCGGCCCTCTTCCTTCCTCCCCAGGAGGCTTCTCTCCAAGGCCAGAGTCCACACTTCCCCCAACCTTATCCAGTTTCTGCTTCTCCCTAACATCGCCTTCCCAGCCTGCCAGGCTGGCCTCATCCCCCTGGCAGCTGGTGAAGGAGCAGTGAGAAGCAGAGCAGAGGCAACGGTGGGCCCAAGGGGCAGCTGCTGGGAGCGGCCAGCACTATGCTGTCTTCAATAATTCATTCCTGGGGAGGCTGCAGGCATCATGCCCTCATTCTGATCTGGAAACAGCTACCACAGCTCAGATCCTCAAAGTGAGAGTGGTGGGAGTCAGGGTTGGAGCAGAGGGCTAGTGGGAGCAAAGAGAAGGGTACCCAGCCTCCAGCCCCACCACTGGCACCTCCCCTCCTCTTTGTTACAGAGGGGCTCTGAATCAGCCAGAGGTCAGGGATCCAGTGAGAGACAAAGGAGCCCAGAACTGCAGAAAGTCAAGGCAGAGAGAATGGAACCAAACACAGCGCCTTATCCCCACTCACTCCACTGTGCCTCAGGGTCAGCCTCCTCCTCCACCCCTCTGAGCCTTCTCCAGGCCACCCTGGGCCTCTATCAGCTGCCCCACCCTGCTAAAGGATGCCCAAGTCCACTCTGCCCCAGACATTTGGAAGCCCTGGGATGCCTCAGCAGCCTCTGTTTGGGGAACTCTTTCCCCAGAGAGCTCCCACCGCTTAGGCCTACAATCTGAGTCAAAGGTCTCAGATCCCCCTCCCAGAGATTCCCTACCCCCGCCTCATCTCTTTCAACCTCAGCTTCCCTGGTTAACCTCTGCTCTGATGCTTACAAAGTCTGTAAACATGTGGGAGTGGAGGAAAGACTTGAACTGACCCCTTGATCCGTGCTGTGATTCAGAGTCCTAAAGTGTTAATGGTTTGGCAGGAGAGAAAGTGGGGTAAAGTCGAGGCCGGCCGCCTTCCCCAGGCATCCCCAGGATCCTGGGATCCTGCTGTAAATCCCCCTTCCTCCACCTGGGGCAGCCCCAGCGTTCTGCTCATGTCCCAGCTTCATTCCTCCGGAATGGATTCCACACGTCCATTCTGTGGAACTGGAATCACCAGTCACAGGCAATGGACCCAGAAGGGACACTGAGATCCAGGACTAAAACAAACATTTATCAAACACCTACGGGGGGGCCAGGCTGAGCCAGACTCTGGGCAGTAAAAGAATGAGAGCGAAGCATCTCAGCCCTCTCACCTTCCCTCCTTCCCAGGTACCAGAAGGAACCCCCAAATCCCCAGAGCAGTCACGCTGCCTGCCCCCGAGCTCGGGCAAGAGTTGGGTCTGGAAGCCTAGACTGAGAGCCCAGTCCCTCCAGACAGACCTGGTGTGGGACGGAAGGTGCGATCTTGCTGGGCACTGTCAGCAAGAAACTCTTTAGACATATTTATAGCAAATGCTGCGTCAGGGGATGGAGCCTGAAAGTGCCTAGAAGCATCAAATATCACCACGGGCCCAGAGGCAGAGCCCAGAAAAAGAAGACAGAGACTGCAGCAGGAGGGATCGAGGTTTGATGTTGGAGGAACTTCCCCAGAGTAATATCTGGAGTTGATAATGGGTATTTCCTGTGAAAGCTATTTTCACAGAGCTTTCTCAGAAGAGACAGGGAGATTTTGTTTTGCTCTCGGTAGAATAGCTACAAAGGGATAGACATGGAGATCTTTGTTCTCTGTCCTCATGGTACACAGATTTTCAAATGCCAGGGCCACTAAGTACAGTTGTGCAGGTTATGCCTTGCTGAGGAGGCAAGTGGGGACTGACATCCAATTCTAGATCAGTAGGGCAACCCCCAGCGCAGAGCTGTGTCTGCATGAAGACTAGCTGAAAGGGCTCGCAGAGGCTCTGCCAGATATCCTGAGGTCCCAACAACCTGGGGATCTGGGAGCTTAGAAAATAGGGTGAGCTGACCTCAGGGCAAAGGGATGAAGGCTGCCTGGGAAGCCCTGGGGACCTGTATGCTGGAGCTGAGGACAGAAGGGGCCATGCTAAGGCATGGCTCCCAGGAGTGCAGTCAGGCTAGAGGTCCCTCTTAGCAAGGTGCCAGATATGGCAAGATCAGAGCCAGAGATGGGGGACCCGAGGGAGGTAGAGTGAGGAGGAAGAGGGTGTGGGTCCTGGACAGGACCCAAAGAGGGCTAACCCTGCCAGTCATCTCGCTGGGAAGGGGCTGAGAGAGGACGGTTCTGGGGACCTGGGGGCTGGGCTCCCAGCTTTAGCTCTGAGGTTCCTACCTTCTCTCCAAGGCAGAAGGGAGAGGAGTGTGTGGTCCAGCAACTGGACTGGAAATGAGAAAAAGTGAAAGGTGCAGAACTGCCCCTATGCACCTTCACATTCCCTCTGATAGGCTCAGGGAGAAGTCATTGATATTTCCATTCTAAAGTAAGGGGTAGAGAGAGGGATGGTGTTTGGGCTGTAGGTTCTAGGAGAGTAGAGGGAGGGAAGGAGGAAGGGAGGGGAAGCCAGGGACAATTGCTTGCCTTGGCCAGCACCACCCAACCCCCCTTCTCCTATGGAAACTTAAGCTGCCCCAAGGCTCAGAGGAGCTAGTCCATTAGCTGTGGTCAGCGGGGGTGCAGGGGGGGCCTCTCTCCCTCCAGGTCTTATTGCCAAATGAAAGGCAAAGCTTCTGCTCCTTCTGTTAGAGCTAAAAACAAAAACAAAACAAAAAACATGCAAACCTCCATGCACATTTTAAAAACACGCACACAACCTCTTTAGCTCTTCTGAATAGTTGAAGCTGAGTAACTTGGGGGTAGGTGGGCAGTAGGGGATCCTTGGACCGATTGGACTAGACTACAGAGAGAGGGGAGGAGGTGCCCTCCCAAAGCACTTGCCAGGAGGAGGAGATGACACTGGGGGTGGCGAGAAGAGAACTGACTCTCCCCTAATTTAGCCCCCTCTGGAATGGGGGCAAGTGGAGGGTCAGCTGAACAGAGAGGTTGGGAAGTTTTCCAAGATCCCGATGGGAAGATTGAGGCGAAGGGTTCCGGGAACCCTCAGGGGAAGAGAGTTAAAAGAAGGGCCGAGGAGGACGGTGGAGCGCCTCGATCTGTAAGGGAAGAGTTCTAGTTGGTGCCGGGTGGAAGTTGGGGATCCGGGTCATTCAGCTTCAGCGTTTCTGTCTCTGCAAGGGGGTCGCCGCCTCCTCCCCTTCAGCCGCAGTCATGAGAAGAGTCCAGACTAGGGTTGTCGGGGTTGTGGAGGAACCAATGAGAGGCTGATCCGCTCAAAAGGGTGCAGGGAGAGAGCTGGCTGGGGCTACACCCCTGCTCCCCCCTTCCCCCGCCAGAACTTGGGCTTGTCCTGTTTGACGTGCCCGCCGAAGGGGGCGGGCGGGGGTACTGACCGGCGGAGCGGTCCCGCGACTCTGTACTCCCTGCTGCCCAGGCCCTGTTGAGACGCTGCTGGGCCCGGCGGGGGCGGCCCTGGAGACCAGGATGGAGGTAGGAGCGGTCTAGGGCCCCAGAAAGGCCAAGTATCGCAAAGGAGCCCCATGGGGGTGGGGATAGAATGCAGCCTGGAGTCCCATTCTAGGGGTCTGGCGGTGGTACTCCAGTTCCTGGAAAGAGGAGAGGGAAAGGGGTTCCTCCCAGGCTTTGGCGGGGGTCTGGCTCCGAGTCGCGACCCCTCTGCTCCGACCAGGGCAGCGCCTCCTGCTGGCAGGGCCGGACCCCTGCCAGCCAACAGACGGGACCCCCGGGCGGGTGCCGCCACCTGGAGGGCGTGTGTGGCCGCCCGGAGTGTGAGCCCAGGGGGCGCTGCAGCGGGTCGGGGAGGAGCCGCCTCGCCTCCCCCTTCGCCTTGGCGGGCTGAGTGCCGCGGCGCAAGAACCCAGGAGAGAGAAGTGACAGTAGAGACCCAGGCGCGGGGCGCATCGTGGTCTGGGCCTGGGACGGGTGGGTGGACCTGTCTTCCCCGGAACCCAGAGGGGGCGCCTTGGCGCTGCGGCTAGCGAGCCGTTCGCGAGCACTCTTCCTCTGTGATCCTTTCCTCGCCTGGGACCGCGGCGCCTTTCTCCCTCGGGCGCCGGAGGCTGGGCGCCAGGCGCACGGAGCAGGGGCCGGGAGGGAGCAGAACCTTCCGCCTAAAGCTCCGGAGTCCAGGCAGCTCTTGAGCTACTCCCGCCCTTCTGCCTGTGGCAGTGGGAGCTCCAGAGTCTCTACCTTTTCTGGGGAAGGGGTTGAGGAAGAAGCAGGGGAGAGGGAGGGAAAAACGGAGAAGGGGGGCGAGATATGGGCATGGAAGGACAGTGGGAGGCACTCAGATAAACAGAGAACAGGGACCGTAGAGGAGGAAGAGACGGAAATGTAGAGAGGAGGACTGAAAGGCGACGGGAGAGGGAGAGTGACAGAGGCGGCGAGAAAGGAAGGGAGAGGGAGGGAGGAGGGAGGGAGGAGGAAAGGGGGAGGGAACCCAGAGAGAGGGAAGGGAGCAGGCGGCGGAGCCGGGCGGGCGCGGGGCGAGGCCAGGCGTGCAGGCGGGAGCCAGTGTGCAGAGCGGCGGCCGGGTCCTGCTCCCGCCTCGGAGCCCCAGGCCCGGGGGAGGGGGAGAGGCCTCTAGCCTGGTCTATGTCTTTTTCTGACTCCAGTGCAACCTTCCTGCTGAATGAGGTAAAGACGGGGGCCCCCTCCCCAGTGGGTGGGAGGAGAGCCCCACTCCAAGCTAAGAAGAGAGCCGGCATTTGGGGGAGATCCAGTGATGGGGAGGGATGGAGACCCGAGGTGAGGCTAAGGGTAGAAGAGGCTCGGTAAGAAAGAAGGGAGCGGCCAGAGCTGGCAGCTTCTAAGGACTAGGACTGGGATGGGAGGGGAGCCAGAACAGGGGCTACATAAGGGGCAGGAGAGAGGGGGACTCTGCCGAGCTCCCCCACTGCCGCTCCTTGGGTTCCCTGGGGGCAGCCTAGGAGCTAGAATACTAGGAGCTTTGGCCTGGTCCAGATCTTAAAGACTCCTGGGGAGGAGGACTTCCCAGAGGTCCAAGCTCCTGCCTCAGTTTCCCCATTCACTGCTCAGGGATTGGGATCTGCCCAGCTTCCCGGTGCACCTATAGGAGAAGCTAGAATGTATTCTGGAGGCCCCCAAGAACTCCAACTCCCAAACCTGGTTATTCAGGCTTTCCCCTCTAAGTCCTGCTTCCATGTTTTGGGTACCTGCCAGCTGTCCCTCTAACAGCTCTAGAAAGAGGAGGGCAGGAGGAATCCTCTCCTCAAATCCTTTTTTTGTCCTCAGCTCTCTCCCCTTATGGTCAGCCATGGAAAAGAAAAGGAGTTGGGGGCCACATGGATACTGACAAGCACTTGTCTTGTTACAGAATGGGAAGTCACTAGGTTGGCATGAGAACTGGAGCAGGCAGGTGTAGGTGAGGTGAGAATGGCAAGGGGCAACTCAGAGATAAGAGAAGGAGAGAGAGACGCTTTGAAGCTCCTGCAGGACCCAGAGGATGGGCCCAGGTATAAGGAACTTGAACCCATCTCCTGGGGGCGGTTGGCATGGCAACTCAGCTTCATAAGCAGACTTAGACACCATTGTCCCAGATGGGGATGAAATCAACAAGGTTTGTGAGGAAACAGTGAGGCTGATGGCAGATACATTGTTACCTACAGTCCCCAGGACCCCCTGGAGTACCAAAAGGAGAGGCCAGGAGAGTAGATTAGGGATGGGGAGAGAAGCAGATGCCTGGGCAGCTGTTTTCTTCATTAGAATCATCTCCCAAAAGACAGCACCTTGAGGGTCTTTTCTTTCATACCTCATGCCTCTTTTCTGCCCCTCAGAAGGAATTGAAGAGGCAGAGAATAAAAGGAACACTGAGGAACTGGGAGAGGGCACAAAAGTGAGAAGACAGAGTGTCTGGGAACTTCCAATACAGAAGAATCCAACATATAACCAACCCCCAAATGGTGCTGGACCCAGGAGAGGGAAGTGTGAAAGCAGACTGCCTCCCCTAGAAGTGACTGGTCCCCTCAGCCACAGGGGCTCCAACCAAGTTGTTGCCCAAATCCAGCAGGAGGAGGATGCTGGGCAGGGCTGGACCACTCACAGGGGTAGACAGACTAAAGGCAGACAAAAGATAGTCTTAAGATAAGACCCCTTCTCTCTCTTTTTCTTGTGGAGGGGACATGAACAGGTGACATAAGTGAGAAGCCAGTTGCTTTGGGTGGTCCTCCTCTCTCTCCCATGCATGGTGCTTCCTACCACAGATCTTGTCAAACCCTGTGAGAGTTCTGGTTTTCTGATTCCCATGTAGCCGGGGAAGGTAAAGGGATGAACAGACTCCTGATTCACCCTCCTGGGTGTGAGTAACAGGGAATGGAGAAGGACTGAGCTCCAAACTCTTCCAGTATAATAACCCTCTGTCTATCTCACATCTTATGGGGTGGCAGGTGGGGGAGGCAGGTAGACAATCAAAATTCAAAGGAATAATTTTGCTCAGGAGATGGGAAAAAGGAGGGAGCTCAGATGGATAGATCTTTGGGGAAGTTTGCTCAAGACAACGGCTGCTGCTCTGTCTCTAACCTCAAATCTGTGCTCCTTTGAAGGACTGTGATGCAGAGTGGTCCATGTGGCTCCAACCAAGATGCCGATAGACCACCTCATACCCATCCTTTTGCTAAGGAGGGAATCTGGCTTTACACTAGTGACTCTGGGGAGACTTGCCCTTCCCCCCTCAATCCCAGTGTGGCCAGGATCCCACCTTCTGTCCCAGCCGCAACAATCCCCCTCTCTTAAGGCTCACCCAAAACAGCCCCTCCCTGCCCGAGTTCCCACGGATGCTTTGGCAACGCCTGGCACAGTCCTTGGCAAGGAAGTGAGGAAGGGAACCCCCATCCTGGCCAGACTAGGACGAAATCTGCCCGCGCAACAGGTGTGGGGCGGCCAGACCCAAAAACTCCCCCTTTGCACAGGTTGGGTGACAGGGCCCATTGCTGCAGGGTCCCAAAAACTGAAGGGGGCGAGCACCTGGCGGGGTAAGGGCTACTTTCATGGCATTGGCCTGGGGTCGCCAAACCCATCCCTCCCCCGTACCACTGCGGCGGGGTTTCCTTGTGGAGTCCCCGGGACCGCCAGGGCCCAGTCACGCCGCCCTCGCACCTGGGGCCCCTCCCCCGTCCACCGCGCGGCCCCCGCCCCCGTTCCTCCTCCTCGGTCTCCTCCAGTCTCCCCATTTTCCTGTCTCCCCTCTTCCTCCCTCTGCCTCTAGCCCTCCTTTCTCTTTCTCCTGCCTCCCTGTAACCTGCGCCCTCTCCTTTCTCTCCTCAGGTCCCATCTCCCTCCCATTCTCCGCGCTCCCACCCCTCCCCCGCTCGAGCCCTTTGTTTCCCGGCGGAGTATTTCCTGGGTTGCTGAGCGTCTCTGTCTCTGCATCTCTCCTCGCCCCGCCTCCTCCAAGCCTGGATCCGCCCCGCCCGCAGTCTCTCCTCCCCTTCCTCCCCGCCGCCCCTCATCCCCATAGGTGCCTGGGGACCCATCTTCTACCCAGCTCCGGTCAGCTACCCTCTCCCGGCCCGGTCGCGGGCTCCCCGGGTGGCCGGCGCCCCCCGCCGCCACCCCCGCCTGCTTCCCTGGGAGGGGGGGTCAGGTGGGCGGGCACTATTGTTGTAGGAGCCGGCGCCAGATTCCTCAGCCGCGCTTGGGGTGGGACCGGCAGGGTTTAGGGGGGTGGGGTGGGGGGAGCGGTGATTTGAGCTCCGAGCAGCTGGTCTTCGCGGCTCGCTCCCTCCTTCGCGCTCTCTCGCTCTCCGCCGCCTCCCGCAGGGCTGCGGGGCTTGGTGGCATCTCTCGGGCGCGGCCCGCTGTCCTCGCCCCTGCCTCCGGGCCGCTCCCGCCCCCGGCGCCGCTCGCTTCCCCCCACCCGGACTCCCCCATGTATGACGACTCCTACGTGCCCGGGTTTGAGGACTCGGAGGCGGTGAGTGTCCACGGTGAGGGTGGGGGTGGGGGAGTTGGGGTGACACCTCCTCTCCCTTGGACCCTTCCCCCAGTTCAGGACTTTAGAAAACGCCTCAGTGGCGGGGCAGGGCGTGTAGGTGGGCGCTCCAGGAAAGTGGGGAGATGGATTTTCATGCCAAGGGCTCCCAGTGCCCCATTCCTAGACCAAGGGGTATTCGGTGTACGTAAGGAGGGGGCAGCGTGGGGAAAGGCTCAAGCAGGTGGCTCCAAGCCCAGGACAGAGGGTAGAGAGAGGAAGGGCTGGAGACTGAGAGCACAGAGGCTTTAAAGAGGGCACATGCAACGTCTGGAGTTCCCAGGGGAAGATTTATGGGGTCTGAACACAGCAGCTACAGGGGAAGCAAGGGCTCTTGGGGACGGGGACAATCCAGACCTCCTGTGCTTCAAGTAGGGGACAAATTTAGGGAGCCTGGGAGAGCATCAGAGAGTCAAGTACCAGCCTCTTCAGACACAAGGATCGTAAACTTGAGGACCTCCATTATTCCCTCCGCTGTCCATCCCTTCTCTCCTCACCCTGCTTCCAGCCCAGCTTCTCTCCCAGGCTGGAAACTGGGCACCCAGCACGGGTGTGGGCCAGCTGACTGAGCCCCATCCATTCAACACCTCCTGCTGAGGGGGCATCCTGAGCTGCTGCTCAGCATGAAGGGCCTGGAGGTGAGGCCAGAGGAGCTGAGGGCCTGGGGATGGAGAGGAAGCTCTTTGCTCAGAGAACCAGGCAACCGATAAATATTTAATTCTCCTCTTTGCTTTTATCTCCTGACCCACTGAGACAAATCAGCTCATTAGGCAGTGATTCCCGGAGCTCAGCCTGGAAAGATGGGGCAAGGATGGGGAGCAGCTTCTCAGTCCCTTCTCTCAAATATCCTGCAAGAAGGCCTCCTGAGGAGAGGACCACGAGATGGCTTAGAAGGGCTCCTTGATAGGTGTAGAGGGTAGAGCACTCCAGGGTCAAAAGAGGAGTGTTTGAGTCCTCTCCCATCTCTTGCTGCCTGGGATAGGTGAGTTGTAGCGCTCAGAATAGGCAGCTGTCAGTCCTTTTCTGGGACTGGGCTCCTGCTGGGCCCAATTCCCCCCTGGGCCTCTGGGGCTAATTACAGTGCAGCTAGAGCAGATGATTTTCAAGGCTCTGGTGGACACCTCTTTCTGACGGTTGAAGGGACAGCTGGCATGGCCCAGGGTGCCAAGGTGAGCTTGAGAACGAACCTCTCTGTGGAGCTGGAGGGCCCTAGAAGGTTCTTCCCATCCCTGGTGAGAAGGCAAGGGCTATTGCAAGGTAAAGACTGACATATGGATGGTGTAGGGGGCAGCCTGCTAACCCCTTGCTTGCTCCCCACCTCTCTGGCTCCTGGATCACCCTCCCCCACTTCTCTTTCTCTTGCCTGGCTCCTTGCTCTCCCTGAGGCCCCCTCTGAAACAGTAGGAGGGAGATCAGGCTCTAAATAAATCCACCGGCTCATCTCCCTCCTCTCCTTCCCCCGTGCCAGGCAAGAGTGGAGCTGCAGCCTGCCCACACATTCACCAGGCAAGGGGGGCACCACCAGGGCACTGTGCCAACTCCTGGCATCTCCAAAGTACTGAGCCTCTGGCTGTTTTGGCATAACGGGGGGGGGGGGGGGGAGGCAGGACCCCAGAGCGTGCTTGGCAGGGCAGCCCTGGCCTCCCCGAGTGATACCAGCATGTGAGAGATGGGTAAGTTCTGAGGACTTGGGAATAATGGAGAGGGGGGTCCATTCTAAGCACGGCTCATTAAACATTTAGGGAGAGAACCTGTCATTCCCATCCTATGGTGAGAAGCCAGGTAACCCAGATGCCCCAGGCAGGGACATTAAGATTAGTAAATTAGGCTGAGAGCCAGGAGAGCAGAGAATAAAGGTCAGACTCCTCTCTCCTCCCAGGTCTGGGCATCTAGGAGGCATCTGATGTGTACTTATCAAAGTGAGGGGTCGTCCTGCCTTGCCTCCTGGCCCCCTGCCTGTGGCCCCTGTGTACTTCAGACAGCCGTCTCCCACAGAGTTATCTCCTGTGTCTAAGGCCCCTGGAAGGAGGTCCCCCACTCTACTGCCAATGCAAAGGTTCTTCCTGGGGCTCAGCTGCTCTTTATCCTGCTGCCAAGCCAGCCTGATTTTATCCTCAAGCAGGCAGAGCCTACGTTAAAATGAAAAACTTTTCCCCCTTGTGCTATCTTCATGCCTTCGGTCCACCACAGACATTGTCTTTAGCTTAGGCTGCAGGGCCTGGGCTGACTTCAAGCTGACCAGCCCTCCTGCCCAAGGTGGGGTTGGCGCAGAGGGCATGGCGGACACAGGTGTGTGAGTTTGTCTTCCCCACTGAGAGCCTGGTCTCCGCTGCCTTCTGTAGATGGCATGCACAGTGGGCTTGAAGGAATGTTCCTCAGCCTGGGAACATTCTAAAACCCCCTCCCTACACACAAACACACATACACACATATATATTCCCACATGGACTCCTTGTCTAGGCTCCTACCTTATCCCTGCCACCTGCTCCTCAGAATTGATGGAAGTACCACTTCAGGCCTCTGATCGTAAAGAGGGGAAACTGAGGCAGAAAACAAAAGATTCCCTTTTCCCCAGACATCCTGACTTCTATCAGCTTCTGTTGCTCATTTCTGCATCTCCCTCATGGCCTTGAAGGTGGCCTCTGCAACCCTCCAAATGCACCTTCATTGCCCGAAGACCCTTCCTATGCACAAACTCTCCTGGCTCAGGTTACCAGAGACCCCCTCCCTACATCCCGAGGCTCCTGCTCCGTGGCTGGGTTGCCTGGCATCAACATGGTTTCCTCCAGGGTTGATATCCCCTTGGGGAAGGGGTTGGGAGATGTAGGCCAGGTGGTAGGCATGGCCCAGCCTCAGCGGGGCCCAGAGAGATAGCTTTGTGTTCTTTGTGTTGCCTTCCCAGTCTGTGTCTTGTTTGCTGCCCACACCTGACCAGTTGCCCCAGCAGGTGTGAGAGGAAAGTAGGGGGTGGGGAGAGTAGAGAGGAAGTAACTTCCAGGAGTTGGCAGCTCTGTGTCCTCCTCTTCACCCTGGAAAGGTAGGGACTTGGGGAGATGAGCTCTAAGGGGGTGGATGGCTGTATCCCGACACTCAGGACCAGTGCCATGCCAACCAGCATCTATGTTCCCTGCTGGTTCTATTCCTGCCAGGCATTTTAAAGGGATACTGTCCAGGCTGCTTTGCAGGCTGATAGGAACAAGAGGGCTGGGTCTCCTGGATTCAGAGTCATCTCCAATATATCATCTTCAGTACATCTCCCTTCCCTCTGCTGCGGAGGACATGGTAGAGGGGAGAAAAGGGAGGAAGGAGGGAAGTCAAGGCTCTATTCAAAGCTGCAGTATTAATAGGCTGGGGGGAGGGGCCCAGATCTTAGCACATATGGATTGGGCTGGGTTTCCTGCAGCCCTAGAGGCACTGGGGACCTCCTCAGGGAGATAGGAGGGACCACTGGCACCCAGCCACCCCCGTGGACATGGAGAGGCTGGGGTTAGTAGAGGCATTGCTGTAGGCTTCAGAGGGTGCCTCTATAGTGCCCTTGACACCTGAGCCCAGGGGTCACAGCCTCTCCCCCTTGCCAGGGTTCAGCTGACTCCTATACCAGCCGCCCATCTCTGGACTCAGACGTCTCCCTGGAGGAGGACCGGGAGAGTGCCCGGCGTGAGGTGGAGAGCCAGGCTCAGCAGCAGCTTGAAAGGGCCAAGGTACCGCCTTGTGGGCTTGGAGTAGGACAGGCCAGGCAGGGTGGAAGCTTGTGCTCTGTCCTAAGTCCTGAGGGTCAGTGGGCATGATGTACGTGAGTGTGAGAGAGTGTGTGTGATGGGCGGACCGATGGGGCCTCCGCCCTCTGCTAATGGGGCACTGCAGCTGGAAGGGGTGCTCTGAGGCTCCCCTCATTTGCCCCAATGGCCAAATTCTCCAGCACAAACCCGTGGCATTTGCTGTGAGGACCAATGTCAGCTACTGTGGTGTACTGGACGAGGAGTGCCCAGTCCAGGGCTCTGGAGTCAACTTTGAGGCCAAAGATTTTCTGCACATTAAAGAGGTGACCAGCCCCTCCCCCCAAGTAGAAGCCACTTAACTTCCCTGCTCTTGCCCCACTTCCCATGTCTCTTACCTCAGTCCTCATTTATAAACAAGTCCCCAGACTCCTAAACTCTTATCCTTAACACATACCTGTACACCCGTCATATCCAAGACCCAATCCCCAGGGTCTCCATCCTTCTGAGACTTGGCTTGGGCCTCAGTCTCCTTATCTGTAAAGTGAGCAGTTAGATTACCTGCCTCTTAGGTCCCGTGACAGCTGTGATGCCTCACGCTGAAATCTTGGGTGGCTCCACTCTGGCTGCCCTTCTCTCTGGCGCCTTCTCTTGCCCCCCTCCCCTTGCGCTGCCTTCCTCTTCCTCGACCAGCTTTCTGAATGCCTCCCTAGCTCCTTCAAATGGAAAAGCCAGGACTGAGGGCTACGCCACCTCCTCTCACCGCCCCTTTCTGCTCCACCCACCCCCAGAAGTACAGCAACGACTGGTGGATCGGGCGGCTAGTGAAAGAGGGCGGAGACATCGCCTTCATCCCCAGCCCCCAGCGCCTGGAGAGCATCCGGCTCAAGCAGGAGCAGAAGGCCAGGTGAGAGCAGGGCTGTGACTCAATAAACACACACCCCAAACGTGTGCACTTTACCCACAGTCTCCGTCACCACACGTGCACACATATCCCCCCACAGATACACAGTCATGCCCAGCTGTACACATTTACATGCACAGATATACAAGCATACACACACAAATGTACATATGTCACATGCACACCTCCCTCACTAGCTACAAAATAAGGAAACGTATATAACTGTTAAATAATGTATAGAACGTACACACACAAAGACATTTATTGACCTCCCTTTCTGCTCTTAGGAGATCTGGGAACCCCTCCAGCCTGAGTGACATTGGCAACCGACGCTCCCCTCCTCCATCTCTAGGTAGTCTCCCCACCACCACCCCGAGCCTTGGGTGGGTGGATAACTAAGACAGGGGGAGGGAGATTCTCCCCAGGTGAACTGTGTGGGCAGGGGTTGGTGGAGGGATCCAAAGAGCTGGGAGAAGCCCAGTGTCTCCCACGGGAAGGGAACACCATGCCCCCAGGGCTTTTCCCCCTTCACCAACTTTAATCTTTTATTTCCTTTTCCAAAAAGCCAAGCAGAAGCAAAAGCAGGTGAGTCAAGGAAGGGACCTGGGCTGGGGGGCTCATGACATAGGGCTGTGGGGACAGGTTTCTGGGCAGTCATTGTTGGAGGGGCAGAAGAACACAGAGGGGAGGGAGCCCAGAACTTCTGATTCTGCCCACACCAGTCAGGCAGAGGGCAGGCCACAGGGCCATGACTTTGCCTGACCTCAAGTCAATTCCACAGGCAGAACATGTTCCCCCGTATGATGTGGTGCCCTCCATGCGGCCTGTAGTACTGGTGGGACCCTCTCTGAAAGGTTATGAGGTGAGAGGAGGTCCCTGAACCCAAAGAGTCACCTCTACCAGTCCTGCCACAGGAAGGCCCCAGGGACTGTGGGAGGGGGTGTTCTCCCCACCAAGGTCTGTGTGTGGAGGGGGTGGGCTCCAGGGCCATGCCTGGGGGGGCCAAGCCACTCTCCAAGAGGGCCCTCAGTCAATTCCATGCCTTTCCCCCGACCCCTCCCACCTAGGTCACAGACATGATGCAGAAGGCTCTCTTCGACTTCCTCAAACATAGGTTTGACGGCAGGTAAGCTGCCCTGGCCTGGGCTAGCATGAGAACCGAGGAGATCATTGCCTCCTTCCAGATGCCTATAGCAAGGTCTTCCTTCTCTAAAGGGAAAGTCAGTAGGAGCTGGGTAAGGAGGGGCCTAGGGCTTGAAATTTAGAGGTGAGCTGTGATTCTCCACCCACACCCCAGGATCTCCATCACCCGAGTCACAGCTGACCTCTCACTGGCAAAGAGATCTGTGCTCAACAATCCTGGCAAGAGGACCATCATTGAGCGTTCCTCCGCCCGCTCCAGCATTGGTGAGAAGTTCCCATCTCCTGCTTCTCTGCCCACTCCAGCAAAATAAGAATCTTCCTCCTCTCCCTTCCCCACAACTTGCATTCCTGCCCAACTCCTTCTCTGTCTGCCCCGGGACTGGCAAGAACCTACCCCAGTCTCCTCAGTTCCGTTCCTCTGCCTGCCCAGGCCTTGATGAACACCCTCTCCCTCCAATTCCTTCCTGTCCACCATTTGGGAACCCCCCAAAGCCCTGTTGGAGTAAGAAATGGGTAGAGTCCCTTGTGAGCACTGCGGCTCCCTTGTTCCCTCCATAGCTGAAGTACAAAGTGAGATCGAGCGCATATTCGAGTTGGCCAAGTCCCTGCAGCTAGTAGTGTTGGATGCTGACACCATCAACCACCCAGCACAGCTAGCCAAGACCTCATTGGCCCCCATCATCGTCTTTGTTAAAGTATCTTCACCAAAGGTAGGTGGCAGTGGTGATGGAGGCCCAGAAGGCTGCCTCCTAGAATGCAGTACCACTCTGCTTGGTCCCTGCCCAAGGGCTCCTGAGTTCCCTTTTCCTACTGCCCCTTAACACTCTTCTGAGTCATCCTTGCCTGCTACTGATGCTGTATTGCAAGTGGGGGACATGTCCAGTTCTTTCTAGGCCCAGCTCTGCCCTTCCCATCAGGTACTCCAGCGTCTCATCCGCTCCAGGGGAAAGTCACAGATGAAGCACCTGACAGTACAGATGATGGCATATGACAAGCTGGTTCAGTGCCCACCAGTGAGTGCCTGGGGTAGCTGGTCCTGTGCCCTCTCTTACTTTTCCAGGGCTGGGGGAGCAATGAGATGGGTGGGGGGCTGCTGCTGAGAGGAAGCTAACATTCATCCTTTCCCTTCCCACCCCAGGAGTCATTTGATGTGATTCTGGATGAGAACCAGCTAGAGGATGCCTGTGAGCACCTGGCTGAGTACCTGGAGGTTTACTGGCGGGCCACCCACCACCCAGCCCCTGGCCCTGGACTTCTGGGCCCTCCCAGTGCCATCCCTGGACTTCAGGTAACCATTTCCAGTAGGCACAGATGCTCAGGCTAAGCCAGCCAAAGCACTGCACCCTCCCCACCCAGAGGATTGACCTTGGCCTCTAGCTCGAAGGCCAAAGGATTGGAGAACTCAATCTTTAGATTGGTAAAAGAGGTCACTTTTCTAAGGCTCAAAAGAAACACACTCTCCAATCCTTTCTCCTAGTCTGTCTTGAAGGCAGGGCCTGAATTTTGCAGGAGTCGAAAGCACCAGTTTTCTGTGTCTGAAGTAGAGGAATGCTCCAGTGTGCTTCCCTTCTTTGCACTGGTATTTCCTACCCAGGAACTGAGAGTGGAGCGGGGAAAACTCCCAGCCAGTAGAGGTGGAAGGGAGGCTAAGGCAAGGTCTGCACTGCCTCAGTTAGAGCTGTTCTGTTGCCCCCAGAACCAGCAGCTGCTGGGGGAGCGTGGCGAGGAGCATTCACCCCTCGAGCGGGACAGCTTGATGCCCTCAGATGAGGCCAGCGAGAGCTCCCGCCAAGCCTGGACAGGATCTTCGCAGCGTAGCTCCCGCCACCTGGAGGAGGACTATGCAGACACCTACCAGGACCTGTACCAGCCTCACCGCCAACACACCTCGGGGCTGCCTAGTGCTAATGGGCACGACCCCCAAGACCGGCTCCTAGCCCAGGACTCGGAGCACAACCACAATGACCGGAACTGGCAGCGCAACCGGCCCTGGCCCAAAGATAGCTACTGACAGCCTCCTCTTGCCCTACCCTGGCAGGCACAGGCACAGTTGGCTGGGGCAGTCCCTTCAGGCAGGCTGGAGTTAGACTGGCATTAGGCTGTCCCTAGGCTCAGCCCCCAAAACCCCCTGCCCAGCCCCAGCTCCAAGGCTGCCTGTGGTCCCCAAGGTTCTGGGAGAAGCAGGGGGCCCCCTCACCTCCTGGGCACAGTGACCCCCCCCTAGGCTCCCATTCCAGGTACTAGTTGTGTATGCTGCACCCCTGGCACCTTCCTCTCCTGCACAAGAAGCTGCCTCACTGGGCAGTGCCCTCAGGCCAGGATCCCCTTAGCAGGGGCCTTCCCACCAGACTCAGGGAAGAGATGCCCCCTCAAAGTGACAAGAGGGTGGGGGTGTGAGCAGCATGGCATGAGGAAGAAACCAGGTCCCTGAGCAGGCACAAGTCCTAACAGTCAAGGGACTCAGGGGTTGTGCTTTGGGGTCTGAGGGCCTCCATTCACCTCACTGCCACACATTAGAAATGAGACAATCAAAGCCCGACAGGGTGGCACTCCCACCCATCAGCTGGGGTAGGGCATGCACACACAAGGCTCTGGAGCAGCAGGTAGGCTCAGCTGGGGCCAGACGCCTCACAGCTGAAGCTCTTGAAGGGAAGGGCTCTCCTCACCCTGCCAGGAAGCTTCTTAACATCTGACAGGACCAGAGACCAGAAGCATGGTCAAGCACAATGGTGGACGGGAGCCAACCTGGATTGGGGGTTTGGGAAGGGAGAGCGTGTGTAGCAGAGGATGTATGGAACAGCTTCAGGGGCCTCCCCGCCCCCCTCATTCTTTTGCTTTTGCATCCTGACATTTCTGTTCTTGGCCCTCATGCCTCCAGGGGGGGTACGGGCCCCAGACTTTATTCCCTGATTCATTGCTGCTGCTTGTTAAGTTAGGGTTAGATGGGGACAGACAGGATGCAGTGACAGCCCCCAGAGGCCCTGTCTACCTGGCTACCCTTGCCTTATGGCTCTAGTTTGTGACCTACAGAGCATGCTCCACAAGACCCTGCCCCACTTCACTGTCATCACTAATAAACACCATGCACAGTCCCTCAGGCTCCTGTTCTATGTCTGCTGCCTCAGGTGGCTAAGTTCCTCACTGCATGGCCCAAGTCTGGAGGAGGTAAAGAAGTATCCAGGCTGCCTTTCTTTCACAAAGGATCCCTTGAGGGGGAAGAGAAAGGGACACAGACGGGGGAAGCACTATACTTCCAGGCTCCCCTCCCCCACCCGCTCATGCCCAGGTGCCTGGAGGCAAGCATTTGGCAGCACAGAAGGGACTTGTTCTGGGAGGTAGGGAAGAAGAGGCTAATTAGTCACAGCTTTACAGTCTCTGCTGCAGGCCAAAAGGCCCTAGAAGTAGTTGCAACCTCAACTCCATGTTCCTGCCCAGCTCTTTGAAGAGTAAGGAAGAGCATGTGAATAAGAGTGGTACTGGGGGGAGAACTTAGGCCCTGCAGCCCTCTCCCCACAACCTAACTCAGCCAGGCCCAGCTCATCATTCCTTGATGCCTCTGGTGCCCATCTTCATCCTCTCCCATGAGCATTTAGGGAGCCACAAGCAAAGGTAGTGAAGACGGTGTCAGGCACAATGCAGCAGGGCGGCAGAGTGCTTCTGACTGTGCCTCGCCTGTCAAAGTTCCACAACTGCTTTCCTTCCTGCTCCTCATGCAGAGCCCCCTAGAGGGTGTCCAGGCCAGAGCTACAAGTTATGGGAGGCTAGAGCAGGAGAGAGAAGATGCATTATGATTCTGCTGTCAATGGCTTTTCCATCTCCCCTCAGGTGCCACCTGTAGACTTAGACTATCAGCTGAGATCCTAGGCTCTTCTCTTGATGTGATTTTCTTGCATCTCCCAAGTCAACCCAGCGTGCTCAATGCTGTCCTCCTGTCTTCTGTGGTACCAGGGAGAATCTGGGAGATGAGTTTAGCTAGAACTAGACACAGCCTTAATATTCATGTATTTATTCTCAGAACATACAAACTCATCTTCTCAGAGAATAGAAAACAGAAATTTCACTCAGTGACTTAAAGATGGACACAGCCAGCTCACCCTGTCCCCACATCTACTAAAAAAAGTCCCTGGGTGAGGGATGCCTAGAGTGCACAGCACCCCTTGGCACAGGGGCCGTGCACAGCTCTAAACAAGGCTTTCAACTTGTTTTATAATCCAAATGGGCAAACAGCTGTCAAAATGACAATAAGAGTCCAAGGTCCATAATCCTCACAGTGCCAGATCCCCTGGGTCATCTAGGGCAATGACTTTGCTGCAGCTACGCAGTCAAGTCTGCCAAAGAAGTCCCATCCGGCTGCTGGGTTTTTGTTCAGTCTGGGAGGCAATGCCAATTGGCTGCCCCCCTAATTGGCAAGAGCCGATGGCCCAATGCAATCCCAAAGCCCGCCAGAGAGGCAGAGCTGGGCCAAACTCTGTGGTAATTTGTTCTCCCTGCCTCCTATAGCAGCTTCCGCTCCGTCTGCAGCCCCACACTCAGGCCATCAGACCTGAGGGTCTAGGCCAGGGAGTCTGATTGTTTCCCAAGCCCCCATAAGCCAAGAGTGAGGACCTGGAAAGAGAGATGTGAGGGTCCTGAAGAATAGGCTTCAGAGCATGTCCTTAAACCTGTGGGAGAGTGCTGCGTCAGGCAAAGATGGTCTCTTCCCGGCGCTTCTTGGTGAGGATGGTGCCTGGCTTGTGCTGGGCATCTGGGTGGTTGGCTAGCTCCGGGGGGCAGGAGGACACTGGGCTCTCCAGGATGGCTTGCTTCAGCTCATAGAATACAGCAGAGTCCTCTTTGGTGAGGAAGGTGATGGCCACACCACTCTTGCCTGCTCGTCCTGTGCGGCCAATGCGGTGGATATAATCTGGGGAGGGAAAGGAATGTCATTTACGGCACCAGGCCAGATGCCCTGGTGGGCACTGTCGGAATCTCCGCTTTCTAAGGCATCCTCCTCCCCACTACACCTCCAAGGGCAGTATATGAGCTCGTGCTGCCTGAACCTCTAGTGCCCACATGCTCTCCACTGGGGTCTGTCTCCCCACTACTAGCATTTATGGGGGTCATCCTATGACCCTAAGACTGAGAGTGGCCTGGCTCCATTCTTCTCCACATCCTGAGGACAGAGGGCTGTCCCAGGTGCTGGGATAAGAAACCCAGGTGAGATAAAGGGCAGAAGCTCTTCTCATTGGGACAAGCAATCTTAGATTCGGAGCTCGGGGACATGGCGGCAACAGTGCAGTGCAGTGCCACAACTTCAAGTGGAAAGAGACAAGGAGTCTCTCTTTAGCTGGATTGAAACTGCTTTCCCCTGGACTTACCTTCAATATTTTTGGCCATATCATAGTTGACAACCATGGACACGTCTTGGATGTCGATACCACGACCCGCCACATCTGTAGCCACCAAAATATCCTTGGCCCCAGCCTTGAGGTTGGACAGTGCAAACTCTCGCTGCTCCTGGCCTTTTCCACCATGCAGTGTACAAGCATTGTACTGTTGGAAGAATGGTGAGGTGAAGACAGAGCAATGGGATCGGGGAAGACACAGAAGTGAAGAGGGAGTAGGGCCAGAGAGCAGGGCTTGCAGAGAGCAACAGGGGAGGAGGAGACAGGGAGGAGGCAGAGAAAGAATGAATGCAAAATGCAACTGGAAGTAAGGAGAGAAGAGGTGAGCTGAAGAAAGGGACAGGAGAGAACATAGTGGAGGATGGTGAGGCAGGGACAGACTGGGCAAGGCCAAAGGTAAAGCAATCAGGGGTGAGATGTGCAACCAGATAGATGAGAAGCAGAGAGTGAGGGTGAGAGATGAGGGTGGAAAGCAGGGGCCAGAAGTGTAAGGAAGTTTAAGCACTGAGTGGAGAGGACACACCCTTCCCCTCAAACACCAGTATCAGGAGCCAAGGACACTGATCACCAGCATCTCCTCCTAACCACATCATCCCCTCTCCCAAACATAGACACGAAAACTCTGACCCACTCTATTCATCATAGTCAGATCCTGCCAGGATATGTCTCAAAACCTCTCCTTGGCCCTAGCCTATTTGGAGGAAGACACAACCACTTCTGGCTGGCACTGCTGGAATGGACAGGGAGTCTCAGCAATTGACCAGTCCTCCTTGTCCCCATCAAACCACGCTTTTCCCTCAGGCCCTGAATTGTGGAATACTGGAGAGGTTCAAGAATGGTTGAGAATTCAACGCAGGAGACTAGGAGACCACTCTAGTCTCAGGAAACAGCACCAAAGAGACCAGACTTCGCTCTCCCCTGCCAGACACACCCCCATCTTCTCCAGGGATTTGGCCAAAACGTCGCAGCCCTTCTTCTGATTGACAAAAATAATGATGGGCGGATCAAAGCCTTGCTCCAAGATTGCCAGCAGCTTTTTCCTGGGGAGAAGAGGAAGAAGATAAAAATGAGATGCCTACCACCTCCCACTCCAAGTGAAATGCCCAACCCTGACCTATGAACACCAATTCCAGGATCTTCAGTGCCCATGGCACCCTGAATGAGAAAACAGAAGCTCTTCAACACAGCAGAACAATCGCCCTCCAGCCACCACCCCATTGAAAAAAGGTCCTTCTCCATCTCGTTTCCCTCGTCTCCGCTGCCCCCATACCTCTTTTCTGACTCTGACATGAGGAAGACCTTCTGTTCCACACGTTCATGGGGCTTGCCTGCCGAGCCAATGTACACCACAGCAGGTCGCCGAAGATAGCTCCGGGCAAGACGCTCCACCGCTGGGGGCATGGTGGCCGTGAACATGACTGTCTATGAAAACAGGAGGCTCAGCCCTGGACCCAGGCAGACACATCACATATCCCACAGGCAGCACAGCCCAGGCTAAAGAATCTAAAATGAGCCTTGGTGTAAGTTTTGACAGCCATCACCTTAAGAAATAGTATCCTTTGCCTTCCCATTTCTCTCCTCAGTACCTGTTCATCAAGATACTTTATATTTTACATCTTACGATGACAGGAGGGCTGAGAGCATTTTCTAGCACCTATGGTGGGTAGTAGTATGACTCTTTGGAATCATTTTTCCATGGCTAAGCTAAACGGCTACACTGCTAGGACTGTGAGAAGGATGCACCTAGGCATGCCTCACCATTCTGGAAACATGTACTCTGGGCCCACCTAGGACAAGGAGGGCCCTAGAGATGGTTTGGCAACTTGCCCAACTTTTCCCAGTATAGGGAAAGCAGCCTTACTTGGCGGTATTTATGTTTTCCTGACTCAAAGTTGGCCAACATCTTCTCAGGGTCCTCAGCTTCATCGGTGTCTGGCTTCTGGTTGCTGACAGGCATGTGCTCCAGGATCTTCTGGACATCTGGCTCAAAGCCCATGTCAATCATCCTATCTGCCTCATCCAGAACCACATAGGTACAGCGGCTCAGCACCAGGTAGCGGTTCTCCAGCACATCAATCAGACGTCCCGGGGTAGCAATCACGATCTAGGGGGTACAGTGGAATCATATGCAGCCCCAGCAACTACTCCTTTCTTCTCCCTCCTGTGAACCACCCACCTACTTGGGCAACGCTAAGGAACTTGGATCCCAACCTCTAGTTATGTTTGGCAAGGAAGGTTCCTGAGAACTGGCGTGAAGTCACTTGTTGCTACCTTGGAGTTTTTCAGGAATGAATGCGGTCTCTGAGTAAGGTCCAGGGGTTATACAGAGGAGGCAAAATCAAAATGAATTTTCTTAGATGAAAGAGAGACTAAGGGATACTGTGGAGGGTGTTTTATAAAAGGATTACCCTAAGAAGACTCAATTTCTACAGCAGACTTCTGGTAAAAAGCTCTCCTCCCCTCTCCTGAGAAGAAGGCAGCACACAAAGTCAATGACATGGTCTGGCAGAGTGATTAAGAGCACAGGCTTTGGGGGCCGGCCCCATGGCCGAGTGGTTAAGTTCACGCGCTCCGCTTTGGCGGCCCAGGGTTTCGCCAGTTCGGATCCTGGGCGTGGATGTGGCACCGCTCATCAAGCCATGCTGAGGCAGCATCCCACATGCCACAACTGGAAGGACCCACAACTAAAAATACCCAACTATGTATCGAGGGTCTTTGGGGAGAAAAAGGAAAAATAAAATCTTTAAAAAAAAGAGCACAGGCTTTGGTTATGAAATGCAGCTCTGCCCACCACCAGCTGTGTGTGATTTTGATAAGTTACTAACCTGAGCCTAAGCTTCATCTGTAAAATGGAGATACCACCACCTCCTCTCATATGTTTGTTGTGAGAAATAATGATGTGCACAGGACAATCCCTGGTGCAGAAGTTGTCAAGAATAATAGCAGATACATCTAAACCAGCCCTTTTCCTCATTTGACTGTACATCTATGGCAGAAACTAGAAACAGAGCCCCAGAACAGCACCTGCCCAAATGGTGGGTTTGCTACTGGCTGGGTGAACAAACCTCACAACCCATGCGCAAACGGAAGCCCTGGTCTTCTCTGGAGATGCCGCCAATGACAGCCACAGTGCGGATGCCCAGTGGCTTCCCAAACTTGATGGTCTCTTCCTCAATCTGCTGAGCCAATTCACGGGTGGGGGCCAGGATGATGGCATAAGGGCCCTGGTCTGACTCTTCGATCCTGTGGTAAATGGGGCATCCCACAGTTTCATGAGCTTTGGTTCTCATCCAACCACAAACAGGCAAAGACAAATTAAGGGCAGCTACATGAACGGAGAGGGTGGTGGGAAAAGGATGCAATGATCTCCTTTAAAAATCAGAGACTCCAGGGGCTGGCCCAATGGCACAGTGATTAAGTGCGCACATTCCGCTTCAGCAGCCCGGGATTCGCCAGTTCAGATCCTGGGTGTGGACACGGCACTGCTTGGCAAGCCATGCTGTGGTAGGCCTCCCACATACAAAGTAGAGGAAGATGGGCACGGATGTTAGCTCAAGGCCAGTCTTCCTCAGCAAAAAGAGGAGGATTGATTGGCAGCAGATGTTAGCTCAGGGCTAATCTTCCTCAAAAAAAAAAAAAAAATCAGAGACTCCAGAACACCCAAGTTCTCCAGGGAGTGGTCCTTGCCAACAATAAAAATGACACACTTTGTTGATATCATCATCCACTCATTCCCTAATATCTGACCCAAACTAAAGAAGGGGCTTCTGATTATTGACTTAAAAAGAAAACCAAATACTCATTGGTCACTTCCACCTTTCCTACGCAGTCAAACCCACTCCAACTGGTGTCAACTGACCCCACCTGTCAATTTTGGGAAGAGTGGTGATCCAGACCAGCAACGGGATGAGGAAGGCTGCTGTCTTGCCGCTGCCAGTCTCAGCCACACCAATGATGTCACGATTCTGTAGCCCAATGGGAATTGCCTGACGCTGGATAGGTGTTGGTTCCTGCAGTGATGCAGAGAGAGTAAGAGACCAGGCAGAATTATACTACCTGGGCTACTGCTGACAGAGTGGGCACATATGCTAGGACGACAGGAGGACATTAAGCACAGCAAACAGGAATGGGGACCCAAGAAGAAACACAATCACCAAAGGCCAATACTTCCATCAGAAAGTGACAGACAATGTCATCTTGGTACCCACTGGCAGAGAAGGCACCGAATAGGCAAGGAACAAAGTTCTCTGTTCCCAAGTTAAGTTTGTACCCCCTAGGACGTAGGAATACGTCAAGTCTTCTGGACCAATCTGCCCCTCCTTACCTTGTAGCCACATTTATCAATGACCTCCAAGATGTGTGGGGGCAGGGAAGAGTCTTTCCAGGATCGGATGGGATTGGGGATCTTGCCACCTTTGGTGGTGATGCTGTAGTCCTCGCGGAAGATGCGCCAGTCCCTGTCTGTCATCTCATCTAATTTCTTCTGGGACCAATGTCGATCATCCCAGCGCTGCTTGGCTTCCTTCTTACGAAGTTTGCGGAGTCTCGCCCTGGAGCAGAACAGGAGGAATAAGTGGGATCGGTCTCCCTCATCTCCTTCCTATAGACTCTAGGCTCTGCCCAATCACCCCTAGCCCTGAGCACATACTCCTCTTGCTCCTTTTCTTCCAGTGTCCGCCTCTTCTCCATCAGGTCTCCATAGAAACGTGACTGCTCTCGTTTCTGCTGCTTTAGGTCAATGCCTGCAATGAAGCCTCGCCCCAACAGCTGCACTTGGTGCCGTTCTTTGTACCTGGGATTGAGAGAGAGGAAGAAAAAAAGAAAGGAGTTGTTACAGCAGGAGGGAAGGGCAGACTGCCAATATGTACCAGTTCCCCTTCCTGGCCAGGGTCCTTCCTCACCCAGAGGGCTGGCAGACTACTGGTTTACTAGTTTCCCTCATCTCAGCTTATCTCACTAACATCTCTGTAGTCACTGGTTCTCTCTAGTTAAGGCCCAAAGCCACTCACAGTGGGTTGTAGTCGATGGATGTGTCCTCAGATGCATCCCACTCAAAGACAAACTTGCGATCATTGAGATGCCTCGTTCGGCGCCGCTTCTTGATGCCGCCCAGGTAACGCTCCTGCCCAGGGAGAGAATACAAAACCCATCAAGATCAAGACCCAAACCCCACATACAGAGATCAGAATGGCCAAATAACTAAGCCTCATTGTTGTGTGTCGGGGGAAGTGAAGAGAGCCAAGGCCTGCACCTTAATGGCATGCAGCTCCTTGCTCTTGTCCTTCTCCTCCCGGATCTTCTGCCGCCCTTCCTCATCCTCATTTCCATTGGTCTCCCGCTCCATCCTCTCCCTGCGTTCCCGACGCTCCCGTTCCTGAGGGTCTTCTGCAGACCAAAGAAAGCAAAGCTGCAGAAGAGCTCAGTGGAAGAAAAAAGAGGACCCAGGGGGATCCAGACAATGGACACCAAATAAGAAAAAAATGGGGAGGTTTATGATACAAGGCAAATGAAGACCTAACAGAAAGGTATTTTTCTCATATACTTCCCCCTTCCTTCCCTCTTCCAAATTCCAGAGCAAACAGGTTTCTAGCTCTCCTGAATGACACTACAATCCCATCTCGCTTTTTCTGACCCCATTGAGGGGCTACCCTGGGTAGGAAAACGAACCCAACATTTTCCTGCCCAAGTCCTGGAATTGTTTTCTTTTCTTCCTCTCTTCTTCAAGCATCCTCTGCCGCTCCTCGACCTCCTGCTGCCGTCGCTTTAGGGCTTCGGCCTCTCGTTCTGCTTTGGAGAGGAACTTGGGCTACAAAATAGATTACAAATGTAAACAAAGGATCTGGGAGCATGGTATAATCACGTCACTGATGGGGAGATGGCAGGGAGTCCAAACATATTTGCTCAGGCATTAAACCTGCTAAGGAAAAACACCAATAGGCCTTGGACTCTGTTATGGGTCCCCCTCCCCCTCAAAATATGTTGAAACCCTAACCCCCAGTACCTCAGAACATGACTGTATTTGGAGACAGAGCCTTTAAAGAGATGATTAAGGTAAAATAAAGCTCTTAGGGTGGGCCCTAATCCAATCTCACTGGTGTCCTTATAAGAAGAGAATTTGGACACACAGAGAGACATCAGGGATGCACACACACAGGGAAGACCATGTGAAGAGAGAGAAGACATCCATCTACTAGCCAAGGAGAAAGGCCTCTCAAGAAACAACCCTACTGACACTGATCTCAGATTCTAGCCTCCAGAATGGTGAGAAAATTATTTTCTGTTGGCTAAGTCACTCAGTCTGTGGTGTCCTGTTCTGGGAGCCCTAGCCAACTAATTAATACAGACCCTCAAGTTCTTACCTTAGCTTCAGCTTCTTCTTCAGCCTTTTTCTTGGCCAGAAGTTCCTCCAGAGACAACGGCTGGGCCTGAAGATAAAACACAGTCCATAAAGGCTCTCTTCCTTTGAAGATCAACAACACTGGGCTTGAATTGAAGAGGAAGACGAGAAAATCCTTCCTCTCCTTTACCTTAGGCTTCTTATCACCATGTTCATCCTCTTCATCCTTCTTAGAGTCTCTGTCTTTCCGAGATTTAAAGTCTTTTCCTCGGCCAGGAGATAAACTTTTAGCAAAGGAACAAGAAGAGTCCATATCACCGTCTTACCCAAGCCCTTGATGAGGTTCAGGCTGAGCCCCAAAAAGAGGATGGAAGTTTTCCCGTGCCTCAACAAGACTGGCCCCTAGTCATCCATCATGTCCTGAAGCTCCCTTTGCAGACATGATCACTCTGCCTACTCTGAAATCTAATGATGGACTTGTCTTGGCCCCATTCTATCTGAATCTCTTTTTCTGAGACTTATCTCTTCTGGGAAGTGGGTCTTCACTACTGCCATCAAAAATATTTCCTCCAGGGGTTGGCCCTGTGGCCAAGTGGTTGAGTTTGCGCGCTCCACTTCGGCGGCCCAGGGTTCGAATCCTGGGCACAGACATGGCACTGCTCATCAGGCCATGCTGAGGCAGCGTCCCACATGCCACAACTAGAAGGACCCACAACTAAAGATACACAACTATGTACCGGAGGGCTTTGGGGAGAAAAAGGAAAAATACAATCTTTAAAAAAAAAAAGAAATTTCCTCCAAATAGCAGTTGCACGTTGAAAAAAATCCTGCGTAACTTTATAACACACAATGATTTTAGCCTACAGGCCACCCACACACACCCTTCCCAGATACTGCTATGTATGCCACCCCCTCTCATTTTCCCTCCTACCAGTTGCAGCAATCCTTTCCCCACATCTGCTATAAGCTTAATCTACAAGAGATCTCAAACAACCCACTGCGTGTGTTAGGAGAATTCTGTCCTTTGCCCTGAATTCTAACCTACACATTCAAGGCCTAATAAAAACTTTGCATAGAAAGTTTCCAGAAGAAAGAGATCAAGATACAGAGGTATTAAGCTATCCCAACAAATATATATTGTATATCCTGGGTAGAAAACTAAATGGTCTGATGGAGGTAAAGGAACGTTTTGTAGGCTGGTAACCTTTTCAAACTAATTTCTAAATTCTAAGAACAAGTTGACCCCCAAAGGGTTGTGACTTTATTAACTGGCTCTACTTTCTAAAGGAGACACGTGCTTTCTAAAACAGACAGCTCTGCAGTAACTACCAATAGGATCCACTAAGAAAAATTTACTTTGCTACAAAGCTGAGCCAGCTCAGATGCAGAGAGGAAGAGATGGAACATTCCCTTAAAGTCCATTCCCATTCCCTCAGGTACCTGGATCGTTTCCGGTCCTTGTCCCGTCTGTGCCCATCCTTATCCCGATCTCGGTCCTTCTTATTCCGATCTCGCTCCTTATCTCGTTCTCGTTCTTTGTGCCGTCGGTCTCTGAAGACAGCACATTTAAGAAATCACTTGATGTTTCCAGAATACCCTGTTTCACTGCTGCCCTAAGAAGGTTCTCATGTTCTTTTCTCCCCCAAGCAATATTTTACAAATTGGGGAATGTGTTTCCTGGGGAAGTTATGAGGGAATTCTAAGAAGGTCATAAGCTCAGAGTTATACTGCTAAATGTTAACGGCAATGATAGACCATGGGCTATATGAACAGATGAAGTGTCTTCCTCGATCATCTGGACCTTCAGCTTACAAGGTCCCTCTTAACCTTTAAGAGTCACTGGGTTACTAGGTGTAGAGAAATGTATGGAAGTCTAATGTCCTAATACTGAAGACATCAGCGGAACCAGGAATGAAGACGTCTGAAACATACTCTCCCTTCCCCTGTGAAAGACATACAAAGTTACTTTACCTTTCTGTAGACTTGGAACGGGAACGGGAGCGAGAACGGCTGCCTCCTCTACGCCTATCCCTCGAACGATGCCGCTTCCTATCTTTAGATGGGGAAGACTTCCGGTCCCGGTCTCTATCCCGCTCTCTGTCAGGAGTTCGAGATCGCTTCCTTTCCTCCTTGGAAGGTGATACATCACGCTCCTTCTTGTCAGCCAGCTCTCCTGCCATCTGTCATGGGTAAGAGAAGTACTTACAATGTACTAGTTAGTGCTCTAAACTGTTTATATATAATTCACTTAATCTCAAAACAACCCTCTGAGGTAGATATAGTGGTATGCCTACGTTAGAGACAAGGAAACTGAAGCTCAAGTATATAAAGTTACTTGCCTAAGGGCAAACAAGTGCTAAGTGGGAGGGTCCCAGGCAGTCCAGCACCAGAGGCCCACTCCTGCTCACTATACTACACTCTCTCTGTGATTCCTTTTTGTATATATTCATTTCTATAAGTATACAATGAATACACCTCATTTTTATAATTAGACTATAAAAGCAATGTTAGCGAACGAATAGTGTTGTAGCTTTCTCTAGAAACATCCTGTATTGCTTATCTTAGGAGTCTATTAGGTCTGCCAGCCCACCAGGCTAAGTCAATACATATACATCTCAGGAAGAAAAGTTGTCTTGAGCTCATAAACAGAGCTTAAAAGAGAGGAAAAAAAGTTTAACTTCGAGATTTGGGATTATAATCAGCACCCTGAGGAAAAGCCAAATTTAAATGGAAAAACAAATTCACTTTTACTGCTCAGATTAAAAAGAAAATGGAGTCAGCCCTGATGGCCTAGTGGTTAAAGTTTGGCACTCTCTGCTTCAGTGGCCCGAGTTCAGTTCCCAGGTGCAGAACCACACCACTCATCTGTGAGTAGCCATGCTGTGGTGGCAGCTCACACAGAAGAACTAGAAGGACTTACAAGTAGAATATGTAACTATTCTAAGTTGTATATTCTACTTTGGAGCTTTGGGGAAGAAAAAAAAGAGAGAGAGAAGATTGGCAACAGATGTTAGCTCAGGGCAAATCTTTCCCAGCAAAAATAAATAAATAAATAAAAATACCTGTGTTCTAGTATTATTAATTTACTTCCAATCATTGGAAAAAAATGTACTTCTAGTTATGCAATGGGAAAAACTTGGTGAAGGATACAAAGGACTTCCATGTACTTTTTTGCAACTTCCTCTGAATATATAATTATTTCAGAATAAAAAGAAAGAAAGAAATGCAACAAAAACTAGAGGTCATACACATTCTGACTGACTTTCCCTGCTCAGGTTTTCACAGCCTTGATCAACACCTAGTCCCATAAAAGGTTTGAGCAGGAATTTGTTCTGTTCCCCACCTGCCTGGGACACTGAACACCATGCCACACTGTCAATTGTCCTTCAGACTATAAAAATCTCCTTCAGCCAGGATCTAAAATGACAGCCAGTCTGAATCTGCCTCTGGGCCCTCCCCCAGCCATCATCAGCAGCAGCAGCATCATCATTACCACCCCTAAGATTTGGGATACATTTCACACAACTCATTTTATCCCCAAATGGTTCAGCTGGAATATCTGTTCCCTAAGCCTTAGCTTACAATCCCCCTTTCCCATGTAATTTCCTGCCATATATCTTTGAGACAGGAGAATGTATAAAGAAAAGAAAAATGAACAAGTAGCACTTTCAAAAGGTAGAGACAATCCATTTTATCTCACAACTGCCTGAGAAATGACTGAATGTTCTGTGTCAGTACATCACGCATAACACGTGGAAATTATACTTACGTCTCTTCCACTTATAGCCCTAAGAAAACAATCCCGAAGAAAGGCCATCTTCTCTATAAAGCATCCTGGATATCATTCATTCTTTCAACAAATATTCAATCAGCACCTGGTAGATGCCAGAAACTGTTCTACATACTAGAGATATAGCAGTAAACAAAACAAAGTCTCTGATCTCATAATGTTTAGATTCCAGTGAAGCAGATAACAAGCAGAAAAATAAGAGAATTTCAAACAGTATTGAGCGCTAATGAAAAGAATAAAACTGGGTGATATGATGGGGAGGGGTAGAGGGATAGAGGGCTCAGGAAAGAATTTCTTAGATGACATGTAAGCTGAGATTTGAATGGTGAGAGAGAGAGCCTGCAAAGATCAGAGAAAAGAACTTACTGGATAGAAGGTACAGCAAGAGTTAAGGCACTGGGGCAGGAACTAGCTTAGTATGTTTGCCAATTAAAAACAGACTTGTGTGGCTGAGGGGGAAGACTGATTCAAGATGAGTTCAGGGAGGTAAGCAGGAGTCAGATCATGGAAATGTGTTTTAAGCTACGGTAAAGGAACTTGGATTTTTATCTAACTGAAACGGGAACCTTAGAAAAAAAGGTGTGAAACAGGAAGTGATATGATCTAATTTTACGTTTTTAAAGAGTTACTTTGGTGACTTGAGAAAATTTACAGCGGGGAGGCAAGAGTGGAAACAGAACCACTGAGAATGCTATTATAGAAGTCTAGGGGCTGGCCCTGTGGCCGAGTGGTTGAGTTAGCGTGCTCCGCTGCAGGCAGCCCAGTGTTTCGTTGGTTCGAATCCCGGGTACAGACACGGCACTGCTCATCAAGCCACGCTGAGGCGGCGTCCCACATGCCAGAACTAGAAGAACCCACAATGAAGAATATACAACTATGTACGGGGCGGGGTAGTGCTTTGGGGAGAAAAAGGAAAAAAATAAAATCTTTAAAAAAAAAAAGGAGTCTAGCCAAGCGGTGACAGTGGCTTGTTCTAGGAAAGTGGCAACAGAGATGAAAAGAAGTAGACAGCTTCAGGGTATACTTTGGAGGCAAAGCTGAGAGGAATGACAAAGGGAGAAGGGAAAGGGCGGACACAAAGCTCCTAAATTTATGGTTTGACCAACCTATGGTTCATGGTGCCATTAGTGACCAGAGAAGACTGGGGAAGGAACAGATTTAGGAGGAAATCAAAAGTTTCATTTTGCCCAAGTTTGTAAGATGTCAATAAGAAAGCCAAGCAGAGATTTCAAGAAGGCAGCTGAAAACACAATTCTGGAACTCAGGAGAGAGAGCCTGGAGACAAAAATTTGAGTCATGATTATATACATGGCTTTTAAAGCCGTAAGACACTAAATGATATTACCTAAGTAGGCAGGATAGTTAAAAAAAGAAAATAGAAGAGAAGAAGACCCAGGATTGAGCTCCGGAACACTATAACATTTAGAGGTCAGGCACAGGAGGAGCCAGAGAAAAAGATGGGAAAAGCAAAAGCCAGTGAGACAGGAGGAAAAAAAGTAAAGTCTGGCATCTCAGAAGGCAACAACGTATTTCAAGGAGGGAGTGGTTAACTGTGTCAAGTGGAGAAAGACTAAGAGAGAGAGGAGTGACCCTTGCATTTGGAAAAATGGAGATGGTTGGTGACCTTGACAAGAGCTGTTTCCATAGCATGGTGGGAATAGAAGCCTGACTGGAATAACTTAAGAAGAGAGAAGTGAGAATAAGAAGACAGTAAATATAGGCAACTTTTATTATAGGTTCTACTTATTACAATGGCCCACTCTGGCCATTGCTTCCCAGCAGCCTTCCTTGCAAATCTCCAGAACTTTGAGTTCTTCAGTTCTTGTAGGGCGAGAGCAGATTCTTTTTTTCATTCAGTTAAGTATTTACCAAGCATCCACTATATACAAGGAACCGTGCTAGGCGCTACGTGATTTACAAAAGGAAGATCCTGTCCAAAGGAATATTACAGAACAAGAGAAGGTATGAGACACATACCAGGATGAAGGCTCAGATGAAGTTCACTATGAGTTCAAAAAAGAAGTGTCCTTTCATTTGTAAAAGGGGATTTGGAAAGATCTGTAGAGGAACTGGCTCTTGAACATTTAAGTATAGGTAGAATTTGAAGACGTGTAATTGCGGGTGTAGAAAAGGAGTCATTCCCGGCAAAAGAAATAATATAAGAGGCACAGAGGCGGGAAAGCATGACTGGTTCTGGGAGAAAAGCCAGAGTTCCAGTTTGGCTGCCGCAAGGGTTACTTGAAACATGAAGGAATAAGGTCAAACTGGGGGTATCACAGGTGCTGTGCCCATGGGCAAAGGTCTGGCACGTAACATTGTCCTGGGACCTGGACTGTGCCCCCAGGAGCCAATGTTACCCCCTGGGGCCCGCACCCCTTCGCTCCTGCCTGCCAAAGCTTTCCGAGATTGTGCCCCTTCCCTAAAGCGTTCTTCCCCGCCTCGTGCTGGAGGCAAGGGCCATCGCAAGTGGCCCCACTCTCGCCCTCTCTGCAAGCTCGTGGGAACCGCTTCCACCGCCCCGGACTCACCACTCTGAGTCTGAACCGCCCAACGCGGCCTCAACGTCGCCGACCAGTCGCCATTTTTCCCGTTTCCTGGTCGCCGAGCTGCACCCCTGGGCGCGCGGCAAGCTGGGAAGGTGAGTTCCCGGTGTTGGTCGGGGCAGTCTGACAATGAGGGCCTGAGAACTACCAATCCCAGAATACATGGCGCGAGCGCCGGCCCCAGGCCGCGGGGTCTGCTGGGCACTGTGGTTCGCCAAACGTTTGAGTCTATGCAGGCGGAAGAGTTTTCCGTGGTTTGGAGTCCCTCAAAAGGTTCTCTCAAAAGGTTGTCTCATCGTGGATCAGTTTCTTGGAAACTGCAGTTAACGACTATCATAGCCTGTGGCTTACAACGGAGGAATTTAAGGGCTTCCTTAGCTATCAATAGCACGTAATTATAAACTAGCAGCTGCAGTAACAGCAACAAATACTTTACCGTTTGTGGAAAAGCGTTTTTTACAAAAAGTCTGTGAGATGGATTATTAGCCCCATTTTACAGGTGGAAAAACTAAAGGTTAGGATACCGGAGTAGCCAAGTATTTCACGGTGAGCGTGGGACAGTTCATTGTGCGGGACTATCCCAGGTTTAGGAGGATATTTTAGCAACCCTGGCCCCGCAGTAACAACTTAACGAACTCAGTTATTGTGACAACTCAAAATGAGCCCAAACGATGGATTCTTTCAAAGGCCTCTGTGAGGGATGGTGTCCCCTGGTGTCCACATAGAACCCTGGCTTCCTCATTTTCATGCCCTTTGGAATCTGGCCAGTTGTGCTATCTCCATATTTTGGCTTCTTTCTTCCTCCTAGTCCCCCCCCTTCAGGCCTCCACTGAGCTCTTTTACCCCAAATTGTATGTTCACTTTGTTTCTCTTTAGTCTTACAGTTCATCATTCTCCCCTCCTCCCCCAAAACCCCAAAGAACCCCCAAAACCTTGGCATTTCTAAGATGGTTTAGATAGATACTAGGAAGTATCTAATGCCTCCTTCCTTCTCATTTTCCCATCATCAGCTTTTTGGTTTCAGTGCCACATGGCTGTAGGTCTGGCTTTTCTCTCCGAATATGTGTTCAGTTCTCCTCAAGCAACTCCTCGGGATAGACCCAAATAATCCTAAAGCCCTGAGCATCACGCATAATGACCCAGAGTAACCCTGGGAGAGGCACCCTTCAGCTCTTAAAACTCTGCAGCCTTTGGCCTGCCCACTTCTGCTCCCCAGACAGAACTGAAGGGAAAGGATGTCTGAAATCTGCTAGGTGTAAGTCACCCAATGAACACTGGAGGGCTCTCCACTCACAGAATGGAACCTCAAGGAACAAGCGGACAAAAGTGTAGGCTGGAATCCTTAAGAGCTGCAGCCACTATTTACTGAGAATCTTCTAAGTGCCCAACTCTGTGCTGGACACTTAGCTTACTTATTTTACTTAGTTCTCATAACAGTATGAGATAAGTATTATCTCCACCTTACTGATACAGAGATTGTGGCCCGGAAAGATTAATTATGCCTTCAAAGTGCGTTAAAAGAGTAGAGCTAGGGGCCAGCCCGGTGGTGCAGCAGTTAAGTTCACACATTCCGCTTCGGTGGCCCGGGGTTCACCGCTTCAGATCCTGGGTGCAGATGTATGCACTGCTTGTCAAGCCGTCCTGTGGTAGGCATCCCATACAAAATAGAGGAAGATGGGCTCAGATTTTAGCTCAGGGCCAGTCTTCCCCAGCAAAAAGAGGAGGATTGATGGCAGATGTTAGCTCAGGGGTAATCTGCCTCAAAATAACAAAAAAAGGGTGGAGCAAGGACTCAACTCCAGGTTCGTTTAATCTCAGAGCCCATGCTGTTTCCCTATTTCCAGGTTACCACTCTTGGCCATCTTTAAAGATAAGTAAACTGAGACCCAGAAAGGTGATGAAGCTTGTCCAAGTTCATAGTTGCAAAGTTCCCCTAGTACTTGTGCATGCCTCTCTCATGACACGTGAAGACACTGAGCTTTAAGGATACTCGTTCTTTGTCTTACCCTGATAATTCTTTCACAAACATGCGTGTTTGGAGATGGAGACAGTGGGACTATATTCTAGTAAGGACCATATGTAGAGTCTTCTATTTAGGTACCACATAGCCAGCAATAAGGGGCCCATGGGGATTATACTTAACATTGAGAACCAGTTTGAATCCTGACTCCATTACTTACTAGCAGAATGGTCTCATGCAAGTTATATGGCATCACTGGCTTTCCTATTTCCTCATTTATAAAATAGGGATAATAATGCCACTTGCCTCACAGGATAGGATAGCAGAGCAGTGAAAAGTGCATGTTCTGGAACCAGGTTACCTGGATCTGTATCCAGATTCTACCACTTTCTGGCTGTGTGACCTTGGACACATTAACTAATCTCTCTGAACCTCAGTTTCCTTGCCTGTAAAATGAGGTAGGTAGTACCCCACAGGGTTATCACAGAATAAATAACATGAAAAACTCATGGGTACCCTTGACCCATAGCAGACATTTAACAAATGTTAGCTATTACCCTTTATGAGGTTAAATGTGATAATGTGGGTAAAGCTCTCAGCACAGTGCTGAGCACATGGTACTCAAGACATAGCAGCTTTTTATCTTTAGCGCACTATGAAACTTAGGAAAAAGAGCTATAAGTCACTGAAGAGAAGGGACGTTACATCCCCTGTGCTGCCATCAACAAGCAATGGAATTGGAAGGTCAAGAAAGCAAAAGATGTGAATTCAGGAGACCAGAACCCCAGGAACCTACCCTCAACCTTGGCTTCAGCCTGTCCGCCCTCTGCAGGGGTTGGGATCTCAGCAGCTTGCCTCCCCTATCAATGATGTCACTAAACCTTGTCTTTCTCCTCTAGGCTCTCTAGGGCAGTGGTTCTCACCCAGGAGTGATTTTGCCCCAGGGGACATTTAGCAATATCTGGAGATGTTTTTGGTTGTGACAACTGGGGGGTGCTACTGACATCTAGAAGGTAGAGGCCAGGATGATGCTAAACATCTTCCAATGCACAAGACAGCCCCCACGACAAAGCATTATCTACTCCAAAATTCATTAGTCCCAAGGTTGAAAAACTCGGCTCAACAGCTCAGGAGCTCTTCACTGGCTTAGTAGGACTTAGGTGGGGTTAGGGACGAGACGGGGTGGAGGGAAAGGGAGGAGATCCTGTTGGAGGTGCTAGGGAACAGTGGACGCAGCCCTCTGCAACCTACAGACAGGGCTCCGGGACAGCTTTTTCTTCACTATCAAGACGAAAGGCAACAGAAAGAAACTAAAAAAATGGAGCCAACTTCTTTATATATGTTATATTTTTCATTAATAAATAGGTTTTCTTCTTTAAACACAGAACATATAACAGATTGAAACATTCCCCCCTCCCCCCGATTCCAAAGACAAGAGTCTATAAAACAAATGCCAGCTGTACTGCCCTAAAGGCAGAAAGAGTCTGGTGACCCCCACCCAGCCCTGCCCCCTGCAGCACCACCACCCCCACACTGTGAGAGAAGGGGGTCTGGGGCTTCTCCCTTGGACCGTGGGGACTTAGGTGAGAAGCATGTGAATGTATGATGTCACCTCTCCATGAGGCATGGGCTATGCAAAGATGAGGTTTCCTTCTCATCGGCTCTGACCAGCTCCTGCCCTTCAGTTTTGAAGCACCCGGGCTCAGCTCCCAAGGGAGCTGCCTCTTGGCTTCCCCACTCTCCACTCCTCTGTGGCCTCCTCGGAGGGGAAGGGAAGGGCTCAGAGACCCCTCTCATCCCCTGGCCTGCATGGAAACGCTGTGTGGAAGAGGCATGATGCTGAAGGTGAGGCTCCTGTAGGCCCCCGAGCCCCTGAGGCCAGCATGCCCCATACCCCCACACCTTTCCTTCCTCTGGAGTGGGGGGCACTGGGGCAGCTGCCCCCTCCACCACCTAGTGCCTGGCTTGGGGTGTGATGGTTCTTTCTTAAGTGTCAGGTCCTCAAGCCGGGCCTGGCTCTTTCCTCATCCCATTCCTGTCTCCTTCCAAGCCCTCACCGTGGCCATCTGAAAAACTCGTGTCCAGAGTCCTAAATTGTCTCATCCTCCCTCTCCCCGTGCCTCTGCAACCCAAGGGAGGAAGTGGGAGGTTGTCTCCCCTCTCCAACCCCCATTTCACATGATGGAACAGCTTTTGGCCTTTTCCTTCTTGAAGGTGGAAGAGATGAGTTCAGAACGACTGGGCAGGTGGAGCAGTCGCTTGGAGAGGCTTCGGACGGGGCTCTTCGGGGGCATTGTGCTGGACTTGTTCAGACACACCATGGACGCTGTCCGGAAGATGCTGTGGATACTCTTTTCCGAGGTGAAAGCCGAGCCTTCCAGGTAGATTTCTGCACCCAGCTGCTTGGCTATTGCGCAGCCCTGTGGGGGGGGTGGGGGGTGGGAGGGAGTCATCAATGCAGTGGTCCAAAATGGCTCTGAAACACCACCTTCTGTGGTTAGTGGTACTCCCCAGGACTACTCTGGATGGGACCCAACTGCCAGTCCCCTACTACCACCCTCTGCTGACTTTTCTGAAGGTGAAGCCTCACTGTACCTTAGATTCACCTGGAACACTTTTAAAACCATACTGATGCTAGAGCAAGTAAATCAGAATTTCTTGGGGTAGGGCCCAGGCATTAGTCTTTTTAAGAGCTCCACGGATGATTCTAACGTGAAACACTGGTTTAAAAGAAATGATCTGGGCTGGCCCCGTGGCCTAGTGGTTAAGTTCGTGTGCTCCAATTCGGTGGCCCAGGGTTCACCAGTTCACATTCTGGGCACGGACCTAGCACTACTCATCAAGCCATGCTGAGGCAGCGTCCCACATCAAGGAACTAGAAAGACCTACAACTAGGATATACAACTATGTACTGGGGTCTTTCAGGAGGAAAAAAAAAGAGGAAGATTGGCAACAGATGTTAGCTCAGGCCAATCTTCCTAAGAAAAGAAAAGAAAAATAAAAGAAATGATCTTCACACTTCTATGTGCATAAGAAATTATCCAAATTAAAATGATTATTTTATTATCAATAAAAATGCAGTTCCCATATCTTTCTCCCAGAGTGACTCTCTAGGTATGGAGTCAGGAATTCTAACAAGCACTTCTAGTGAGTAAACGCATGTGGCTCCATAAGAGCAATCTGAGAACCACTGGCACACACAGGAATGTCTCACCTGCCAACCTATAGCATAAATCTGGGTAAACAGGAACCCCCCACCTCTATCTAGGTGACTAGTTTGCTCCTTATAGATGGCCCCCTGGAATACCAGTTCTCTTGCATAGTGAAATAATTTGAGCAAGGGCTACATTTCAAGCCTTCTACCTGTGGCCTTCCCCACCCCACCCCTCAACACACACACACACACACACACCTGCTCATAGGAGATGGGTGCCTGCTTCTGGTGGGACAGCTCCATCAGAGTGCTCAGGTCTGTTCGCAGGTCTGTCTTGCAGCCAATAAGCAAAACACGGGTGCTGGGACAATAATCTAGGATTTCTGTCCTCCACTGAAGAGCCATGCATGACAAAGGGAAGGGGAAGGAGGAAGGAAGGAGTCAGTAGCTGACAGATACCCAGAGAAGCCCAGTTGGCAACGTCACACACAGCATCCAGCTTATCACCAGCCCAGCCCTCTCTCTGAGTCACAGCATCGCCACTGCACTAATTACATCATCTTCCTGCCCATGAGCCCTTTGGGGCCACAGGAGTGCTGACCCAAGAGCCTGGGCCCTCATTCAACAGCCGAGTCACCAGAGAAAGCACAGAGGCAAATCTCCTCCCACTTCTGCCAAGCAGACAGGGCATGGATCAGCCCCTTCAGCCCAGTCAAATGGCTTCACAAGTCCAGAAAGCCAGCGGGAAGCCAACCAGTTTCTTTCCAAGGGAAGGAGATAATCCTAGAGTCTTCTGGAAAACTAGGCTAGTTCCACAAGGTATCTTGGGACTCCTCAGTATGGGCAGACCTTGCCACCCGGACCAAGACATTTCCTACCAGCAGTTCGGCTCAGGCCTGCCTGCCTTGCCCAGTCCCAGTGGGCCTGGGATCAAGGCCTATAGAAGCTGCCTCCAAAAGGCCCCATCCCCAACCCCCAAACCATATCACCGAAAGGTTCTCTGACTCTCAGTCCTTTGCTTCCTGAGTCTTCCACACCATCCCCCTTCTAGGCCTCTGGCAGAGCAGTATAGGAGAGTGGCAAGGGGACAGGAGATCTGGTCCTAGTCCCAGAGCTGTAGCTAATGGTGTGGCCTTGGGCAAATCTCTTCTCTCCTTGGCCTCAGTTTCTTCCTTTTACACCAATGGGGATTAAGTGACAAGGTCCCCAGGAATCCTTTTTGTTCTCAAGCTGAGCTTGAGATTGTAGAGTTTATCCAGCCTTACCTTCTTGAGTGCACTGTCCACTGTCTCCGGACGGCTGATATCAAAGCATAATAATACTGCATCTGAGTCGCTGTAGCAGAGTGGACGGACATTGTCATAGTAGGGAGATCCTGGTACAGGAGAGAAAGAGCTGATGGTGAGCCATGGCATTTTCCCTCTCCCACAGGCCTACACCCAAAGAATCCTAAGAATATCATTCTCAGTCCCTTAGGTTTGTTGGCCCCACCCATCTCCCAGGGAAATGTGCTGCAGCCTAGAAGCTTGTGACCTGACTACCTGCAAAAGGCAGTGCAAGAGTATCATCTTTCTTAGTCCTGAAAAGGGGAAAGGTGGCAAAATAAAAGGGGTGGAGTATAATTTGACCCTGTCTGGGTCTTACAGTGGGCTGAATTTAAGGTCTGCCAGTTTTCTGAGTCATAGAGGAAGATGCGCCCACCCCTGCAGAGGGACCAGGGCTGTTTAATGTCTCTTTTCTAGAGTCTGCCTGCCTTCTGCCCAACCTCTGCTCCCTTCCTCTGCTCCAGGGTCCCCCTAGTGAAGAAACAAACCTGCCTGTTATGTAACTGTCTGACCTGCTTCTTTGCCATGGGGTCAGAACTCTAGGAGGCTGGTAGAGCAGAGAGAGCATCAAGGATTCATTGTCCCACTCCTCCTCCCACCCAAATCAGCTCACACTGAAAAAAGCAAAAGGAAAGCTAGAGCCCTACCCACCCCCCCCCCACCCCCCAAAGATCACAGGGAGGCAGTCTCAAAGACAGCACCACCAAGAGCTGGGGATTTAGAGGCTTGAGTGAGGGTCCTTCACTGGGAGGGGAGTAGGCATTGCAGACCCAGGTGGTCCAATATGGTAGGATGCTAGGGGCTGAGTCTGCCCCCTCCACCCTGGGGAAGGAACAGTAGCAGATTTGGAACCCAGACAATTCGTGCTCAGAATAGCAAGCAGCCCCTCTCCCTGCACCGCAATTGCCATGGAAACTGGGGGGTATCCAAGCTGGGGGGGGGGTTGGTCATAAAAAAAAAGGAGTAAAGGAGACCTGGGATATCTGCCTGCTCTTTCAGCAATCCACCCCCATCCCCTCTCTGAGGTGGGGTCTCATCCTGGCAGCACTGAGCAAAGAGAGCACTGCAGCACGGGGGAGGGGGAGAGGAGGAGGCCTCCATCTGGCTCCAAGCGATCCCCCTCCCCTAAGAGAGTAAGTGAATAATGGGAACAGGTTCGACCCTGGCCCCAGTGTTGGGAAGCCCCAGGCCACACACCTCTGCCACTTCCTCCTTTTTTGTGGGCACCTAATTTGAAAGAGGGAGTTTGAGCCTGCATCCTTTGGGAAATTGAGGGGTGGGGATGCGACACGGGGAATACAGACCACCTTGCTGATTTTCTATTATCTGGATTGGGATTCAAGGGCTGCCTTCTGGCTGTGGGAGGAGGGGGGAAGCAGCAGGGGTGGGGGAGCTTTGAGGCGGTGGTAGTAAAAAGAGATGAGCTGCAGTAAGATTCTGGGAAGAGTGAGAGGTGGGCATGGTACAGCAGATGAAAAACCATATATCATGCAGCCAAGCTGCATTCCAGTCTGATCTCGCCAGCATAGAACAGTCCAGGATAACCAGACCCTGCCTCCCAAGCCCTGGAGCTGTAACAGAGAAAAGCACACCAGGTTGAGGAATTTGGGTTTGGTTTGGTTTTGAGGAGGGTGGAGCAAGAGGAAGTCTCCTTTTCTTTTCACACATCCCCTACCCCCAATCTTTTCAAATCTCAAAATCAGATCATAGGAACAAGAGCTCTTAGGAGGAGTAGGGCCAGCATATTTATTATCTGTAACAGGAAATCCTGAGTGCTTTATAGTTCCTCTTTAAACTCAGCCTGAATATGCATTTTTGGAGAGGAGTCGATTTGATTTTCTTTCTCCTATTCCTGGCTTTTAGTCCTTAATTATGACTCTGACCCCAGGCTATTAAAAAAGGACTAGAGGAAAGAGATAATGGGAAGGGGTCACAATCAAAGCAAAGATCAACCTAGCACTGAGGGTTTAGGGCTGAGAGCCTGGAAAAATATTGCTTTCTACATTCCAGAAGGACACAACATCTTCTACCTCAGCCCAGAATGGGGGGAAATGGTCAAAGCCAACACCCCCCACCTCCTGCCACTGTCCACAGTGTGACTATGCCCCACATTAAGCCATCTCCCCCACCCGCCAAAACAGTGATGATGCATCGCTTCATCCCTGAGCCGCAGCGGCATGACGAGTAGAGCCGAGCTGCGGCAGGCGAACAGCAGTGGCCCACGATGGAATGCAGGAGAGAAAACTGAGTCAGGAGCAATATTTCCCCAAAAGCAGGCTTGTCTCCCTGCCTCGACCACAACTGCCTCCAGCAGCAGCACTGCCACCTGCCTGCTAATTGGCTTTGCTCTGGGGCAGTAAAAGCTGTGTGTGTGTGTGTGTGTGTGTGTGTGTGTGTGTGTGTGTGTGTGTGTGTGTGTGTGAAGCTGTGTGTGTGTGTGTGTGTGTGTGTGTGTGTGTGTGTGTGTGTGTGTGTGTGTATGTGTTGGGAGTGGAAATGAAGAAACCCTGTCTGACTGTCCCCCAGTAGTCTTCAGAGGTCCACTCACCTCACCCTCCCAGACCTCTGAAGGGTGGAGCGATACTCAAAGAAATGAGTAGCTTCTGGGGTTGCATCCACTCTGCACCCCTAGACCAGCCAAGTGAGTTGACCAAACCCCTCTCCCATCCCCAACCAAGGAATCTTCAGGTCCCTTTCTGAAGATGGCACCATACTCCTTCTCCTCACCCAAGAGGGAAACAATTTCTAAACGGCAGCAGCCTCAGCAGCCCCATGGAGGTGGGAAGCGGGGATTTGGGGCCAGCAGTCTTACCTGACGTGTCCCAGAGACTGAGCTCCACTCGCTGTTCCTCTGTCTCCAAGCAGGCTGTGTAATTCTCAAACACGGTGGGCACATACGTCTGTGAAAAAGAAAAGAACTGGTCACACTCTGGGCACCCCTACCCCATAATCCTCCCCATTACTGCTGGCTACACAAGAAGCCACTCACCCTGGTGAGACACTAAAGTGGCAGAAGATAAGGGGCCAGGGGAGGGGATGCCTGGGGCAGGAGAAACCACATAGGACAGGAAGGAGGGGAGTGTAGATGCACAGGCACTTGGTACACTGAAGTAAGAAATGTGAATGACTTCCAGCCAGGGGCAAGCCCCCCATATCCTAGATGGCCAGGGAGACACACACACACACAGATTCCTCTCGTCCCCAGATTTGCCTGTCTCCCAATTAAGGAGCCACAAGCCAGTTCTAGCTCTTTATCTTCTCCCCACAAGCCCCTTGGTCCAGCAGAACAGCAGAAAGAGGCAGCAGCAGCCTCCCTGGGGACGTGCTCATAGAACCTTTGCGGATGGGGTGACAAGACAGGCAGGTATTACGTCAAGAAGAAACCCCAGACTCTCAAATGCCTCCAGTTCCCTCTCCTGAGAGCAGACTCCAGAATGAAGGGAGGTGGGAGGGGATTTGATTGGGGCCTATGGGTGAAGAGGTGAGGAGGAGCCAGCAGGGCGGCAGAAGTGGAACAGGTCTCAGGGGAGGCTAAGGCAGCGCGGTCCTCCGCTAGAAGGCGGCTAAGGATGGGGCGGGGCGGGGTGGGGGAGACAGATCCCCTGGGCAGCTAGGAATCTACCCCGGAACAGGTAGGCAAGGAGAAAAGCCGGCCAGCGGGCGGCCGGGCAGCTCACCTCGGGATAGCAGTCCTTCGCTAACACCTGTAACATCGCTGTCTTCCCACACTGCACATCCCCCACCAGAACGAGCTTACATCTGGCCACGACCGGCTGGGGGGCCCGTCTCTCCTTCATGGCTGCGGGCTCCGCGGGACCTGGACTCCGATTCAGAGAGGAGGGTTGCGCCAGGTGCGTCTCAGCACACAAACTCAGCCGGGTTCCCTGCCTCCCTCCTACTGAAAATGAGGCCAACACAGCCCCTTTATATCTCCCTGGCCGAGCCAATCACAAGAGGAGGCGGTCTCTGTCCAGGCCAATCCCTGAGGTGGGATCCCCTCCAGCAGCCAATGGTAGGAGGATCTGAGTCAGTGCCCTCTTCCTCCCTTCCCTTTTTCTTAAAGCTGCACCATTGCTTCCTCCGAAAGGGGATTCCCACGCTGTTTTCCATCTGTATTTGGGAAGAGGGAGGGAACTTGAAGCAAAATTAAATGGTCTTGAGTGTCCACCAATTAGTGCCAAAAACAATAAACTAGCCATCAACGCAGAAAGTGAGGTTAAGCTGGAATTGCCCCAAGAGAAGAGCAGGACCTGCCTAAACTATAGACGAGTGGCACCCCGGATGTGTGCGGGGCCTAGCCCCAGGGATCTCCCACCTCTTTGTTCCATCTAATCTTCATCCAAACCGGTTCCCATTTCTGGCTTCCCCTCCCAGAAGCTCCCTCTGTACCCCTTTATTAGCTCCAGCTGTACCCCTTTCAACACCCAAGTCTCTTCCTTAGGAATCACCTTCACTAAAAAAGTAAATAAATCAACAAGCCTTCTTTCATCATTTGGAAAAAACCTACACAGCTTCTGACCCACAGATGGGCAGAGAGAAAGGAAGGGGGGACTCTGGTAAGTGGGGATGGGAGAGAGGAGGAGAACAAAGCACACAAAGCCACTGTCTGTTTGGCTGGACAACCTCTTACCCATGCCTGGCAGGAGCTGCTTAGGGGTGTTTGTTCTGCTGCCTGGGTTCAGCTTCCTGGATGAATCAGGCATAGGTCCAGTTTCAGGCTGACACCTGCTGATGCCGACGCGCTGCGTGTGTCACCTGGTGAAAGTCCAGACTGGAAGACTGGGGCTCTAGGATTAGAAAGCTGGAGGGCAACCTAAGGTTGAAATGAGCTACCTAACTGCCTGCCAGCCCTGCCCCTCAGAGCCCATGCATCTTAAGGCAGCTCTCCGCTAGCAGAACCATGGGATGTACATAGCTTGGATAACCCACTGGTTATTCAGGAACAAAGGCAGCCTAAATAAGGCCTCCTGGGGATCAGGGACTGGATTAGACTGACCTTGGGCAAAAGTGAGAGCACTCCAGAGTTCATCCTTAGGTCCTGTCCCCTTGTCAAGCCCAGTGCCTCTGGAGCAGGCCTCGTTCCATCTGAGCTTTACTCCTAATTCACCATCATTGCTGCCCCACTCAGGGTTATTTTCCCTCTTCTAAAGGATGTTTAAAAGCCTTCTCCAGACCCGAAGGGAAAGCTCTCTGAGAGTGAGATTTCCAATGTCCACTATAGACAGGAGAATGGAGGGTATTCTGAGAACGTAACCCAGCCAGCATGTCTTCCATCAAGTCCAAGTCCACCATCCATGTTTGTGTGAGGGCTTTGGGGCTAAGGCCTTGACTGTCCTCTACCCACCTCCTCAGGTCCCCCTTCCAGGGATTAGGGATCACCTACAGGAACCTCTAGACTAGAAAGAGAGTTTTCCAGGTGCTACCATTAGCTGGTTGCCCTCCTCTCCCAGGCTCTCTGGAAGTTTTTTCCCTCTCCCTTCCCCAGGCCCCATCCTCAGCCCTCAGATAATGTTCTGTATATAGAATTTGTCCTCTTCTTGCCCTTTTTCTGAACTGCCTGTTAGTATGGTTTGGGAGAGTTCCAGAAACAGCTGTAAGATCATAGACTTCCTCAACCTCGAGTCCTTTTCCCTGAGCCTGACCTTTTCCCCCTGTTCCCCACCCTCAGTCTCATCTGGACTCAGTTCTGGAAGCATCAGTAGGGTTCCCATACATTCTCTTAACTCATAACTGGGTTCCCTCCAATGGCAGCCCCAAAGGCTTTAGCCCTCTCTCTCCCGCATGTTCTCCACAGCCTCCCCCTCCACCCACCCCCTCCACCAGCCACTCCAAATAAATAGTCAATATAAGTAAAAACTGTTCCTGCTATGCAAACAGCTTCCTCCTGCTATGCAAACAGCTTCCTCTGGCTTCTAACACGATTGCCATTCCTGAGCTCCTCTGAGATAGAAATTCTAGGAGCTAGTGCTAACACTGATTCTTCCCTGGGTGGCTCATTTCAGGGAAGGGCAGCAGAAAGCCTGAGCTGTGAAACAGAGCAGGCTCCATCAGGGCTGATTCTCAAGATGTGTCACTGAAGATATTTTGTGGGTCACATATTTATGCATTGTGGTGGGAAAAGTGGTGTGTGTGCCTGTGTCTGTGTGTTAGGTCAGAAGGCAGCATGACAACACAAAAAGAGGATGGAGCCAAAGTCCAGCAGGCCTGAGTGTTGGACCCAGCTCTGCCTTTAACAAGCTGTGTGCATTTGGGAAAGTCACTTCCCTCTCTGGGCCCCTGTTTCCTTGAATGTAATGTGAGGGGTTTGGACTGGAGAAGGAGCTTTTAGCCTTTTTTTTCAGTAGTTAGACTCCCTCCCCCAAGTTTGTTTAAACCTCTTCGAAGTGTCTTTATTTAAAAATAAATACTTTTAAATTTATTATTTATCTAAAAATCCATAGAAGAACAACAAATTTACAAAGTGGCTGTTTCCTATCAAGACCAAGTTTAAAACAAGGTTATGCTTGAAAACATTAAAAAGAAACCTGTCACAAAAAAAACAGCATATTGTACAATTCCCTTTGTATGAAATATCCAGAGTAGGCAAATCCAATGAAACTGAAAGTAGATTAGTGGTGGCCTGGGGCCGTAGGATCTGGGGGGCAATGGAGAATGACCACTAATGGGTATGGGGTTTCTTCTGGGATGAGGAAGGTCTTCTAAATTTGATTGTGGTGATTGTTGTACAACTCTGTGAATACACTAAAAACCACTGAATTGTATAGTTTAAATTGGTGAATTGTATGGTATATGAATTATAGCTTGATAAAGCTGTTTCTTTAAAAAAAATAAGGTTATATTTCCGAATCTTCTTTATAGAGTCTCCTTTAACTTGTTTATTTAAAAAGCCTTTCTTGTGTGTGGAAAATCTCAAACATTTAAAAAGGTCAAAAGAATAATACAATGAAGCCCTATGTACCCATCACCAACTTCAACCATTACCAGCACAGCCTCGCTTCATGTAGACCCCTCACGTCTCCCCCGCGCCGCCTGTACTGGGGGATGTTAAAGCAAGTTTTAGACATCATATCATTTAATCCATAGATATTTCAGTACTCATCTCTAAAAGAAAAGGACTCTGTTAATATAACCACAGTACCATTGTTACAAATAAAAATAAACAAGTAACTCCTTAATATCACCCAAAAGCCAATCAGTGTTAAAATTTCCCCAACTGTGTCATACATTGATTTATTCAAATCAGAATCAAAACAAGGTCCACACGTTGAATTTGGCTGACGTGGCTCTTAGGTGTCTTTCGTTTCATAGGTTCCACCTCCCTTTTTTTTCTGTGCAATTTATTTGTTGAAGAAACCAGGTTGTTTATTCTTCAGCGTCTTCCATGTTCTGGATTTTGCTGATTGCATCTCCATAGTGTTGTTTACATATAGTAAACTCCTTTAAAAATTAAATCTTATGCAGAATTCCAAAAAGACAAAACTGCTCTGGTTGAATCAGAATGAGGGACTTGGGGCCAGCCCCATGGCCCATGGGTTAAGTTCAGCACGCTCTGCTTTGGTGGCCCAAGTTTGGTCCCTGGGTTCGGTTCCCCCCTGCAGGGACCTACACCACTTGTTGGCGGCCATGCTGTGGTGGCAACCCACATACAAAATAGAGGAAGATTGGCACAGATGTTAGCTCAGGGTGAATCTTCCTCAGGAAAAAAAAGAATGAGGGACTCGGAGTGGGACTCACTCAGCCTCCCCTCCTCTCCTGGAGTAACTCCACAGACAAACCCCAGGGAATGCAGTTTAAAAACCACTAGCCTAGATAGTGTGTGTGTGCGTGTGTGTGTGCCACATATGCAAAGCTCAGGGCTGCAGTATCATTTTTTGGCTCTGATTTCTCTGATAAGTTCATTATCTGGGACAGCGACATAATACACAAAGGTGTTCAGGGTGATGCAAATTCAAATTCACTCTGACTCTTAGCAGGGTACACAAGCCCAGTACTTTCTCTGCCCTGGGGCTCCTTACAAAGAGCTCCCAAGCACCCGGCCACCTGCAACCCCCAGGAGTCTGGCAGGGCAAGGCCCATTCTCCCCACTCAATATGACTCAGGTGCTCCACTCCTCGGTCCTAAGTCATAACTTGTCATGATCTCAGGGACCTCTGGCCCCTGGCACTTGGGAACACCTGACCTTTTGACGGGGCATTTTAGCTGGAGCAGCCACTACAGTGCTAAAAAGTTTTAAGACTCAGTCCCTGCCTTCAGGGAGTTTATAGCTACAAGGGGAGATAAAGCCGAGGCCTGAGGGTAATTAAAACCAAGTGCACTAGAAGTGCTGAGGAGGGAGGGGTCAGATCTGGTTAGGTGATGTGGAAGGCTTAGGAAGATGATGGTTTTGCCTGGGCTTAATTCTGAAACAAGATATGGATGCAGGAAAATGCTAAACATGCCCAGAGACTGAAGAATCAATCCACTCAAGTGGAACAGATGATTCAGAGTGGGGAGTGGGGCAGTTTGACTGAGAACATAATTAGGAAAGGAAATCCGATGCTAAAATATCATAAAATTCACTTAAAATCCAAAATACAGGAGTTTATAGTTTTGTTTTGTTTTTGAGGAAGATTAGCCCTGAGCTAACATCTGCTGCCAATCCTCCTCTTTTTGCCAAGGAAGCCTGGCCCTGAGCTAACATCCGTGCCCATCTTCCTCCACTTAAATGTGGGACGCCTGCCACAGCATGGCCTGCCAAGTGGCGCCATGTCCGCACCCGGGATCCGAAACAGTGAACCCCGGACCCCCAAAGCAGAACGTGGGAACTTAACTGCTGCATCACCGTGCTGGCCCCAGGAGTTTATAGTTTTAAAAAAATACAAACAAGTATGCCTATATGTTGTTCTTGAGTGTCAGTGCCCTCCAGCCAAAGACCACCAGCAGACACTTTCAGTTGAACAAAATTGGGCTTATGGGCTCATTTCAACAAGGAGAACACACACTGTGGCAGAACTGTGAGGCATCCAGGAAGAGGGGGTTAGAAAGGACTTGGGATTTGGACTTGTATTTGCTGATTTGGGGAGAGGTCAAGGAAGCAAGGATTCACTCTGGGTTGGATGATGTCAGAAAGCTGGAGAATTCTACGATTGGATACCTTAACAAATCTTCTCTAGAAGGTGGGAGGAATGAAGCAGAACAAAAGCTGTGATTGGGAAAGAGGAAGCAGCCACACACATTAGCCAGATGGGGGATGTTTGGTCATTTTTGTGGCTTGGACAATGTTCTTGTTGTTGTCTGAGTTCAGATGTGACTACGAGAGGTCTTGTGCTTGACCAATCATGGTCCTAGAGTGGCCTTGCTTGGGGTTGGTATTCTGTGAAATTGTCTCTGTTCCACAGGAGAAAACTAAGGCCTGGCTATGAATTCCAGGCCCATTCCTGGGGCTTTTCTCCTTCCCATGCTCTGCTGCTCCCCTTCCTGGGAGCTGAGTGTTTTTACATGAGTCTGATGAAAGATTGGAAGGAGAAACAAAAAGAAAGAGAATTTTCCAGGAAAATTTCCTGGAGGAAGTAGCACTGAGCCATGATGTAAAATAAGAATATGATGCTGAGAAGTGGGGCAGGGTATAGGGAATGTTCTAGGGGAATGGGATGGCAGGACGTTGGGAATGTTCTAGGGGAATAGGATGGCTTGGAAGCAAGAGATGGAGACCTGGGAAGAGGACCAGCGAATGAATGTATATGTCTGTGGTAGTAAAGGTATAGCTAGGAGGAGAAAAGACAGAAAAAGAAAAAGCCACCTGAGCCGGACTAAGAACGAGGAGGGAAGGATGGAGATGGCTCAGCTGAGGATGGGGCAGGAGGGGAAACACAGAGAGGCAGGAAAGAGAGTGGTCCTGAAGAAGCCTGTGTTCTATCTGGTTCGGGCTGAGTTGGGGAGTAGGAGTGAGGGGAACAGAGGAGCAGAATGTAGCTGAAGGGAATTCACAGCAGCCATATGTGGGGCAGGCACTTGGAGTACAGGAGACTGGAGACCACAGCATAAAGGCCTTCTCTTGCCACCACCCCAGGCTTGGTCAAGACCAAGGTGGCCACTTGCTGGGTTAGTGGCAGGAAGTCCTCTTGCCAAGGGGAATTCTAAGGGAGGAAAGCACCTCAGGAACATGGGAGTGAGCTGGGAAATGATATGGCCCCTAAGCCAGACCTACTCCCTCTTCAGTTTCCCAAGTCCAGCCACTTCCTCATCCTCCCGCGTAGCAACTCCCTCACCCTCTATACCCTGACTGGTCCTCCTTCTGCTCACCCTTCATCACAGCCTCCCTGGGGATCTTTGTGCTTGCACTCCCCTGGGGCCCTGCGGCAGGTCCCTCCTGAGCTGGCCAAGACAGACATAAGTATAACTCTCCCCGTCTGCCCCTAGATTTCTTGCCTGCAAAAGTGAGGCAAACCTGCTTTGGTAGGGAAATGACTGTAAGGGGACTTAGTTTCTTTATTTCTAAATGGTTGGATTAAAAATAAAACCAAGAAACTAATAGATCAGTAGATCATGTCCATCCTCTGCTTAAGCCTTCCTATGGGGTCAAGTCCACTTTGAGTAAAATCTAATTTCTTTTTTTAAAGATTGGCACTGAGCTCACATTTGTTGCCAATCTTTTCTTCTTCTTCTTCTCTTTTCTTCTTCTCCCCAAAGCCCCCCCAGTACATAGTTGTATATTCTAGTTGTAAGTCCTAGTTCTGCTATGTGGGATGCCAATTCAGCGTGGCTTGATGAGCGGTGTTAGGTCAATGCCCAGGATCCGAACCAACGAAACCCTGGGCCACCAAAGCAGAGCGCAGGAACTTAACCACTCAGCCACAGGACCAGCCCCCGGAGTCCAATTTCTTATCCTGGCTCATAGCATCCTACATGATCTGCCCTTTCCCCCTGGTTGACCTCATCGCCTACCTTCTTCCTCTCCCACACTGTGCTCCAGCCACTTTGAACTTGTTTTGATCCCTCCAATGATGGCTTTCAAACTTTTCTGTCCACAAGTCATGCAGATTTGTGTCAGAAATACATATTACATCTCAGAAATACCTGTTAGAAATACATGTTATATCACAACTCAACGCCTGTACATACTCATGCTTTACATGCGTATATATACATATGTACAGTATATACACACACACGCATATATTTATACTGAAATTAAACTTTCCCGAAACACGTATCTTGGCTAAGGATAATATACTCTGATTGTGCTCAGGACCTTTTCACTGCCTTCCCTCTGCCAGGAATGTCTTTCTCCTTGACTGTCCCAATTGGCACTTTTCCATCCCTTAGATCTCAGGTTTAATGTCATCTGCCCAGAGAGGTCACCCGGACTAAAGTAGCCACCTGATCGTCCTCTTTCATGTTCTCTGGTATATGATAGTGTTCTGGTTTATGTTATTCATTTACTTATTCTTTTGTTGATTGTCTTTCTCCTCCACTCTGATAAGGTGGACTCCAGGGGGCAGGGCCTTATCAGTGTTGTTCCTGCCATGTCCCCAACACCCGACAGAGCCTGGAGCACAGGAGGCACTCGGTAAATGTCTAGACCGAGGGAATGACCCTAATCAACTCTTTCTCTCTTTGGGCCTCTGCATTCTCAGCTACAAAATGCAAGCCTGGACTCACTTCCTGCTCTACCTACAGCCAGGTTTTCCAGGACACACTAGAGGATGTGCTCCACACAACAGGAGTCCTGCGGCAAGTGGGACAGAGAGGGTCAGGCAGTCACCTGTTTACCGCAATCCTGGGTACAGACTGAGGAAAATGCTGAGGGAGGGCCTGGCTTCCAGGCTGGTGATGGCCCAGGTATAAACCCAGGCACAGAGCAAACACTGGAAAAAAAAGGCAGAACCAGAGCCAGCCACACATAAGGAAGACAGCCTCGTCAGCATGCTTCCTGTGCTCTCCCCGCACTCTCTCACTCAGTCCTCTGGCCTCTGAGGGTGAGAGAGGTGGTACAGAACAGCATTAGCATTCTGGCTCAGGAGTCAGCCGGAAGAGACTCAAAACCTGACTCCTGAAGCTTCCAGAGGCAGCACAAGTGGAGAGCGCAGACTCAAGCCACACGGCCTGGCTTTGACTCCTGGCCCAGCAGTTACCAGTTGTGTGACCTTGGGCAAATTACTCAACCTCTCACTGAGCTTTCTTATGTCTCAAATGGGGACGGCATTAATTGCATCACCTCATGTTCTTTCCAGCGCTTCCTGGGGAGTGGGAATCTGAAGCAAACTAGGAGTCTCCACTCGGCCTGTCATCCCACCTGACCCCACGGGGCTCCTGGCCTCTAGGGAACAGATGCCACTAGAAAGCCTTGGCTCTGCACTCAGCAGATTGAGGTCTGAGCCCAGGGCCCAGCACTTACTGACTTGTGACCTTAGATAAGCCATGACCTCTGTGAGCCTCAGTTTCCTCAGCAAGGATCATGGATTTCCTGAGCCAGGGTTTTATCCACAGCGGGGACATTCTTCTGACGACCACCCTCGGTCTCTTCAACCCCAACGCTTCCTCTTCTCCAAGGGAGAGAAAATATAATTGCCAGAGAGAGCCCTGAACTCTGTTATTATTGAGTCCTTCCCTCTTCTGGTTTTCTCCAGACTGAATAATCCAGATCCCGTTCTCTTGCCCTCACAAGTCTAATTCTCAGTCCTTCCCACCTCTCTCCTTCGCCACCTCCCTGTAGCACCCGTGTCTTCTGACACTGGCAGCGCCCAGTCCAGCTCCATGACTCTGGCTGGGGTGTGAACTGAGTTGAAGGAAGGCTGAGAAATAACGCTGCATCCTGGAAAGCCTCAGGTCCGTAGAATGACAGCTCCGTTATTGAGGCCTTGGCCACCTGCAGGGCCCTGCGCTCAGTGCTCTCCTTGCATTATTTCACTTAAACCTCTTACAACTCTACTAGTTAAATACTATTTTATTGATGATGAAGCCTAAACATAATTGATGGGGTGCAGGGTCCTGGGTTCATCTGACTTCCCAGCTCCTCCTTTGAATCAGGGTGCGATCGCAGCGTGACAAGCAAAGACCTACAGGGACAGAGTTGTGTCTTCTGAAGGGAGGAAAAAATACCACAGTGGGGGATGTTTCCAGGAGGGAAACATGATAAAAATATAAAAATGATAAAAGACCCAGAGTTACATGCAGTTCAGAATTGTGTTACAATCTGCATGTTTCAGTGCGGAGAGGATGGGATAGGCAGAGTGATGAGAGATGGGTGGTGTAAGTCTGGGAATTTTTAAAAGAAGGTAAGGATGTTTGGGGGCAGGCAGGCAGGGTTGAAGAATGGTCAGGGGAAAGGAGTGCCCCCGCCCCTGCGCCCGTGGAGAACCAAAAGATCAGGAAGGTGCTACTGTGTGAACTATGTTTACTTTTTCCAAAGTCTAAAAATACAACGAAAAGGAAACACACACAAAGTAACCTAACCAGAAGTGGGGAAAAGTGGTCATGGCAACAGCTGAAAAATCAGAGACAGGAATTTCAGGAACTGGGATAACTCGGAAATTCCACTCCATGACGAGGTTCTTGAAAGCGGCTGGCTTCCGATCAGAGTTTGGAGCACTTTCCAGCAGGCTGGGGTGGGGCAAAGAGGGAAAGGAATGAGCGGGGAGGAGGTGAGTGCCTCCCACTGAGAGGGCAGACCTGTTGTCTTGAGGGAGTGTGGAACGGATAAGGTGTGGGGTCCTCCATTTAGCCCTGTCTCATAGTCATAATACCTTTAACAGCAACCCCTGACCAAGTGCTCACCCGATACCAACCATCTCGTGAAGTAAGTATCATTATCCCCACTTCACATATGAGGACTCAGAAGCACAGAGAGGTTAAGTAAATTGTCTAAGGTCCCACAGCTGACAAATGGCAGAGATAGGGACCTTTTTGAGAAAACAGATCTCTTTTGAGGATCTGATGAAAGCTGTGTACCCACTACCCAGGAAAAAGCTTATAATGAACGTATATACAACATTTTACATTCAACTACAGGGGGTTCAAAGCACCCATAAACCCATTCCATGGTAAAGCAATTGGATAGTAGGGCCAGTGTTGAATTACCTCCCACCCCACCCCCAGCCCCAGAGTCCAGTAAACAAAGTGACAGTGTACTTGGGGGAGGAAGGGGCTTACAATTGCCTGCCCCCCCTGGAAACCCCTGCTATCCTGGGACCTGAGGTTGGCCCTATGTGGTCTGGAGGCTCCCACCCCCAGCTGCTCTGGTGGGAGGTGGGTGTAGGGGTGGCAGGTGGGAGGGGGGTGGGCTGGGAAGGCTATAATGGGCTCTGTGGAGAAGCCAGAATTGTGCTATATTGGAGGACAATGCTTTTCCCTCACCCCCTCAGGGTATCCTTTTCGGGTAGAGATTTGGAACTGCCCAGACTAGAAGAGATGAAGGCCTCCTCCCTTAATTAAATGCCCAGGGGTTGCTATGGAAACCAGAGCTTCCAAATCCTGGCCAGACAATGGGGAGAGGAGCTGCCTCTGGCCCAGACAAGTGAAGCTTCAGGGGCCTCGATGGGGACAGGAATGGGAGCCAGAGGATGAGAAAAATGGGGTGCCAACTGAGGAGCTCAGCCTCCCCTCTCCCTGGAACTGTGGAAAAGGACCTCTCAGAACCAAGGGGTCTGCCTGAGCCAGGAGGGGCAATGCTCCAGAAAGGGGAAGGGAGTGGGGGTGGGGCAGCGGGAGCCAGGCACTGCCCAGAACTGAACACCTCCTTTGTTCCCAGAGGAGAAAGCCAGCCAAGCTGGTAAACAAAGGGAAGAGGCCAGAGGGCAGACAGCTAAGCGATAAGGCCTAGGACCGCAAAGAGCTGAGTAATGGGGCCTGAGAGAGGAAGGGGGATCTCCTGAGTCCTGCTGACAGGCAGAACGTTTGCACACATTGTCACGCTCACACACGCAGTCACCAGAGCCGCACAGGACCCCACAGACACACACCTCCACAGAAACAATGTGCACTGAAGCATCCTGTCTTTGGGGCACTCAGACCCCTACTCCTTTGTCCTCCCCCTCCCCCCGCCAACCCTCCTCTGGAGTCCCCTTTCCATCCGCATCCTTTGGAACGTCTCTTTAGGGAAGGCAGAAGGCAGTCCTCTCTGTGACCAGCTTGGGCTCCCTCCTGCATGTGGGAGAGCTGCATATCGGGTTCAGAGACCTCAGCAGGTCACAGATCCTGTTACCTCACGTGGAGGGGAAAGACCCCATTTTGACAACATTGCAACACCTACCATTCATTGCCACTTCTGTGCCGGGCACTGTGCTGAAGGCAATACAAACAATCTTTCTTTAAGGCCCCCTCTAACTCTCGAGGCAAAAATGATTGTCTTTGTTTCCTGGAGAGAGGAAATGAGGGGAAGTTAGGTAAAGCCAGCAGGTGTCACAGCCAGTAAGAGGCAGAGCTGGGATTTGAACCCAGGTTTGTCTGACTCTAAAACCTGTGTGCCTTTCCTCATTCCCCACCTTTGCTTCACAAACCTCTTGGAAACTTTTCTGAGCAAGCCCACTCTGTTCTCGTCCCTTTACTCTCCCACTCGGTGTTACCTAAATACTTCTATAGAAGCAGTTCCCAATTTGTAAGCTGGTTATCTAAAGGGTTTATATATAACTTGGTTATTTGGAAACCAAAGACATTTTTCCCAGAGAAAAGGCATTAAATGGGTCCAGAAAGGCCACTTGACCCATAATGCAGCTGACAATGACAATGGTACATCTGGTTCAGGACTAGCCCGGGGCCCTAACCATCATTAATAACATTGTTTCCTGGAGAAATACATCCCGAGTTACATTGGTGAGAAAGAAACAGCCTTTTATTTTCCCACTTTCTCCTCTCTCTCCTCCCTCACCCTGCTGGACCTGTATTCCAGTAGCTGGAGTGGCTGGAGGGGATGAGAACAATTCATAAATCAGACTACACTCTGGGTGCTGACCAAAGGGAGTATTCCTTGAGAAAGGGGACCAGGGTAGAGAAGAGTTAAGAAACCAAGCCTTTCAAAGCTAAAATGTTTAGGTGGCACAGAGAAGCCTTGAGGGTGGAGGGGGCGAGCATGATGGCTGTGCGCAACTGTTTAAAGGGTTATCTTGATCGCATACAGCTCCAGAGGGCCAAACTAGGACCAACAAGCAACAGGAAGTCAGATTTTTCTAAGGAAAATAAGGAAGAACTTTCTAACTATTAAATCTCTTCAAAAGTGAAATGGGCCTCTTGGAGAAGTAGTGAGCTCTCTGCCAGGGGGAATAGTCAAGGAGGAGGTAGATGACTGCCTGTTGGGCAAGAAACATTGGACAACTAGACCTCTGAGATCCCTCTAAATTCATATACTCACTTAGCAAAATGTTATGGAGTATCTCTGTGTGCCCAGCACTATGCCAAAGACAGGATTTACGGTGGGGAGTAAGATGGGGTCCTTGCCCTCTGGAAGCTTAGAGTCTAATGGGAGAGTCAGGCATTATATAAATAACCACAACTGAATATATAATTTCTAATTATAATATAGGGTACTCCTGTGAAAGAATAACAGAAGGGATCTAATTCAGAGATTGGAGCCAAGAGGGTCTCTCTAAAGAACCCACAGTGAGGCTGAGATCTAAAAGATGAGTGGAGGTCAGCCTAGGAAAAGGTAAGGGTGTGTGTGTGTGTGTGCAGGCTGGGGTGGGGGAGGGTGTTCAGGGCAGAGGCAACAGCAAGTAAGAAGTCCCTGGGGCAGGAAGAAACGGCGTAACTAGAAATTGTGAGTGAGGGGAGAATGGCAAGAGATGACTCTGACAAGGGAGGAAGGGGCTGGGTCTCAGAGGCCACAGTGGGAGTTTCAATTTCACCCCATCCCCTGACCTTATCTCTTAACTAGTTGGCCCTCTCCAGTCCTGGATCCCTAGGCCTTGGTCTCTGGCAGCCACCCCCCCCAACTCCCCCCATCGTTTTGCAATGCCTCGCCATTCCCTGTGGCTCCTCCCACTTCCCCGGGACTCCCACAGAGCAGCTGCTGCTGGTACTCTATCAGCGTCCTAGGAGGTGGAATGGTAGAATTCTCATCTACCTTCTGTGGGACACCCAGGTTCAATTCTTAACCCTTGCACCTGCCTCTCCTCCCAAGAGGCAGCATAGTTGAACGAAGAACACAGACTCTGGAGCCAGCCTGCCTGGGTTGAGATGCTGGTTCTGTCACTTACTTGCTGTTTGACCTTGCCAAGTTACTTAACTGCTCTGTGCCTTAGTTTCTCCATGTGTAAAACGATAATGATCATGCCTATCTCCTAGGAGTGTTATGAGTTAACGTCTGTTAAGTCTTTAAGACAGCACCTGGCATATAGTAAGTGCTATATGAGTGTTTGGTAAGTCAAATAAATCACTGGTGATAAATCATTGTGACATCTCCTACTTCCCTGTCTCATCCTACGCTTTCCCAGGTCTACCCCTAGGCCTGCAGCCAAGGAGCCAGGAGCCAAGCTTACTGCTCTTTCCTCACCCACTTTTCTAGCCAAGGCTGCCTCTGGCCGCAACTCTAGTACTTAAGAAAGTAGGCAGAGCTGAGCACACTCCAGACCAAACCTCTTCATCCCCAGAATAAAAGATCTTCCTAATGGTAGGCTGCAGTCAGATCAAGGTACACCCTCCCTTCTCCCCCTCCAGCTGTTTCAGAGGCTAAGGGTATTCTGGACACACTGAATGTATCATCGAGCCCCACTTCCTGAGCCCCGGGCCTCATCCTCAAGACTGAGTTTGAAGCTCCTCCCACATATTCCCCTACCACCCTGTGCTCCTTCTCAATGTCGAGCTTACGCTTCTTATTATAACCGCCGGCTTTCTTGTCTTTGTCCTTGAGGGCAGCAGCTGTCTCCCTGTTCTCTGTTGCATCCCAGGGCCTACATATGGCACTTATCCCTCCAGCCTCATTTCTCACCAGTCCTCCTCCTGGCATCTCTGAGCCAGCCACACAGGCTGGCTGTCAGCTGCTCAGGTTTGCTGTTCCTCTCTCCTCGGGGTCCTTACATGTGCTTTTCTCCTTGCCAGGAGTGTTCTTCCTCAGGTCTTTGCCAGGCCAGCTCCTACTTCTTCTTCAGGTCGCAGCTTACCGTCACTTCCTCCAGGAAGCCTTCTGTAAGGCCCTGGTCTAGGGAGGTGGGTCTCCCAGGGCCTGGATTTCCCCACTGTATCTCAAGCATCTGTCTACTCATCTGTGTCTCGCACGAGCCTGTCAAGCTCAGGTAGGGCAGAGATCATGTTGATCTTATTTGTTATCATATCCCCGGTGCCCAGCACAGGGCCCATAATAGACCAGGATTTATGCCCTGGGGCCCATGGATGAGCTTCCAGGGCTTCAAGGAGGTTCCCAAAAATCATACGAAAATGTTTGTAGATTTGTAGTGCATTCTTTATGGGAGAGAGTCTGTTTTTTTTTTATCGTAATCTCAAAGGATATGTAACACCCCTCCCCTGCAAAACAGGGTCAGAACGACTGTGTAGGCATTCGGCAAACACTTGCTTTTGATTGGATGCATCCATCCGTGAATATAATCGCTGATAGTCGATAAACAGTTATTGAATGGATGACTAAGCCTCCTCCTCAGGGTTAGGGTGATTTTAATGTTTTCAACGGATCAAGAAAAACATCTGAGGGTACCTTTGCCAGTAAAAGTTAAAGCGTCCCTTGCTTCACCCCTGACTCCCGGACGCTCAATACCCGAGTGGGCTTAAGACGAAAGCTTCAGAGGCTCACAGCCCCTGCCAGAACCCTACCTCCTGTCCTGAAATCCACCCACTGCGCCTTTGCAGCCTGTCAGCTGAAAATAATCCTGGTGCGAGCAGGGGTGGCGGGAGCAGGGGAAGGAGCCCCACAGCGGCTTGAAGGAGGGAGACTCTGCCCCCTGCTGGCTGCCCTGCTCCCCTTCAGCGCCGCGGCCGAGAGCCAGGCGGCTCAAAGGAGGTCAGAGCCGGAACCGGAGAGCGAGGCAAGGTAGGGGGCCAGGGGAAGGGGCTGCCCCCGACTTGGCAGTCTTTCCCATCAAGGTTAAGCTTTGTCTTCAAACAAGTCAGGCGCGTTAGCTTCTGCTTTGGCACCTCCACCACTTCCCTTCCCTTCCTATCTTCTACTCCCGAATTAGGAGTTTGGGGAGGGCGCGGGGCGTGGTGGGGGTGGAGGTCCTTCTGGAGCTCAAGGGAGGTTCAGTCACTCAGACTTGGCTTTCTCATCGATCTTTTTCCTCGGGGCCTGGCCACTGCCGACACCTTTGGATCCTGAGCCAATTCTCTGCATCGCCTACACTTGGCGTGTGGTGTACCAGCCTCCCCTCATCACCATGGAAACAAGAGTCTCTGCATCCCTTCCAGAGCTGATTTGTGAACCTACGAGAAGAGTCCGGACTTCAGGGTGGGTGCATAGGAAGGGCAAAAGAGAAAACATTCACAGAAACTATGGAAGATGGGGGGGGCGAGGGGTGAAGAGAGGCAACTCCCTTGACAGACCTCTCCTGGGCCACGGGTTGGTCCAAACTGACCACCCCCTCCCCACCGGCTGTTTTGTAGCTGTATAACCTTGAGTGAGTTAACCCCTCTAGCATCACTTTTCTCATCTGTAAAATAAAAATAATAGCAGCACTTACTTCACAAGAGTCCAATGAGGTAATGCATATACAGCACTTAATATAGTGCTTAGCACACACTGAATGTTCAAAAATGTAGTTATTGTTACACATGCTTATGTGTCTATATTTATTATTTGCATCTCCTTAGCCAAATTGCCAGCCCTTCAATAACACCTTAATACTTTACAATTTTCAAAGTGCTTTTACACACATTCTCTCATTTGTCTCACCCCAATCCTGAAAAATAGAGAAGGGATTACTCTTCCCACTTGGCAGACAAAGATGCAGATTCAGAGTTTAAGCTTGTTTAAAGGCTCAGCTCTAACCTGGTGCTAAAATTCAGTATTCTATAGAGCCTGGGTTCATTGCTCCATTCAGTCACTCCTTTCTGTGTGTCCCTGTGCCCAGCATGGTGCCACAGACTGTCAGTGCCTCATTGTTTGTTGCCGTTGATCCTGGAGAGGGAGTCTTGGGGAAGAGCTCATCCTGAAGTGTGGGTATTGGGTTTGACTGTGAAGGAAGCTGAAAGCTCTCAATTCAATTTATAATTAAAAATATTCCCATAAAAGGAAAGTGACAGGTAATGGTTTAGGGTTTCTTTTGGGGGTGGTGGAAATGTTTTAAAATTGATTGTGGGGATGGTTGCTCAACTCTGTGAATATACTAAAAAACAATGAATTGTACATTTTAAGTGGGTGAATTATATGCGATGTGGATTTTATCTCAATAAATCTCTTATTTAAAAAATTCCGACTGATCAAATACCAGGCCCAGATGTGTCACCTGAATTCTACCAAACATTTAAGGAAGACATAATGCCAGTTGGACACAGATTCTTCCAAATAATGGAAAGAAAGTCTACTCTCCTCAACTCATTTTATTAGGCAAGCATAACTTTGATCCAAACCTGATAAAGATAATATAAGAGGGGCCGGCCCCATGGCCGAGTGGTTAAGTTCGCACGCTCTGCTTCGGGGGCCCAGGATTTCGCCCGTTTGGATCCTGGGAAAGGTCCTAGTACCGCTCATCAAGCCATGCTGAGGCAGCGACCCACATGTCACAGCTAGAAGGACCCACAACTAAAATATACAACTATGTACTAGGGGGCTTTGGGGAGAAGAAGGAAAAGTTTTTTAAAAATTAGAAATCTGGGGCCGGCCCAGTGGCACAGCGGCTAAGTGCGCACTCTCCGCTTCGGCAGCCCAGGGTTGGCCAGTTCAGATCCCGGGTGTGGACATAGCACCGCTTGGCACGCCATGCTGTGGTAGGCGTCCCACATATAAAGTGGAGGAAGATGGGCACGGATGTTAGCTCAAGGCCAGTCTTCCTCAGCAAAAAGAGGAGGATTGGCAGCAGTTAGCTCAGGGTTAATCTTCCTCAAAATAAATAAATAAATAAATAAATAAATAAATAAATAAATAAATTAGAAATCTTCCTTTAAAAAAAAAGATATTACGAGAAAGGAAAATTATGCTCGTGATCACAAATGCAAAGTCCTATAAGCAAAGTCATTTGCTTTACTATAAGCAAATAGTATCTAGCCATACATAAAAGGATATCATGATTATGTTCTCCTTAGTCTAGAAATGAAAAGTTGTTCGAACATTTGAAAATCAATGTAATTTACTATACGAACCAAACATGCAAGAAAAATCAGATGATTTTGTCCACATATATGGGCACTTGATTTATGACAAAGGGGGTAGTACAGAGCAATAGATGCAGAAAAGTACTTGGTAAAATTCAACATCCATTCATGATTCAAAACAATCAAATCTAATAAGGTAAGGAATAAACAAAAACTTTCTTAATTTGATAAAGAATAACTTCAAAATCCCCATAATCAAATACCACCCTTAGCAGTGAAATGTTGAAAGTTTTCCCTTTGAGATCAACGACAAAATGCCTCCTATAATTTTTCTATTCAATATTGTTTAATATTGTCCCAGAAGTCTTAACCAGTACAGGAAGGTAAGAAAAAGGAATAAAAGATTTGAGGAGGGGCTGGCCCCGTGGCCGAGTGGTTAAGTTTGCGCGCTCCGCTGCAGGCGGCCCAGTGTTTCGTTGGTTCGAATCCTGGGCACGGACATGGCACTGCTCATCAAGCCATGCTGAGGTAGTGTCCCACATGCCACAACTAGAAGGACCCACAACGAAGAATATACAACTATGTACTGGGGGGCTTTGGGGGAAAAAGATTTGAGGAAAAGAGAAAAATTTGTCATTATTCACAGATGACATATTTGTGATACACAAAATATAGAGAAGTTTACAAATAAATTATAAAAATTAAGAAGTGAGTTTAGCAATATTGCTGAATACATGATCAATTTTCAAAAATCAATATTTCATATAAATCAATATATCAGCAACAGAAAAAGTAAGTTTTAAAAGATACCATTTATATTTGAGTAAAAAATATCAAATATCTATGAGTAATTCTAACAAAATATGTTCAAGACCCCTAAAAGGAAAACTATATAACAATATTAAAAGAAATTAAAGAAGATGTAAATAAATAGAGGGATATATCATGTCCATGAATTAGAAGACTCAATATTGTAAGGTTGGCAATTCTCTGCAAACTCATCCAGAGATTCCCTGCAATCCCCCATGCAATCCCAATAGAGGTTTTATTTTTTTGGTGAGGAAGATTGGCCCTGAGCTAACATCTGTGCCAATCTTCCTCTATTTTGCATCTGGGATGCCACCACAGTGTGGCTTGATGAGCAGTGAGTAGGTCTGCACCTGGAATCTGAACCTGCGTATCCTGGGCTGCCGAAGTGGAGCACAAACTTAACCAGTATGCCACGCCACCGGGTGGGCCCCCAGTAGAGTTTTTTGATGGCAACTGACAAGCTGACTTACAAATTTATATAGAAATTCAATGGGCCAAGAATAACCATGACACTCTTCAAGAAGAACAAGGGGCTGCCCCGTGGCTGAGTGGTTAGGTTCGCTCGCTCCACTTCAGTGGCCCACGGTTTCGCCTGTTCAGATCCTGGGCCCGGACATGGCACCACACTCTGCTTCGGTGGCCCAGGGTTTTGCCCGTTTGGATCCTGGGCACGGACATGGCACCGCTCATCAGGCCATGCTGAGGAGGCATCCTACATACCACAACTAGAAGGACCCAGAACTAAAAATATACAACTATGTACTGGGGAGCTTTGGGGAGAAAAAGGAAAAAAAATCAATTCCAGGTGAATTATAGACATAAACGTAAAAGGCAGAACAATAAAACCTCTAGAAAATAAGGTAGGACCCTCTCTTCATGACTTTAGGGTAGGGAAAGACTTCTTAAACAGTAATACAAAAAAGAAATAGTAAGCCTAAAGAAAAAGACTGATACATTTGATCATGTTAAATTTTTAAAATATTCTGTAAAAAGATGAAATGGAAAAGGATGAATATTATGGTATGTGAATTAAATTTTTTAAAAGTGAAAAGGTAAGCCACAAACTAGGAGAATGAATTTAGAACGTATATACTGATAAAGGACTTATATCTAGAATATAAAATGAACTACCACAAATCAATAAAAGAGAGATACACAACTTAGTATCAAAGTGGGCAAGAAATTTGAATAGATGCACCACAAAAGAGGATGTCCAAATGGGAATTAAACACTGGCAAGGGTTTTTGACTTCATTAGTCATCAAGAAAATACACACTCAAACTGAAAAGACTGAAAATACCAAGTGTTGAGGAGGAGTGGAGCAACAAGAACTCTCATACACTGTTGGTGCGAGTGTAACTTGACACAATCACTTTGGAAAACAGCTCAGTCTATTCAGATAAAGTTTAATTATCTACAAACCCTGTGAACCAGTACCTGTACACATCCAGAGAAATGCATGCATAGGTGCCCCCAAGGAGCATATGCAAGAATATTCACCACCTCATTATTCATAAAAGCTCTAAACCAGAAACAACCCAAATGTCCACTGACAGTAGAAGTAATATACAAGTAATACATGCTTATGATTTCATTTTTATATAGTTCAAAAAAAAGGCCACAGCAAACTACAGTTTGTTGACTGCAGATATTGGGATTTCTCAGCCTCCATAATCATATGAGCGTGTGTGTGTGTGTGTGTATATATGCATATGTACATATCTCCTATTGGCTCTGTTCTCTGGAGAACCTCGAGTAATACAGATTTTGGTTGGTACTGGGAGTGGTTCTAGATGAACAGAATTTTAAAAACGAGTCTTCTGAATTGGTGCTGGGGTTTTGGAATTGGCTCTCTAATTCTGATTAGATTTAAAGATGCTAATAACTCTATTTCCAGTGGTAAAGACAACACTGATCTGGCCATAGAGAAATGCAACATATCACCATTGGATACTCTTAATCAACCACTTATGAGAAGCAAGGATCTGGGTGACTATGTATGTGATACTTCTAACATTTTTGGCGAACTAACAAAGACATTGAGATTACCTGGTTCCTCCTATTGTTACTGGACAAAATAAGGAAAGAAAAGAAAGAGCTTAGAGATTCAAATTCCCAGCCCAAGTGCCACATAAATGACCTGAAAGCTTCTATGTGTGCCTTCAAGGAGACCCTGATCACCTGTAGCTTCAGGGCTGAGATTGCTGAAAATCAGAAGGCAGAATCTCATCCTGCTGACTGGCTGAATTACAAAGCAAATTGAACTCCCAGCCTCACAGGGTGTCTACCGTTAAAATGAGGGCGTTGACTTGGAAGGAATGAGATCTTGAAAGTTGGAATGGGGAATGTGTGGGAAGACCCTGAAGCTGAGGACATTGAGCCCCTAAATTCTGATGAGTCTTCTTTGCCAGCAGAAAAGGCCTTCCCACCCTCATCTGAGGGGATTTGTCTTGTGTTGCCTGAAGAAACAGTAATGGCCACCCCCACGGCAGTTGCCGTACAAGACAATGCTGAGTCTCCTCAGGACCCACCCTCGCTACCCCTCTCTGCTTTAGACCTATAACTAGATTCAAGTCCCAGCAGACACCTAAAGGTGAGGTACCCCTAAGTGTGACCTTGAGGAGGTGCATTACACTGCAAGAGAAGTACTTGAATTTTCTAATTTATGCAGACAGAAATCTAGAGAACATGTCTGGGAATAGATATTAAGAATGTAGGATAGGTCCACCCCGTGGCCTAGTGGTTAAGTCCAGCGCACTCCACTTCGGCAGCCTGGGTTCAGTTCCCAGGCATGGACCTACACCACTCATCAGCGGGCATGCTGCGGTGGCAACCCACATGAAAAATAGAGGGAGATTGGCAGAGATTTTAGCTCAGGGCAAATCTTCCTCTGCAAAAAACAAAACAAAACAAAAAGAATGTGGGATAATGGTGGAAAGAACATAAAGTTGGGTCAGGCTGAATTTATTGACATGGGCTCATTTAGCAGATTCTGCATTTAATGTTGCAGCTCAGAAAGTTAGAAAGAGTTCTAACCATTTGGTTGGTTGGCTAAAACATGGACCAAAAGGTGATCCACAGTGATCAAGCTGGAAATGCCAGACCTACCTTGGTTTAATGTACAGGGAAGAATTCAAAGGCTTAGAGAGATTGGAATATTAGAGTGTATTTATCATTTAAGATCTATTCACACACACTGGTAAGGTCCAGAAGACATACCTTCCACCATGACTGTGAGAAATAAACTTGTCAGAGGAGCCTCAGCTTCCTTGGAGAGCTCTGGATTGCTCTCCTCTGTAGGCCAGACCTTTTAGTAGGAACTGCAGTCACTGAATTGGTAAACCCAAGTGCAATAGGAGTAATTGGATCCCAGAGTGGCAGGGGCCAAGTAATGAGGGAACCAAAGGCAGGGTGGGAGTGGTTACCATAATGGACCGTTAAAGCAGAATTCAGAATAGTCTGACTCACATAGACCTATGGCATTGGCTAGTTGATCAGGGTGTTCCTAGAAGTAAAATAGATAGGTAGCCTGCTAAATTCTTACTTGATTTGTATAAGCAGAAAAGTTCTAGGTCAAGTGAACAAAATTCTAACCTGAATCATAAAAAGAGAGATAGTCGTGGCCCCTCCAGGAATTCTCAGATTCGAGCCACTTTATGGACCAGAACCCCTTGAATGAAGGGAAGGTTGGGTCCTCTTGAGGAAGGACCCCAGTACACTACCCAAAATTTATACTATTAGTCTTTCTCCTAGCCTTCCCCAAGAGGACCTATACCTTTACCAGGGTAACTATGCATTGGGGAAAAGGAAATAAGCAGACTTTTCTGGGACTACTGGATACCAGCTCTGAACTGACACAAATTCCAAGATACCCAAAATACCACTGTAGCCCACCAGTCACAGTAGGGGTTCATGGGGATCAGATGATCAATGGAGTTTCAGCTCAGGTCTGTCTCCCAGTGGGCCAGTGAGTCCCCGAACCCATCCCGTGGTTATTTTCCTATTTCTGGAATGCATAATTGGAATAGATATATTCAGCAGCTGCCAGAATCCCCATATTGGTTCCCTGACCTGTAGAGCAAGGGCTATTATGGTGGGAAAGGCCAAGTGAGAAGCCACTAGAACTGCCTCTATCTAGAAAAATAGTAAGCCAAAAGCAGTATCACATTCTTAGAGGGATTTCAGAAATAAGTGCCATCATCAAGGACTTGAAAGATGCAGGAGCGGTTGTTACCGAGCCCCAAGGGACTGGTGACCCACAAGTGGGCCCTTTTGCCTGGAGCCTCCCATGCCAATAGAAGGAGACCAGGTTCAGAATAGCAGAGCAGAAACATTATTTATTGATCAATGAATGGAGGAGGCAGAGCTCATGCTCTAAAACACCTTCTCCTCGAAGAGAAGGTGAGCTGGGTTCTTTTGGGTTGTGAAAGGGGAGGGGTCCCTGCATACTCACTCAGGGCAGGGGCATTTGGGGCATGTGCAGATCTTCACTTCTTGCACATGGCACCTTTTGCACACATTTCCTTTCGTGCATGGCACCCCATCGCCATCTTGGACCTTTCTGGTTTGGGCTGGTTCTGCCGTTTTTCCACCTGCCATTGTTCTGCCTTGTTCCTATAAGCACGCACAACTTAAAAACAAAGCATTACACATGGAAAGAGTTTTTAGGGACTTCTCTGGGTGACAAAAATCCCTTTTCTAACTATTTCCTGCTCCTCATTCCTGAGGGGCAATGGATGAAGGTCTGTCTTCTGTAACTACTTCCAGCTGACCAGGGGCATCGATATAGGGGCCCATAGAGGAGCAGAACTTATCCCTAACAACTTTTAGATATGTTTAGTTGTCACCGGGTTGGACTCCCAACCTCTTGTATCCTGGTTAATACCATTTGGAATCTAATTAGTCTTTTGTTAACAAAGGAAATAAGACAGTTTAGAATGCAAGGTAGAAGAAGCAGAATAGCCACCACCAGAGGCCTAAAAAAAGTGGTAGAAACCAAGTCAGGCTGGGAAAAGCGTGTACAACCCCATTCCCGATCTGTTTTATTAGGTCTGGTAGGCCTTTTTCATTTAACCTACTAGCCTTTTTTTGCAGCCTAGTGGTGCTGTAGACATAGGCACTCCAGGGGGAGCACAGGTCAGGGTGAGGATAAGTATAGCTACGAGAGATGACAGAAGGAGTCCCAGCACCTCCACAGGAGGGGGATGTCAGCTCACCAAGGACTTATCTTTATGTCTCCAGAATAAGAGCTTCATGTCTGAGAGGGGCTCGTAGGAGAAGTCAAGATGGCTTGGAGTTTCCAAGTCTTCCAGTTCAGGGCCTCTCTTGACTTCAGTATGGTTCACCCGGGGGGTTACTTCCTGTAATTTTAGGGCAGTGTGAGTAGTTAGAATCACCAGATAAGGCCCATTCCACTTAGGAGTGAGCTGGTCCTGTGGGTTCCCAGTTTTCCACGTTTTCAGGCATATCCAATCACCGAGCTGGAAAGGATGGAGGGCCGGGTCCGTGGAACTAGGCAGGACCTGGCTGCCATACGCTGTGAGTGCCTTCACTGTTTCCCCTACCTGAAGGGCATGCTCTGGTTGTTCTCCTGTACCTCCAGTATACCCCCATTGGCTTTTTGACAGGTAGAATTGGAGTGTTGCATGCCTATTGGCATGGCCAGATGAGGCCTTGATTGATCAAGTTCTTTACAACAGGGCCAATGTCATTTAGGACATCCTGTGTGAGAGGACATTGTTTAAAATTTGGGCACTTGTGCCCAGGTTTTAGTTCGACGATCATGGAGTCCACTCAGATTCATGTGCCACTCTTCCTTGGGCCCAAATTCAAGGATTTACCTCTGGTAATTCCATTAAGTTTCTCTTTAAATCTTTTGACTCAATCACTTTTTTTTTTTTAAGATTTTATTTTTTCCTTTTTTTCTCCCCAAAGCCCCCTGGTACATAGTTGTATATTCTTCGTTGTGGGTTCTTCTAGTTGCGGTATGTGGGACGCTGCCTCAGCGTGGCTTGATGAGCAGTGTCATGTCTGCGCCCAGGATTCAAACCAACGAAACACTGGGCCGCCTGCAGCAGAGTGCATGAACTTAACCACTCGGCCACAGGACCAGCCCCTTGACTCAATCACTTTTGTCAGGAGCATAATTAGCTGGTGACCAAAGGCTGAGGGGACATTTACCTCCAGTCGGTCCCCTTTCAAATAAATGGAGACTCCTGACTTATGTAGTAGGTCCCTACCCAGCAAAGGAATAGGGCATTTTGGCACATATAGAAAGGAATGAGTTGACTGTTTTCACCTAATTTGTAGCTTAAAGTTTTAATCAACTACTTGTTTTCTGGGGCCCCTAACACCCCCACTATATTACATTTCAGGCTGGTAAGTTTGGAGATTTTTAGCCAGATATTTGAGGAAAATAGAAGAATTTAAGGTCCAATCCAGTTTACGGGTAGAAAACAAAAACCTCAAAGACAATTAACAGAACTAGAATCTAATATCCACAATTGTGTATTAGTTTCTACTGAAACATAATTTTTCTCTCTAAAATTACCTTCATTTTTTTTCACAAAAGATAGCCAAAATAAGACTAACTGGTTTGCAAAATAAAGCTAGTTTCAATAAAATTTGGTCCAATTATTTACATCAGTACAGCAAGAACAGCCATTGATCATATAGGCTTTTTAAAATCTGCTTTGCTGGAACTTTTTGTAAGGAATCTCAGATTGAACTTTAAAGGCATCTTGAGGCCAGGCCAAGCAAAGTCAAGGACGTCATCAGACTCTGCCTACAATACCTGTAGATTTGGGTGAATTCTTCTCTTCTCTTGAGGTTCCCCAAAATATCCTTGAGGTTCCCTGCACCTGTCAGAGAAGTGACCATCTTTACTCACCTGGTAAAGTTGTTGGGAACCCTGTAAAGAAGGTACCAGGCCAATATTTCCAAGTGGCTTTATTTCATAAAGTCAACCTTTATTCTTCAAAAGCTGGCTTGCCATATCTGAATCTATGCATGTTTTTCTCAAATATGACATTCCAGTCAAAGCTTTGGTAATATAACCAATGTTTCCAATTGTGTCCTGTTATAAGAAGAAGAGATTCTTATCAAACTTATGCAAATAACTATATTGCCATGATAATAACAATACTCACTCACTCACTAAAAGTTTCCAAATTCTGGAGGGATCAAGTAGAGTGAAAAAGGTAAATATTTCAATTTTGCTTACAAAAGTATAACTGACCAAATTGCCATAAATCATAGCTTAAGAGAAAAGAAAAAAAGACTTCCTCAAATCTGAAAAACAAAAAATTTTTAAAAATCAGCAATATTTCAAATGAAAAGTCATAGAAATTACAATCATCCTCATCAGTTCATTCAGTCCTATGTAACCAACTTTTGCTCTTGATCTTTTGTTAGCATTTTCATGAAGTCATCCATTTCTCCATTAGAGTTCTGTAATTTCTCACCCAACTCAGTCTTATGATATGAAAGTTTGTCAGAAACCTGTATTCTAGAGCAAATGTCAGAGTCTTTTCCATGAATCTCTCCAAAGATGAAACATATTTTCAAAAATACCAGAGTCTGCAAGTAACAAAACAGTCAAAAATGGCAATTAACAAAGATGCTTGGCTATTTCTGTGACATATAACACTTTGAGATAATAGCTGGAATTGTGACTAACAATAAGGACAGGTCAGGATTTTTGGAATGTTATATATATATATATATATATATTTTAAAAACAGTTATATTAATAACATTTACCCATACAATATAACCTAGGAGTTTATCATCATTTATTTGATAATGTTTCCCATGTAATTTTAACATACCAAATAAATCTAATTAGTTTAACATTTTCCTTTTTATAGAAAGAGAGAACAAATTCTTTGAGAAGTCCCAGGGCTGACTGGAAATTCTTGGTTCCTCTTTCTTTTTTTTTTTAAGTCAAAAGAAAGACTTTAATTTCAGGGGAGGTTCATCAAAAAATATAAAAAAATTTTAAAACACTTGGTCAAATAGGAAACATGCTTACTTATCCCTTCAAGGGACGTGACAACAGAAACAGTGAAAAACAAAAACAAAAAACCCCTATTGGAGGGATCTCAGTCTTTTTGAACATAGGAAATTACTTTAGCAAAACATAGATTTTCTGTCTCTTAGGCAGACTTACTCAAAAGTAAAGAAAAATCTTTTATAATCTCTTTATTAAGAGCACAGCAAATGTTCAAGAAAATTATCTTTCTAAGAGAGAAAGCCAAATTCTAATTTTTGCACCAGATTGCCTTCTATATTAAAACTCATTTACTTAATTAAATTCATTTCAATCTTAGCCAACTTGACCATGCACAAAACTCCTTAGGGTTTTACTTCCATCAACCTTCTGTCACTTACTTTTTACATTTGGAAATTGTCCCATGCCTGCCTTTTTTTTTCCCTCCTAGTACTTTAGGACAAATTTATCTTTCTAAACAAAAATATTTCCATTGCTTTTTTTTTTTTTAAAGACTGGCACCTGAGCTAACAACTGTTGCCAATCTTCTCTTTTTTTTCTGCTTTTTCTCCCCAAATCCCCCCAGTACATAGTTGTGTATTTTTAGTTGTGGGTCCTTCTAGTTGTGGCATGTGGGACACCACCTCAGCGTAGCCTGATGAGCAGTGCCATGTCCGCGCCCAGGATTCAAACTAGTGAAACCCTGGGCAGCCAATGTGGAGTGCACAAACTTAACCACTTGGCCACGGGGCCGGCCCCTCAAAAATATTTCCATTCTTTATACCTTCTTTACTAAAAACATGTTATTTTCCTTGAATACAAAGATGTTTTCCTGATTAAATTTTTAGTAGTTTTAATTATATATATTAATTAGAATTCTTAACCCTTACAGACCTTACCTCTTAGTGAAAACTGAAAAGCAAGCATTTATGAACTGTCCTTTACATTAGCATTCTGTGACTTGGCAAATTCATAAATACTTGTTATAATTTCTAAAAACATGTTACCTTTGTCAACACAAAATAACCAATAACCATTCCACAGATAAGAGAAATAAGGAGAGTTTTACTTGAGCCAGAGTGAGTATTATAACCTGGGTAGGCCTTCAAAAGTGTTCCAGAGATCTTTTTAGAACAAAGAACATACATTAAAAACACCCAGGATACATTTTCATCAAAGTTTCAAAGAGGTATTTAGTTGCAAATTAGCAGGTCAACATGACCCTGATGTAGGGAAAGGGACTAATCCAGGTGTTACCAACAAGGCGTTACCAGTAGGGTGTAAGAGGGGAGGTATACATTCTATCTTAAGAGAGTGCATTCTTTACTTTAACGGTTAAGCAGATGTACAATGTATGTGTGATACGCCACAAGTCAGGCTTCTTTAGTTCAAGCCAAATCAGTTTTGAACAAGAATAGTTACCCCATATACCTCAATATGTGAAAATCTCTTGTCACCTCATAGTACAATTTTTTAAATAAAATACAGGACTTGTTTACTAATAGAGGCAAACATCTTTAGTTTCTCTGTAATAAGCCAAAAGTAGATAAACCTATATTTAATAATTAATGTCTAATGTTTTATCTTATTTAGAAATAATGTAGATAGTCAATGAATTTTTCATCATTTAATTTAATAGAACAAAACTTCAAAGTTTCAAGTTATAAAGAGATTTTGGAAGTTATTAAATATATGTCATAAAATACAATTATTGCTAAAAGTTTAAACTCATCTCATTTACATCTAAATTATTCGTTCCCAACAATTATGTTTAGATTACCAATGAAAACTTCATGAGACATTAACTGGGACAAACAGTAACTATTCTTGACTGCATTAAACAACTCCATTAATTTTTTAATTTCAGTTTCCCCTTGAGTGTTTAAGGGTAGCAGTTTCCCAGAAGACCTCTCGGAGTCTCGTTATTGGGACCTCCCAGTAACTCATATTGGGTCCTCCTTCGAAGCTAGATTATGGGGGTGTCTGTAAAAGGCATGACAGCAAGTGCACTTCTTAAATGATCTTACCTAATTGGAACGTTCCTTCTAACAGCCAATGTAGAAATTTTGGAGGCTCAAAGGGGCCCCAAAGTGGCCACTGTAATTTTAAATTATCTGGGGTTATCTTGCTCCAAAGATTCTTTTCTTTTTGCATTAAGGATCCTTTTTATAGCTGTTTTGAAGTCAGTTTGACCATTTTAAAGTGAGATCTCCTTTACCATGCTTAATTAACGTTGCCTGAAGGGTGGATATATGGGCCCTCAGGATATTAGGCAAAGGAAACGCTTCCCAGTGAGACACAATATTTATCCTTCCAACACAATTCAAAATACAATCAATCATGAAAGATGTAATAATTTTATACAAAGCCCGCCATTCCCAGACAGTCCCGTTGGAAGAAGATTAGCACAAAGACAAAAACAAAACAAAAACCTTAAACAGCTATTCTTACCTCCTTCCATCACCACCTCAAAACCTCCCACTGAGGCACCTTGGCCTCCGGGTTTGGGTGTCCTCAACTGTGACCTGCTGTGATCGGGTGTCCCTGACTCCTCACCCAGTCCATCCCTCACAGACTGGGTACCAGTCAGGAAAGGGGCTCCCTTGAGGGACCAGCAAAACTGTTCCTGGGGAGAGGGTTCCCTCAGTTGATTTCTGGGGAAAGGCCTCTCCGTTCCCTCAGTCTGTTCCTGGGGCAAAGCCTTTCTTCTCCCTCAGTCCTGCGTGCAGGCACACACTCTGTTCTGATGCTAAACTGAAGGTAGACTTTATGTTGCCTCGTGGGAGATTCCCCTTGACTCCAACAAAGCAGCAGAAGACAAAAGTCTAAGAGCGACCTCGGGTGCTGGTTTGGTAAGAGTCAGTGGGGAGAGTCTGGGGGCCAAGCACTCGGCAGGACAGCCCTGGTTTCTCTCCCCTTCACAAGCCTCTGACAAAGTAGGTAAGTCAGCCTGGGACGTGCTTCTGCAGCCCATTGCTTCACCCGTTGGGAGCCCAGAGGCCTGGATCAAAGAGAGGAGCCAGCGACTATTCCATTCCCGCCAGAGTCAACAAATTTTGTTACCAGGCCCTAAGGGATGGGTGATCCGCAAGTGGGCCCTTTCTCTTGGAGTCCCCTGCGCCAATAGAACAAGACGGGGTTCGGAATAGCAGAGCAGAAAAGTTATTCACTGATCAATGGGTACAGGAGGTAGAGCTCCTGCTCTAAACCACCTTCACCCCAAGAGAAGGTGAGCAAGGTTCTTATGGCATGTGAAGGAGGAGGAGTCTCTGTGTCCTCACTCCGGGCGGGGGCATTTGGGGCATGCGCAGATCTTCCCTTCTTGCACATGGCACCTTTTGTTCATGTTTCCTTTTGTGCACGGCATTCCATCACCATCTCGGACCTTTCTGGTTTGGACTGGTTCTGCCATTTGTCCACCTGGCATTGTTCTGCCTTGGTTCCTATAAGCAAGCACAACTTAAAAACAAAGCATTAAACATGGAAAATATTTTTAGAGACTTCTCTGGGTGACATGGTAACTTCTACCACATTCCCATTCAACTCACCTATTCGGCCTGCGCAGAAGACAGATGGATCTTGGAGAACGACAGGGGGTTATTGCAAGCTTAACCAGGTGGTGACTTCAATTGCAGCTGCTGTACGAGATGTGTTTCATTTCTTGAGCAAATTAACATGTCCTCTAGTACCTGGTATGTGGCTACTGATCTGGCAAATGCCTTTTTCTCCATCTCTGTGAATAAGGACCGCCAGAAGCAGTTTGCTTTTAGCCGGCAAGGCAGCAATACACCTTCACTTTCCTACCTCAGGGGTATATCAACTCTCCAGCCCCATATCAAAATTTAGTTCACAGGGATCTTGATCACCTTTTGTTGGAAAAGGCAGTCTCATGCCCACAGTGTTTTCACCCCTGCTCAGCCACATAAGAATGCACTTTGGGCCTGGAACACTTTCTTATTAAGAGATCAAGAGCCCGCAGAGCCTGTGCTGGGCTTATCACCTTGTGTGGGAATATCTTTCCCTGTTTCATGCTTAGTGTATACTCCTTTGTTCTGCTTAAGTGTGTGTATTAATAGCCCTCAGGCATGCCCTCAGCTATTTCAGATTCCACAGACAAGGGGGAAGGCCTCCTCCTGTGGCACCAGAGAGGTGCATGTAGGCCAACTGCCCTGCATTGGCTTCCAGGAGACACTCACTGGCCATGGGGGCCCAACGTCCACTATAGAAGCTGATCTTGCGCTATCTCTTCTCTATGAGAGTAAAGCATTGTTCTATCCAGTGCTTGACTGTGTTGTGTTTTCCTTGGTGACTCTGATACCAAGATGCAATGGACAGAAATGTTTGGACTTCTTTTCCTTGTGGCTGGCACTGTGATGATCTTTGCTCTCCCCCATGTAGTTGGAGTCCTCCCCTGACATTGGTAACTAGTGTGTGATGTTCTGCTTGACACCTTTTCCTTTCACAAGGTATAATACTTGTATGTTACATTGATGACATCATGCTGATTGGACCTAGTGAGCAAGAAGTAGCAACTAGTCCAGACTTGTTGGTAAAACATTTGTGTATCAGAGGATAGGAAATAAATCTTGCCAAATTTCAGGGACTTTCCAGCTCAGTGAAATTTCAAGGGTCCAGCGGTGGGGGCATGTCGAGAAATCCTTTCTAAAGTGAAGGATAACTTGTTGCATATGATCCCTCCTTCAACCAAAAGAGAGGCACAACACCTTACTGGGCCTCTTCGGATTTTGGAGGCAACATAGTCCTCATGTGGGTGTGTCACTCTGGCCTATTCACCAAGTGACCTGAAAAGCTGCTAGTTTTGAGTGGGGCACAGAATAAGAGAAGGCTCTGCAACACATCGGGCTGCTGTGCAAGCTGCTCTGCCACTTGGGCCACTCGAGCCAGCAGATCCAATGGTGTCTGAAGTGTCAGTGGTAGACAGGGATGCTGTTTGGAGCTCTGGCAGGCCCCTATAGGTGAGTTGCAGCACGGGCCCTTAGGATTTTGGAGCAAAGTCCTACCATCCTCCACAGATAACTACTCCTCTTTTGAGAAACAACTGTTGGCCTGCTACTGGGTCTTTGTAGAGACTGAATGCTTAACCATGGGCCACTAAGTTACTATGTGACCTGAGCTATCCATCATGAAATGAGTGTTATCTGACCTACCAAGCCATAAAGTTGGGCATGCAATTCAGTACTCCATCATCAAATGAAAGTGGTATATATGAGATTGAGCTTGAGTAGGCCTTGAAGGCACAAGTAAGTTACGTGAAGAAGTGGTCCAAATGTCCATGGTCCCCACTACCTTCTCTCTTCCAGCCTACACCTATGGCCTCAGGGGGAGTTTGCCACAATTACTTGGCAGAGGAAGAGAAGACTCAGGCCTGGTTTACAAATGATTCTGCATGACATGCAGGCACCACCCAAAAGAACAGCTGCAGTACTACAGCCCCTTTCTAGGGCATCTCTGAAGGCCATTGGCGAAGGCAAATCCTCCCAGTGGGCAGAACTTCAAGCAGTGCACCTCGTTGTTCACTTTGCTTGGGAGGAGAAATGGCCAGAGGTGAGATTATATATCAACTCATGGGCTGTGGCCAATTGTTTGGCTGAATGGTCATGGACTTGGAAGGAACACAATTGGAAAACTGGTGACAAGAAAATTTGAGAAAGAGGTATGTGGATAGACCTCTCTGAAAGGACAAAAAATGTAAAGATATTTGTGTCCCATGTGAATGCTCACAAAGGGGGACTTCAGCAGAGAAGGAAGACTAATAATCAAGTGGATAGTATGACCCATTCTGTGAATACCAGTCAGTCTCTTTTCCCAGCCACCTCATCATTGCCCAATGGGCTATGAACAGAGTGACCATCGTGGCAGGGATGGAGGTAATTTGTGGACTCAGCAACATGGACTTGCACTCATCAAGGCCAACCTAGCTATGCCAATCACTGAGTGCCCAATCTGCCAGCAGCAGAGACCAACACTGGGCCCCCTACATAGTACCATTCCCCGGGATGATTACGTTGGACCACTTCTGTCATGGAAGGGACAGTATTTTGTACTTATGGAATAGACATTCACTCTGGATACACATTTGCCTTCTCTGCACACAATGCTTCTGCCCCAACCACCATTGGTGGATTTACAGAATACCTTATCCACCATCATATTTCCACAGAGCATTGCTCCTGATCTTGGAAGTCACTTCACAGCAAAGGAAGAGCAGCAATGGGCTCATGCTCATGGAATTCACTGGTCTTACCATGTTCTCCACCATCCTGAAGTGACTGGTCTGATAGAATGGTAGAATGGCCTTTTGAAGACTCAGTTACGGTACCAGCAATACAGGCAATACCTTAAAAAGCTAGGGCAAAGTTCTCCAGAAGGCTGTATATGCTCTGAATCCAATATATGATGCTGTTTCTCGCCTAGCCAGGATTCATGTGTCCAGGAATCAAGGGGTGGAAATGGGAGTGGTATCACTCACTATTAGCCCTAGTGATCCACTAGCAAAATTTTTGCCTCCTGTTCTCACAGCCTTATGCTATCCTGGCCTAGAAGTCTTAGCTCCAAAGGGAGGAACGCTTCCACTAACAACACAACAATGATTCCATTGAACTGGAAGTTAAGACTGTCACCCAGTCACTTTGCACTCCTCATGCTTCTGAATCAATAGGCAAAGAAGGGAGTTATTGTGCTGGTTGGGGTGATTGTTCCTGACTACCAAGGGGAAATCAGACTACTGCTTCATGATGAGGCAAGGAAAAGAATGTCTGGGGCACAGGAGATCCCCCAGGGTGTCTCTTAGTATTACCATGCCCTGTGATCAGGTTAAAGGAAAACTGCAACAACCCAATCCAGGCAGGACTACTAACGGCCCAGACCCTTGAGGAATGAGAGTTTGGGTCACCCCACCAGGTAAAGAACCATGACCAGCTGAGGTGCTTGCTAAAGGCAGAGAGAATAAAGAATGGATGGCGGAAGAAGGTAGTTATAAATTGCAAGCTACAACCACATGACCAGTTACAGAAACATAATTTCTATAATTACAGAACTGTAATTTTCATGACAGTTCCTCCTTGTTTTGTTATGAACATGTTTGTGTGTCTGTGTGTACATATAAAAATAAAATATCATTGTTTTCTTCCCTCTCTTTTTCTCTTATAATGTAATGTAAGATGTATTGACCTTATATCAGAGAATTTAAGTATTATGACCTTGTTATTATCTTTATTTGGAGATTAAGTATGGGTTAAGAAGATATGTATTGACAAGGGGTGGATTTGTGATGGTTAATTTTATGTGTCAACTTGACTGAGCCAAAGGGTGTCCAGATATTTGGTTAAACATTATTCTGAGTATGTCTGTGAGGATGTTTCTGGTTGAGATTAACATTTGAATCTGTAGATGAATAAAGCATATTGCTCTCCCCAATGTGGGTGGGCCTCATCCAATCAATTGAGGGCCTAAATAGAGTAAAAAGGCTGAGTAAGAGGGAATTCCTTCTGCCTTAATGTTTGAGCTGGGACATTGGTCTTCATTTGTCTTTTCTGGGCTTTGGACTCAGAATGAAACATCAGATGGATATATATATCTCCATATATATGTTTCCCATTGGTTCTGGTGAAGTCTGACTAATACAAGCATTTTATCTCACATTTAAAACAATTTTATCAGGGCACATTTTACATATCATATAATTCACCCATTTCAAGTGTAAAATTCAATGATTTTTTAAACCAAACTCATAGAGTTGTCCAACATAAGTCAGTTTTAGAACATTTTCGTCAACCCAGTATGATCTCTCACGCACATTTAATATTAATCTCCCCTTCACCTCTCTCAAGCAATCGGTGGTCTACTTTCTGTCTTTGTAGCTTTGCTTTTTCAGGATATTTCACATAAATGGAATATATGGTCTTACAATATGTGGTCTCTTGTGTCCGGCTTCTTTTACTGAGCATGTTTTTGACGTTCATCCACGTTGTAGCATACATTCATAGTTCATTCTTTTTTATTGATTAATAGTATTCCATTGTATAGAAGAAGCATATTTTGTCTACCCATTCATCATGTTAATGGACATTTACATTGTTTCGGGTTGGGCTATTTTGAGTAATGCTGCTAAGAACATTCCTGTGAAAGTCTTTGTGTGGATACGTTTCAGTTCTCTTAGATTGATATCTGAGAGTGAAATTGCTGGATCACATGGTAAATTTATGTTTAACATTTTAAGAAACTGCCAAACTGTTTTCCAAAGTGGCTGCACTATTTTATATTCCCACCAGCAATGTATGAGAGTTCCTGTTTCTCCATCGTCTCCCCAAAATACGTTATTATCCGTATTGTAAAATACGGACATTCTATGAAAAACAAACAAAAAGTGGTTTTAAAAGGTTCAGTGAGGAGGCTAGGGATTTTAAGAGGTGCAACGACCCTCTCTCAAAAACTGACTGCCGTCCTCCAGCCGGCAGAGGGCGCTCCAAGCCGAGGACTCCCCTCCTAGCCTCACACAGCGCCATCTTAGCGAGATCTCCGTTGCTAGGAGACGGAGATGCGTCTTTAGGCTTGAAAGCTCTACCTCATTGCTATCTCAGGCTCTCTCTTGCCCGAGGACTGAGATCTAAGCTTCCAGTACCGTCCAGGGGCAGTTCCAGAAGGGCTCTTTCTGGGGGCGTTTTCCCCTTACCCCCTCTAGCGCTGGCCTTGGCAGGCCAAGGATCCTTGCTCAGGTCTAGTCCCCAGTCCAGCTATGCCTAAGAAAGGGAAAAAGGCCAAGGCCCCCCTGTCCGATGAGGAGCAGCTGCTTCTGTTTCAGCAGAAGTTGCTGGCAGAGGAGGAGATGGCCAAGAAGAAAGAGAGGCTCCTGAGCCAGTTCTTGAAGGTGATGGCTTTCTGCATACCTCCCTGCCCAACCTCACCCACTCCCTGCGCTGGTCCTATCGCCTTGACTCGGTCACTGTGGCAGCCTCATTTTCATGCTGGCCTTCCCTCCACCGGAAATCTCGAGACCCAGTTATACGTAGATTTGGGGAAATATTGTTTGGGGGGAGGGGCGGTTCTCTGTGAAGTATGGAGCCGGCCAGTGGTATAGAGTTTGGCAGTCACAACTGAGCCCCAGGACTGGGACAGAAGGTGCTATCAGCTGTGTGAGCTCTCTGAAATTCTGATGTTCTCCCTGGGGATGGATCCTGCTGTGATGCATCCACCCTGAAAGAAATTCACCCTTGCCCTCCCTAAAATGCTACTGGGTTGTTCCTATCTTACTCGAGACCCTCCCAAAACAAGAACAGGAGCTCCCTGAGTGTTAGTCATCAGGAGCTTTGGACCCTCAGAAAAGACAAAGAGTAAGGTGTCAGTTGACAAACTAAGTGTGATCTGGTTTGTTGCACTGTATCAGGGGTCTTGGCCCTGACCTTCTGGGGTTGTATTTATTCCTTCACACAGGACAAGCTGGCCAAGGAGGAACACAACAGTGCTCTGAACCTTAATAAGATTAACACGCAGTGGAGAACCGTTCTTCGAGAAGTCAAGACCAGAGAGCTTCATAAGGACATTGAGATCCTCAGCCAAACATTTGAACGAGTGGTGGACTGCAAGGACAGTGTCATCAAGGTACACATTCTTCCCAATGAAACACTTGAATATGGCTACCTTGACCTCTTCTCTTAATAGAATGGGCCTAGTGAATTAATTAATCAGTCTTAAAGCCCCCCAAGACACAGGCTGTGATGAAGCCAGGCAATTGGTAATAACAGTTTTTACTGAAAAAAAAAAATTGAAATTTTGGGCTGTCATCCCTCTCCTTCACTTAGAGGAGCCATTCTCCTTGGTCATCACTGCCTCAAACCAGTACTATACCACATTAGAGTTGTAAGGCACAGTATATATCACCCAGTGATTTGAACTTAGTCCCACACCTTCATTCCAGTGTGAGAAGACTCACTTCCAGAGACGGGACCCCGCTTGCCCAAGGTCACCAGCTAGTCAGCGAGAGAGCTGGGACTAGAGCATGAGTTTCTTGATTCCCACTCCAGTGCTTTATTTAACCAAAGTTTGGCTTCTTTGATTCAGCTTCAGTGGCCCTGGATGAGGCTGAGAAGATCTCCACGGGGAAGAGCAGTTCTAGATCTCTAAGCAATTCAAGCAGCCATCCTTTTGTTCTGGGGAGGCTCTTGAGTTGAGTCCATACCATCTTTTTTTCTTCTTTTACCCTTTTTTTTTTTTTTGAGGAAGATTAGCCCTGAACTAACGTCTGCTGCCAATCCTCCTCTTTTTGCTTGAGGAAGATTGTCCCTCAGTGAACATCTGTGTCCATCTTCCTCTGTTTGGTATGTGGGATGGCACCACAGCACGACTTGATGAGTGGTGTGTAGGTCCACACCTGGGATCCGAACCTGTGAACCCCAGACCAGCAAAGTGGAGTGCATAAACTTAACCACTATGCCACAAGGCCAGCCCCTAGTCTTTTCTATCTTAAAACAAAACAAAACCCCCCACAATAACAGCAAAATATACAATGTCAGCCTGGTAGTCCCCTCCTAGAAAACACATACCTCTCCTTCACAGCCTAACCCCTGAGGAAAAAAATTCAGTAGACCTTGGGCAGTTTCAAGTGATAGATATTAAGAGTTTCCAGATTTGCAAAAACCGTTCATTATACATTAGAAGTCCTCACCCAGCCAGTTTTACCTTATGGCTTTTTAAGTGACTGTTTAAGACTCTTATTGAGAGTTATCAAATACTTGCTGAGAAGAGAACCAGCAGTGTTCATTTTAGGATGCTGAGCAGTGGCCACGCTCACCCTTGAGCCAATTAGCTTCATCCTACACAACAGCTTTGCAGCTAATTATTACACTCCCTGCCTTAGGCCAATCACACACTACTAATATTAAGCACCTTCGGGGTCATTCCTGAATAACTGAAACTACACCTGTTAAATGTGCAAGTGTTAGTGGTCCTCACATGCTTTCTCCACTTCTTCACTTCCCATTATTCCCATTCATCCTGCATCCCACACATCAGATTTCCACCTTTCTCTAGGAAACTGCTCTTGTAAAGACCACCAGTCCCAGATCATGGATACTTTTCATCATTTAGTCTTCATCTAACCTGACTTCTATATGGCACTGACACTCTTGGTCATGCCCTACTTCTTGAAACTCCCCTTTGGCTTCCCTGAGACCATTCTTTCATGGCTTTTCTCCTGCCTCTGGGATATATACATCCGGTCCCCTTTGTGAGTTTATCTTCCTCTCTCTATCCTCTGAACTTTAGCATTTCCCAGCTTTCTGAGTTTGGCCACTTTTCCCTCTAACTAGGTACCTAGGGCCTAGACAATCTTACTTATTACCCTGGCTTTAAATAACACATATATTGATGACTCCCAGGTCTGTAACACCAGCCCAGATTTTTCTCGAGTTCCAAATCCTTATATTCAACATTCAGCCTTCCTAGATATCTGTTCCTGGCTGTTGCACTGTCCTGACAACTGAACTCATGAGCTCCCCCTTGCCGAGCCAGCCCCATTCCCCATCCTCCACAATCTGGTCTTTTTTATACTCTCTATTTGAGTGGCTATTGCCATTCACCAAATCACCCAACCCAGAAATCTGGGAATCATCCTAGGTTTTGCTTCCATCCCTGACTTCTGTTACTAAGTCTTGTATAAGTCTTCTGCTTCAGTATTTTTCAAAGCCGTACCTTGCTCTTTCCCCCACTATCCGGCTATAGTTGAGACCCGGGCATTATGTCTCATATGGACTATTGCAATAGTCTCCTATCTTCCAGCCTTCATGCTCAACCGCCTTCAGATGACTGTCTACACAAATGCCAGATTATCTTTCTAAAATAAAAATCTGATCCTGTTACTCCACTGCTTAAGTCTCTTTAATGGCTCCCCTCTTCTACAGGAAAAAACCCAAACTCTGTGGAAAGAACATCAAAGCCCTTCATCATCTGGCCTTTCCCTGTACCTTTCACACAGCCATGCTTGTTTCTTACCTGTGCCTTTGCACATGCTGTTCCCTCTATCTGCTATTCTCTTTTCCCCATCTTCCCAGTTTTCTTGGCAAACTCTCACTCCTCCTTCAAGAGTGATACAAATAACATCTCTTCTGTGAAGCCTTCCTCAGTGCTCTTAGTCAGATGTAGGCACTCAGTGCTTTATATCCCACTGTCACTGGTAAGTCATCAAACTCATAGCAGTTTCCATGTTATAATGTAATTTTCTGTTTATATACTCTTCTTTTCCTACTGCAAGACTGCAAGCTCCTTTGGGGGCAGTGAGCATGTCTTTTCATCTCTGAATCCTCAGCATCTACTACAGTGCTGGTACATAGCAGGTTTAGTAAACGTTTGTGAGTAAGTGAATAGTCTTCCGTTATCAGCACCTATTTCCTAAGATCTTTTTTTTTTTTTTTGAGGAAGATCAGCCCTGAGCTAACATCTGCTGCCAACCCTCCTCTTTTTGCTGAGGAAGACTGGCCCTGAGCTAACTTCCTCTACTTTATATGTGGGATGCCTACCACAGCATGGCTTGCCGTGTCCACACCCGGGATCCGCACCCACAAACCCTGGGCTGCCAAAGCGGAATGTGCGCACTTAACCACTGCGCCACCCGGCCAGCCCCACTAAGATCCTTTTTGATACTAAACATATACAGTGAAAGCTAGCTCTGCACAGAGACTGTAGTAGTTTACAGTGAGTGGACTCAAGGTGCTTGGACCATGGGGGCATTCAGTAAATGTTTTTTTGTTTTATTCATTTTAATTTTAACTTGTTTTACTTTTTTTTTTTAAAGATTGGCACCTGAGCTAACAACTGTTGCAATTTTTTTTTTTTAATTCTTCTCCCCAAAGCCCCTCTGTACATAGTTGTGTATTTTTTTTAGTTGTGGGTCCTTCTAGTTGTGGCATGTTGGACGCCACCTCAGCGTGGCTTGATGAGCGGTGCCATGTATGCGCCCAGGATCAGAACCAGCGAAACCCCAGGCCACCGAAGCGGAGCGCGTGAACTTAACCACTCAGCCACAGAGCTGGCCCGTTTTACTTTTTTGAATAGGTAATACATTCACATTATTCAAAATTCAAAAGATAAAGTTATATACAGAAAAGTTCCCTCCCACGAGTGCCTTCCAGCCACCCAGTGCCCTGCCCAATAATTTGTTTCATAAGTAAACCCTTTTTTACACATATGATAGTATTACATAGTGCTCTGCCCCTTGCCTTTTTCAGTTAACAATATATCCTGGAGATTATTCCACATTAGCCCATACAGAGCTTTTCTTTTCCTTTTTTTTTTTACAATTGCATAGTATTCTGTATTGTAGTTTAACATTTTACTTTGTCCTCTGTATTTCCTGTATCTTGATAGCTAGATCTGGAAGCTTGGACGTGCTGTGTTCTTCCATCAAGAGGCACATAATGTCTAGTTATTGCTCTTTTTGTGATGTTAGCAGCTGTTGATTATCCATTAATTTATTAGGGGTTGCAGAAATGCTGATTTTCTAATAGTATCATTCTTTTTTCACTTATTAGCTTGAATACTTTTATAAAGAGATACTTATCATCATTTACCATTCAGTTACCAAAAGGTACAGTTTATATAAGAAAGGCAGGATAAATGCTTCATTCTTTCTCTTCTCTTTACATACCAGTTAAAAAAAAAAGAATTGGTTGTCTGGCATCCTCCCATTGTAACTGAATTTTTTAAAGTATCCTTATGAACTCCTAATCAACATATTTGATATTTTTCAGTTCATTGCAGTTCTTATTCTTATTGATGCTGCACTGTCCCTTTTTTGCCAGAAGTGTTCCAGTTATCTACTGCTATATAACACACTACCCCTAAATTAGTGACTTAAAACAAGAATTTATTTCTCATGGTTCTTTAGGTTGACTTAGCTCCCTTAACTGGGGGGGGGGGGTCTCTCTTGGGATCTCCTACAATTTCAGTCAGATGTCAGTGGGGGCTGCAGTCACCTGAAGGCTTAACTAGGTTGGATCTAAGACGGCTGGCATTTGATTCTGACTGTCAGCTGGGAGCTCAGCTGGGCTATTGACTGGAATGCTTTCACCTGGTCCCTCCATATGCACTGGGCTTCTCACAATATGTTGGCTGGGTTCCTGGAGGGAGTGTCCCAAAAACAAGCATTCCAAGGGGCAGAAAGCAGAAGCTGCCAGGCCAGTTAAGGGCTATGCCTGGAACTGGCACAGTGTCACTTCCACCATATTCTAATATCTAAGTAGTCACAGGCTATGCCCAAATTCAAGGAGATGGAAAAAGAGACTACCGCCTCATGGAGGAGTAGCAATGTCACACTGCAGAAGACTGTAGGATGGGAGAAATTGTGCCCATCTTTGGAAAATAGAATCTGCCACAGAGAGCCACTTTTTGTTAGTTCCTGAGTCCTTTCAACATGACTCTATTTGCTGTCTTTTTGAGAAGATACTGTAGGTTCAACTTGTTTATTTTTTGCCTCAGACTTTGAAGCAGCCATTTCTCCAAGAGTCCCTAGTTCCTTTTAGTGGTAGCTCCATCACTGTAAATGTCCATTGCCTCTGCGACACTGACTGGCGACGTGGGGCTCCCTGATGTCAGTCTTACTTTGCATTCAAGAGTGGGAGAACCAGCACTCTTAGAACCAAAGAATTGGCATTAGGAACTAGGGGAAAATGCCATTCATGTGATCCAGCTAGCCCACCTGAATACATATTTATTTTCTCACACAGAAGCCATTCAGCCAAAATGTTAACTCTCTGTTTCCTACCCAGTCTTTAGCTAAGGACCTGTCAGAAGCTGAGGAACAGTACGCCCATGCCCTGCGCAGCCACATGCACAACATTGACCAGCTGTTGGCCCTGCAGAGAAGCCGGCTTAACCTCCTAGAGGAAAGTTACAATCTGGAGCTGGAGGCCCTAACGAAGGAGTTTGAGACAGAAAGGTATGAGGGCCTAAGAGAGATGGGGATTGAGCCACAGAGAGTATGCAGAGCCTTTGTCAAGGAGCTGCCTGCCTATGAGCTGGTGGCCAGCACCCTGGAGCATCTCGCCTTGATTATGACATGACCCCTGGCACAGAAGATCCTGAGATCCTTCTAAACTAACTCAGATTTAAGCTTGTGGCCTTAGCTTCCCTTTGCCCATGCCAGGTCCCTATCTGTAACGCCCTCACCACCCACTTTCAACTATCAAAATCCTACCATCTGGCAGAGGACAGGGCTGAGAGGAGACTTCTCACTATAACTGTTTGTACTTTTTGATTTTTGTATCATATGAATATATTACATATTCAAAAACCATAATAAAATAATCTTATTCATTCTTTCTGTCCCTAAAAAAGAATAGAGCCCACCCTCCCACTGTTCTCCTTCAGTACCTAATAGATTATACCATTCATAAAGTCTTCTTACTGCTTTGACTGTCATTATTGGTCTATATGCTTGATCCTTCAGAGCAGGGACAGTGTCTTATCTCCTATAGGAAGACAATTATTGACCAACATGAAAAAGAGATTCACTACCTACAAGATGTCTTCATGGCCATGGAGCAGAACTACATAGATTCCGAGTATGAAAGCAAGCTGGAATTCCAGAGCATGTGGGATGATCTCAAAAACAAGGTAGAGGGAGAGCACATGGGCAGGAGCTGGGAGAGAAGTGAGAGCAGAATGCTCAAGCCTAGTGGAGCTGGAAGAGACCCTTTTAACAAACATCATCAGTAAAATGCCACTGTTGCTCTAGGTACCCCTGCTTTTTTGTACTTTTGTGAAAATTGATCAGGAGAACCACTCTGAAATGTTAAGGAAATGCATTTTAGAGGTAAAAAGCACCAAGGAGATCACCTGGCTTCACCCCTGTGATTTTCAGATGAAGAAACTAAGGCCCAAAGACATAAAATGGCCTGCCAAAGTCATGCTGCTGATTTGTGGTAGAGCCAGGAGAAGTCAGGCCTCCTGCCCCTTGGCCCAAAGTGCTTTCCTCCAGCCTGCGGACCTGGGTTCGGGTATGGGGTTCTTTGTTTTGCCCCACAGTGTTTTGTAAAAATTTTTAATAAGCTTCCTACATTTAAAAATTGGGAGGGGCCAGCCCCGTGGCAGAGTGGTTAAGTTCAAGCGCTCCACTGCGACGGCCCAGGGTTTCGCCGGTGCGGATCCTGGGCACAGACATGGCACCGCTTGTCAGGCCACATTGAGGCAGCATCCCACATGCCACAACTAGAAGGACCCACGGCTAAAATATACAACTATATACCAGGGGCTTTGGGGAGAAAAAGGAATAATAAAATCTTTAAAAAAAAATTGGGAGATTTCACATAAAAATCCAAATTTTCAGCTTCCATTGAAAATTTTAAAGATCTGGTAATACTGGGCCACATTTCCAAATGGGGACATTCATGTGGAGCCAAACAGCTGTGCCATCCCCTTGCCCCCCATGGAGCATTTCCTCTATGGTTCACCACAGGCTCCATCTAGCCCACATCACTTATTTATGTCATCTGCCTGGTCTTTGTCGGCATTTTCATTGGCAACCTCTGCACTACACTATGCTACACACAGTTCAAGAGGGCAAGGTTGCTGGTGGGATGTGACAGGGCACTAATAGGGTAATTCCAAGCACTGGCTATTTTGGGGCCACTTCCTAGAATATAGAAGAGAAGCACTTTCTAAGACTGCAACTGGAGAATATAGTAGAAGATCTGTGGAGGAGGTTCCAGGATGCACTCAAGAATTATACTGATGCCACAGAGGATCGAAAGATTGCCTTCGAGACCCTGAAGGTGAAGGACGAGAAGAGCTCCAAAGAGATTGAAGCACAGATGAAAAAAATACAAAGACTACAGGTTAGTCCAGCCAACCAGAAATACTTGCTGCTTTAACTGCTCCATTATCCCCTGTTCATCTTCCCCCAGTTTCCACTGGGCCTCATCCACTGGTTGGGGAAGGATGATATGCTTTGATTTGAGTCCCCAGACAGTCCTCTTACCTGTCTCACTGAAGACCCTCAGCTAGTCAAGTGTTTCCTCTAATCTACTCTGTTCCTCCAGGAGTCCATAATTATTTTAAAAGGCAAGATCATGGCGCACAGCCGAGAGAGTGAAGAACAGAACCAGGACATTCGTAATGACAAGGAGTTAATCCTTGTACAACTGCGAAAACTTAAGGCGCAAAGGACTCAGGCCCGGGGAATATCACAGGAGAAGCTGGTCAAACTCACCCTGGAAAGTAATGCCACCCTCAAGGCCCTGAGAAAGACTGTCGATAAGGTAACAAGGGGAGAAGGTGATCAGAACCAAGGAACCTGGCTCCCTGCGAGGGGGAAGGGGTTTGAGAGAGGTAGAGAGCTTCCTCCTGCTTCCTGCTTCAGTGGACACCTGGAGTACCTTTTTTATTCCATGTTGTTCCCTTCTCTGTTTAAATTAAATGAATTTTAAATTAAATGAATTAATAATGAATGAATTTGGTAGGAAGACAAAATGCTTGGAATGGTGCTTGGCACACAGTAAGCACTCTGTGTTAGACATATTTATTACTCTCATCTCCCATTTGGATAAGTAGATTCCCTGGGTTCAAGCAGGGGAACCAACTCCACTATTTCCCCTGCCCTCCTCCTTTCCTAATAAAAGGTCTCTTCCTGCTTCCAACAGGGTGAAAAGATCCTTAAACTTGCTGAAATATGTAGGAAATTTGAAACAGAGGAAGAAAAAGTGCTGCCTTTTTATTCATCAGTATTGACTCCTCAGGAGCAGGAGGAGATAGAGGAAATTAACCCAGAGGAGCTTACTGAGGAGCTTGCAAAGGTAAATTTCCTGGGGTCGCTCAAGGTTGGGGATGATGGGGCACTGGGCTGCATTCACTAACGGGCCCCTCCACACACCTTCTCCTTTTAACTCAACTCCCAGGTGATAGTGGACTACATAGGGATGGAGAATTTCTGGAAAAGGTACAACAAAGTGAAACTGGAGCAACTGAGCCTCCAACACAGACATGCCAAGTTGTTAGAAATCAACAGGAAACTGCGGGAGATGCTCAAGCAGTACTTGGATGGCATCTCAGTGAGTGATGAAGTGCTGAGCCAGCTCAACCCACTCTTCATTGTCAACCATCGAAGCAACTTAACCCAGCCCTTGTCCAAACCTACAACCCAGCCAGGTGACAAACAACCTCCAACCACTTACAACATCGTTGAAGCAGCCCACGTGATCTCTCACATCCTGTGATACAAGGAGAAAATCTCTTTTCAATCCCCAGAGAATTTTTTGAGACCTGAGGACTTTTAAACCATTAAAAATTTCCATGGAGTTGATGAGCTCCTTCTATCTTTGCCATACTGGACAGAGCAGTCTATGCTGAGCACACTAGGAATACAGTGGCCCCAGGGAGTGGAGAGAATGGCCAAGCAACTACCAGGACGTTTACAGCTCAATGAAGCAGTGCTCCTCAGAGTCAGGGCACCATGGGAGCCAAAACCCATACCTTCAGGACCTAGAGATCTTATGGGGAGATTCAAGGCCAGGTTCTTAGAGTATGTTAGGACAGGAAGAGGAAGCCAGGGGAAGAAGTGATCCAAAGCCTCCAACCACCCCATGCCAGGCAGGATCCAACTCAGAAGGCCTTTTTCCCCAGCCCTTTACCTCATTCCCCTTCAAAAACAGCCTCAGAAAGTATCAGGTGAAGAATGCAAAGACGTTTTTTTAAATTACTATTATTTATTTCTTTTTGCTCTTGTTTCGTTTCTCTTCCTTGAGCTTCTTTTTGGAGACTTTAGGTCTGTTGGCCTTTTTGTATAGGTGATACCCAATGAGGCCCAGGAGGGCTGGCACCATGGCCATGCCTACCAGAGGCAAAATGCCCTTCACCAGCTTTTGCCAGTAGTTGGCTCGGATCAGTGCAATCAGCTCCACGTCAAACTGCAGCACTGCATCCGCTGGAGGCAGAGAGGAGGTGAGGGTTAGAATCTCTGTGTGTTTTATCCAGGGCTCAGAGTCTGAATGAAAATAGGGAACTAGGAAGCTGGCAAGATTTAAATGTGGGGTTGAGTTCATTTAGACAAAGGCAGAGAAGGATGATGAGCAGAGTCTAGTGATGGTCATGTTTACACCAAATGTGCACGTGTGGCTTGTGTTCAGTGACAGGTCTTTCACAGGACAGAAAAACTTTCTGTGGATGTGAAATGTACAGACTCTTCTCCATTTAAAAGTGAGACAACCTCTATACTAACCATATTCCATTTCCAAACAGCCACATGGATAGAATCTTTGCAGGGCTGAAATTAATTGGATTTAAATTACACTTTTGGAAATTCCACCAACCAATGGGCACACTCAATATGACTGTTGGAAAAGATAAGTGTTTCAACATAAGAGCTGGAGAGGAAGAAGGATGTGGCTTAGGAAGTAAGGGTCAGGGAATAAATGGGAGTTGGGGGTCAGGGGGAGAAATGTAAACAGAAGCAGTACTGGAAATGGGGAAGTAATAGAGCTTTAGGTGAAAGAGTTTCTTTTTAGTCCAATGACCCTCTTTCTAGGTCTCCTTCTAAGCTGGAACAAGGATAAGAACTTTTATCCCATTACTCTGAAGTACAACACATTTTAGCTAATAGGACATTTGTGGTAACTAAAAGCAAGAGATATATACCTTGGGAAATCTGTCCAGTCTCAGCCCTTCAAGAATAGATATCAGCAGTGGCCTGTGAGGGCTTTTAAAGTTATGGGGTGGGCTTGGCTTTTAAAAGTTGTTTTTTTATTTTGTCTCAAATTCCTTGACTGTGATAATTTTTACTATCTCTTCCCTGGTGAAAGCTGAAAGGAGGGGTGGAGATGTGGTGAGAAGCCAGGCCAACTGCACAAACCACAGTTTGGAGTTGTAGGAAAAAGGCAAGGAAGAAGTCCAGTGTTCTGGGAGGGGTGGCACAGGCAGCAGACCCATGGAGCTCAAACAGGTGTCTCCTTCCTAAAAATTTGCTGGCTGCTAGAGGGCAAGTCAGGTGCCTTAATAGGCTACATGTCTCTAGTCCCTGTGGGTGATGTGAGGAGGAAAAAAGTGGCCCTGCAGAAGGAGGCCCCAGCCACTCCTGTCCCTTTCAGCAAACTGGGTGTAGACCATCTCAAGCTCCAGACAAAGTGTGCAGCTCCTTGTAGCTCTTAGGGACTAGGTATTTTGATTGCCTGAGAGACAGGCTGGTCAGATTACCTGGAATAGACGGTGGAAATCCCCGTTTTCCATAGGCCAAGTGAGAAGGAATGATTACCCTTCGCTTCTCTCTGTGGGAAGGAATGAGTCACAGCCAGAGGTAGGATCAGGTGGGCCAGCAGCCTCAGTCCATTTGAAGCCCCATCAGCAAAACCCTCTGGATATTCACACCCAAAACATGAACTTTCCTACCTGAATACCAAATAGGTTGACCAGGAAAGGTGACTATTCCCCCACATGCCTCCATTCCTCCAATGAAACCCACAGCCAGAAAGGCACAGATGCTTTGGATGCCCTCAGGAGTCCCAACGACCTGGACCTGCCCAGCGCAAAGCCAGGGCCCTTTATCCCCTGTTCTCCTGCCTCCTCTCGGAGCAGGGATAGCAGAGAAAGCCTCTACCCATACAAAGGGGGGATCCAAGCCCACCCCTGCCCAGATACTCACCCCACACACATGTCTAGAAGGCTCTGCTCCAGACCTTGAGGAAGAAGACACAACTGAACAGGAAGCTACCTACATTCCCCAAATCCCAGGAGAGGAGGATCAAAGGCTCCCACTTGACCCTCAATTGAGCTCCCCACTTCTCAAATCTCTGCCTTCCAGTGGGGTTTGGGGCAAGAGGAGTATCAGAAGTGGGGTTTGAACCTCCAGAGGTGGCTGGTAGAGCCCTGGAGTCATATTCCAGGGGCATTTCCAAGGTAGCTTAAGGGTTGAAGAGGCTAAGAAAGGGCTTAGGTTGGGAAAAAGTGGAATGGGAGACGCAGGTCACATACCTGGGATCACCTGCTTTTGGCCAAGTTCTATAACCAGAGGGTCTCTGGTCAGGGAAGTGTCAATAACGCGTCCATCTACCAAGCTGCCCTGCAGGGAGAGAGCATCAAGAGCGCACACCTGGTACCTCTCCCGCCCAGGGGCCCGCAACACATACCTGGGCCGCTGGGCGGCGGCAATCCTTGCAGCTACAGCCTAGCATTCCCTTCAGAGCAGAAAGGAACAGGAAACCCCAAAGGGCTGGCACTTCTCGGAGATCTCCCCACCCTTCACTTCTCAGCGCCGGGAAGGAATTGGCGGAAAAGCCAGGAGGGGAAATGGGCAGGGAAGGGGAGCGCCCCTCCCCCCGCCACGTGCTCGACGACCCCAGAGCCCCGAGTTACTCCCGAACCACTTGCCACGTGTCCAAGCCAAAGCTGACGTGTTTCAGTAGGGCGCCGCCCCCTCCCAGGCCCCGCCCCGGCCCCCCAGACCCCTCACCGTGTAGTGTATATGAAGCGTGTCTCCAAAGGCAGCAGGCTCCGCACACGGTTCGGGGGGCTCCACCTATGACCGGACTACAGGAGTCACGGACGGAGGCTCCTCCAAAGATCCCGTTCTTGCCCCTAGACCCAGCACCCCCCAACTCAGTTCCCGCACTTCCTCTCCTCCCCGTTCCCAGGTTCGTTCAGACCCCGTATTCCCTGCGGGGCCCGGGAGTATCTCCTCCTCACCAGGGTCTCCACTTGGAGGGTCCGAACGGGACTTTCGGTTTCGAACCCAGCCTCAGCCCAGCACACCGCCCCACTGAGCAACAGCAGCAGCAGCAGATGGAGCGGCAGTAGTGAGGGGCGCAAGGTCATGACTGGACTCGGGGCAGGGCACGGGGCACCAGGACAGGCTGCTCGGGTGGCGGTGGCTAGGACAGCGGTTCCCTCGGCGCCCAGGCCAGACTGGACGGGACGGGGGCGGGTCGAGACGCGCCAGCTCCTCCTCCTGCAGCCCTTCCTCCACCTTGTCCCCACCTCCTGGAGGGAGGAGGCCACGGGGAGCCCTCCCTCCCCTCTAAGATCGGAAGGTCGCGGATTCTGACCCGTCCGTTAGCCATTCCGTTCCATAGCGAGGGACTGGGTCACATAATAGCACCCATTTACGATTACCTGTTGTGTGCCAGGCATTTGTCTGTAATCCTTAAAACCACTCTGAAAAGTAGGCATAATTGTTTCCATTTTACAGATGAGGAACTGGGTGCTGAGGTTAAGTAACTTGCCCAAGGTCATCTAGCTAGGGGGTGCCTGACACAGGATTTAAACCTAGGACTGCCTGAGTCCAGCCTGTTTGCTCTCAGCTCTTTCGTCTAAGCCCTATCCTGGCAACGTCTGGCTGCCCCCCCTTCCCCCCACCCCCCCCAGCATCTGTCACAGGTGGCATCCCTCTCCCACCTCCAGCCCTTCAGCTTGAATTTCTGGAGGTCATATGTCCAAAAGGAGTCAGGGAGCCGTCCCATCACTCTGTCCCTTACAAAGCTAACTGAAAGAGCAAGGGGCTATTTTCCTGTAAGGATGGGGTGAATCCTTGATCTTTTCTTCTGACGCTACCATTTCCTTTCTCTTTTTATCAAGAAACTTGTCCAATGGGTAGCTACACACAACTCTTTCCTGTTTGTGTAAGGACTTCAGTTTTTAAAAAGGTTTTAAAATAATTTCAGGTGACCCTGCCAGTCCCCTTCTGTGTGACTGGAACCCTCACTGCCCACTCAGGCCTTGGCATCTGGATTCTGCTCCCCCAAAAGTCATCAGCGAGTTCAGTCACCACATTCTTGGGTCATTTCTTGATCCCTTGTCCTCTTGGGCATCTCTCTAGTATTTGATGCCATTGAGCTCTGCCTCCCTTCCCAAGCTCGAGACACAACTGCCTACTGGGTATCTCCACCTGGATGTTTAACTGGCACCTCAAATCAACACACCCAGTACTGTACTCATTCCTCTTTCTCCTTCCATGTCATCTGCAACAATCTAGACTTCCCTCCCAATTTCCTGTTTCTGGTAGTGGCTCTGCTCTCAGCATTCTCTTCGATTCTTCTATCTCCCACATCCAACTAGCCTCCTTTGGGTTCTCCCTCCACAGCCTCTCCAGCTCTTTTTTTTTTTTTCTTTCCTTTTTCTCCCCAAAGCCCCCCTGTACATAGTTGTGTATTTTTTTTAGTTGTGGGTCCTGTGGGACGCCACCTCAGCATGGCTTGATGAGCGGTGCCATGTCCACGCCCAGGATCCGAACTGGTGAAACCCTGGGCCGCCGAAGCAGAGCCCATGAACTTAACCACTCGGCCACGGAGCCGGCCCCTTTTATTTTTTTTGGTAAGATTGGCTCTGAGCCAACATTTGTGCCAATCTTCCTCTATTTCGTATGTGGGATGCACCCACAGCGTGGCTTGATGCGCGGTGTTTTGGGCTGCGCCCAGGATTTGAACCCACGAACCCGAGGGCCACCAAAGCAGAGCACGCAAACTTAACAGCTATGCCACCCACTGGCTCCCCTCTAACTCTTTCCATTCCCATGGCTACCACTCTAATTATGCCCTCATTATCTCTCTCTTTGGGGTCGTTTATAAAGAAAAAGCCCCCTCAGCCAGAAGGAATTTCTGGGGAAGGTGGAATACTCTATATCTTGATAGGGATGTGGGTTACATGAGTGTATGCATTTGTCAGAACTTACCAAACAGTATGATAAAATCTGTGCATGGCACTGCATGCAAATTATACCTCAAATTTTTAAAAAAGGAAAAAAATTAAACAAAAAAATAAGTACAAAACTACAATTCCAAGTCTCCCTTAAAGCTGGATAAGGCCATGTGCCTAAGTTCTGGCCAATAAGACATAAACAGAAGTGTTGGAATTATTGTCCTGGACTTCCAGGAACACTCCTTACAGGGAGTTAACTTAGCTAAAAAGTGTGTCATTGAATGCTCCTCCTCCTCCTCCCCCCTCCTTCCTCTTCCTTCTTTCTGCTGCCTGGAATGTAGATAAGATGCATTACACTCCCGCACCTGTATCAGACCATGAGATGACCATGAGGATGGAAGCTACATGCTAGTATGGTGTAGCAAAGAGATAGAAGCCTAAGTCACTGATAACTGTAGAGCTACCATACCAGTCCTGGACTGCTGACCACCAGATACCTTTAAACTGAGGTAGGAAAGAACTTGTATCTTGTTTTTAAAAAAGATAAAAAAGAGTAATGAGCCCGTCATCCCCAGCCTCTCCCTATTTTAGCCCACTCTGGTCACTGTTGCTATCTGCTCAGCTTCAGTCATGTCGCCTGCCCACTAGAAAGCACGCATGGTTCCACACTGCCCAGTGAATAAAATTCAGACTCCTTGACATGCCAATTGAAAGCTTTCATCATCTGGTCCTAATCTGCCTTTCCAAACTTGGCTTTTATTCCACTAAACTGAAAGCCTTTTAAAGACAGGAACCTCATCTTTCTCATTTCTGTATTCTCATTGCCTGGTGTGGTGTCTGACACACAGATGTTTGATAAATGTTTGTGAACTGAAGCAAACCCCCTGCCTGCTCATGGTCTGGCATCAGATGAACCTCATCATGTGTCTTCATCTCTACGCCTGCACTCATGCTCTTCCTTCACCTGTCAAGCTCCCTCCAAGCCAAGCTCAAATATCACCTCCTCTGTGAGGTCCTGATTCCCTTCGCTAGAAGTGACTTCTCTGATTTCTGAACTCGAGGCATACACTCAGAGACATTCTTATATTTTTCCTTGTCTTGCAGTTATTGGTGTACACCCCACTCCTCCATCTCCTCTAAAGAGCCAGCTCCCAGATGGTAAGGACAAGGTTGTGATCATGTCTGGAGTCCCCTAGGTACTAGCTGCACATTTATCCTCCATATAACACACTCTAGACAAGTATGTTTTATTTTGAATAAATATTATACAATACTGAGAAGCCATTAAAAAGGAAGATCTAAATATACTGATATGGAAAATCTCAAAGACAAATGTACATACCCTTAAAAAAAGCAAAAATAGATGTGATATGAGCCTATTTAGATTTTAACCCCTCCCCAACGTGTGTATTTATATTTAGAAAAGGAACTAGAAGGATGCACACCAAATAGCTGAGGGGGTTACCGTTGGGGATGGGAACAGGTTCCACATGTGGCTCTATATATATGTACTCTTTGGATCTTCTGCAATAAAAATTAGTTTGGTTACAAAAATAAATCTTAAACAAAATATTAAATGAATGAACATGATATACAGCAATACAAGGGGATGTGTGGGAGGTGTTGAATAAGTTGTGCTAACAGAGCTAAAGGAGCCAGACTGGGGAAAAACAATTCCTTGTGACTAGACAGGTCACAGGCAGCTTTGTAGATCTTAAAGGAAAGTAGTATTTTTAAACAAGTGAGAAAGGGGACAAAGGCAGAGGGCCAGATATTTGGGAAAAATGAATGGACCAGTTTGGCTAAAGCAAGGGATTTAGCTGGATGAGGAGAGAGAGGTAGTTGGAGAGGGAAGTAAGAGCTGGTTGTGGAGAGCCTTGAATGGCAGACTAAGGCAGTGGGAACCCATTGCTTGTTTCTGAGCAAAGGGGTAATAGTGCATACTGCACCAATTCACCAGCTTATTGGAATGGTGTTGTGAAGGTGAAAGGCTACTGTCAGGTCCAGATCTGAGGCTTTATTTGGGAATCTGAAGGGGAAGTGGGGGTGGAGTGAGAGAGGGAGGTAGTGGCAATGGAAAAGGCAAAACTAAGACAACAATATCACCCACAGAGGGCAGCACAAGCCCACTTGGACCCAGGAGGAACCAAGGAAGGGGCTTTCTCCTTGGACCAAGTTAGGAAGAACTTGAAGGACAGAGAAAGGTGAGATGGTTCTGGGAAAGGTAGGGGAGCTGGCCCAACCTTGACTGGAGGCACAACTTAATCAGAGGGCCACTCCTGGAAAGGCCTCCACCCTCAAAGGTGTTGGTGAGTAAGAGAAAAACTACCACAGCGCCCCCTGGCTCCCAAGACTCATGGGGCACCCACGATGCCTAGCTTAGTGCCTATTATGTGCCAGATAGTAAGCACAACACTGCTTTTTAAGTGTTTTTAATATGTTTATTTTAAACAGATTGTTAATAAACAAAAAGACTATGAGTGAGAATATGCAAATCTGGGTTCAAAATCTAATGCCATATTTTCAAGGGCATGCCTACCCTGGCTGACTGGATGTTTTCTTTTTAGGTATGGTTATGCACTCATGCATCCATATGGACTTCATTCATGCATCCAGAATGAAGCATTACCTCCCTCTCAAAATCTCACCTATGGCTGTTCTAGACAGGGAGGTATCATCCCATCAATGCAAGATCTGGCATAGGCAAAAACAAAGATTTCTCATCTTCCATCTATTACCTAAAGCCAAGAGAGCACCCCACTTTCCTATATTTGGAACTCATAAAGATGCTGGCATCCAAATCCCTTGGTTCAGAGCACCAAGCTAAGCCCTCCAACCCTCAAAAGGCCTTGTACTCCATTCTGTCCTAGGATGGCTCTCAACAATGTTTGGGATGGAGGAGTGGAGGTGGGAGGTGAGCGGGAGGGGATGCCAGGTGGACAAGTTCACTCTCAAACCTCCTGCCTGGCCCACACTGACTGTCCAGACCTCCTCAGAGAGAGCTTTCAATGTGCCTGGTTTGGAGGAAGGTGCATGGGTAGAACTAGTCAGCTCTGGGCACACAGAGCCAGAGTTCTCGCTAGAGTGTCATCCTTCCTGCTCCACCAGGTTCAGCTCAAAAGCCAGATTTTCTCGTAGAGTCCAGACACTCTCTTCTGTAGCTCATGTTGGCCAAGTACACACACAAGCAGACACTCACTTTCAAGCCTTAATGGTGAACAGTCCTGGCCTAGGTTCCTTACTTCCAGACTTCCAACCACTGCCTTCAGGGGCATAGCTCCCTTACCATACTCAAGGCTCAGATTTCCTCAGACCTCACCCTCTCTTCCCTTTGCTCAGGAACTTGGAGTCATCCTTACTCATCCTAGCAACCAGGGCCAGGGAACCCAATTAGAATGAAAAACCTAGAGAGGCAGGAAGGCATCTGGATCATCTCACTCCCTAGTGACCAGCATGATACTCTATCCCTCCAGTTACCAGGTTAGAAAATAGAGAACTAGACTTTGGCCTTCCCACCTCCACACCCTTCAGAAATGGAAAAGAGGCTGTTCTTACTATTATGACTGCCTGCCCAAAGACACCACTCCCTGCACCAAGCAGTAGCAAAGGAGTATGCCCTTCCACAGTTATTCCCCAATTCTCACTACCCCACATGGTGCACTATGGCTACCCCAAGGATTCCAGAGCATCCCAGAAATAGATTCCCAGGTCTCTCCCTCCATTCTCTGGTTTGATTCCATTCTTAGCACAGCTCTGGAAACACAGAAAATACTAAGTAAATACCTGTCAATTTCCTGCTCTGACCAATCTAGGCCCTTGAACAGAAAGGGATGCAGTGAATCCCCAGAACCTTCAGACCTCATACCTTTAATCTAAGAAACTCATACACACCCAAACTCATTCTCCCTGCCACTACCCCCATACTCAGGAATGACGGGGGCAGTTTTGTCCTCCATCCCACGCAGACCAATCCAAAGGTTTTCTACTGGTTTTCTCCAAGCTCATTTTGGAAGCTCCTTTGCCCAGATTATCCTGAAGTGGACCCTGGGCCCCAGGTCCTCTGCGAAGCCACAACTGAAGAGCTATTCATGTTCTGGGAAGATGGGGTTGCTGTTTGTCCTGAGTTGGATGCTATACATTTATCTTCCAGGTTAAGTCTCCCCCTCATTCCCCTATATCCCCCCAAAAGAAGCTAGAAGGTTTAAGCAACTGCCACAAGAGGGCTCCCTCCACCTCTTTCCTGGCATCCTAAAATAGAGGACTGAGGGACAGAAGGGACGAGGTCATCCTCTTCTCCAAGATATTCAGGGGTCAAAAGACCCCCAGTGGCCTGCCATCCAGCTAAAGTCCTCTCCATTATCATTATCTTATGAGAGGCTGTAGCTCTATAAGGTATCTATTTATTAGCACACAAATAAAACACTTGAGAAAGGCGCTCCAAACTTATCAGTAACCTTGGTCACCATGCAGGACTTTGAGGAGCCTAGAAGGAGGAAAGCAACATCTGATTTTGAGGGGTAAGGGGGTAGTGTTCAAGGCTTATGGGGTTGATAAAGGGATGTCTGGTTGGAGTAGTTTAAGAGTTTCATAAGGGCAGAAGTCCTGGTCCTTGAGGGTCATGGCTTATTTTAATAACAGGAAAGGGGCTGAAAAGAAAAACTGGCAGAGGAGGCAGCAGCAAGGTAACTGAATATAAATGATATACTTCACACTGGTACTTGGGACTCTCAAACTTATTACATGCCTAAATCCTGTCCCTTTCCCACAACATCAGTGTGGAAAGACCTCTGACTTCAAAGCTTAAGAAAGTGGTAAGAGTGAGGAAGGTCTGCCTGGCTCAGGCAGACCTCACCCACCAAAGGAAGGGTAGATCCGTTGCTTTCTTTGCCTGGAACCAGACAGCAGTAGCAGGAAAGGAACAGAATAGTGGTGGGAGTAGGACAGGAGGACTGAGGCTTGTCTTTTCCCTCAAGACATTTGTGGAATCTCTGGATGAGGCTTAGCATCCTGACAATGGGCAAACACACACCTGAAGTAGAGGTGACGCAGGGCCATCAGCTGTGAGGAGGATTAAGTTCATTACACTACCTGGACCTTTACCCTTCATGCTTACTCACTGCCAAAGTCCCAAACTAGATGGGTGAAGGGGACTCCAATCTATGGATGAGGAGACGCTGTTCCAACTAGAAACACCTGATGCACAGGGCTGGGGAGATCTGAGTGGAGGCAGTGTGGGGCACTCCAAGCTCAGGGTCCTCTAGCCACTGAAGTCCCTAATGTCTACCAACAGGTGATAAATACGGCTAAATTCAGGGTTAAACCCTTTAGAACTAGAGGAGCAAAGACATGATGCCCTCACGCTCTGGTGCCCAATTCATTTTGGCTCCCCTCTGGGGTATGACGGGAAGTAGTAAGCAGTGTGGAGATGAGCCTAAGTTCCTCAACGACCTCACTACCCACGAGTCACATGTACTCTTTACCCCTCTGCTGAGAGAAGGAGCAGTCTAGAGAGAGGGACCAGAGACAGAACTACCCTCACCGTTAAACCACTGTCCCATGGCTGCTGCACATCAAGGATGAAGGTCTGCTCCAAAGCTGCATAAAACAAGTTTAATTTCCAACCAGGGTCACAGTCATCGCGTATCCCACATATTGAGCAAGGAGAGAGAAGGTGAGTTACTAAACATATACAGTCTACATTCCAGAAGAGGAAAAAAGAAGAGAAAAACCAGTTCAGAACTGCAGTTACCACTATAACACCACAAACATGGGGGGCGTGGGGAGAGGAGGAATCCCCAGGGAGAAGAAAGGCTGGAACAAAGGAAAGCATAAAATTAAACCTACCCGAGGAGACTAGGGGAGGGAGTAGGCAGAAATGGAACCAAACACCCAATCCCCAAAAAAGCTTTTAGGTGAATGGGAATGTAGAAGGGGCCACCCCTGCCAAGGACCTAGCAGCCAGGGATACTACCAAGACCACTTACTGCCCCCTGCTGGACAGATCCTTGAGCAGCACCAAGGCCACCTCCAAGGCTACTTCCTAACACCCTCAGCCCCATTGGTCCCTGGAGCCCCCAAAACGAGGTGGGGGTTGGCCTAAAATAAGGAAAACCTATTTGGGACCGGCATTAACTAGGGAGAGTTAGAGAAGGAATGAAGCTGAAGAGGCAAAGTCCTCCCCAACCACAAGGATACAGAGTCGGGAATCCTAAGTAGGAAAGAAACAAAGGAGAGACAAACGGGCAACAGCAGTGAATGAGTTGAGAAGGCAAAGGAAAAAGTTCAGGGAAGGAGAGGCAACAGGAGCAGGAGCAAAAAAATCTGAGGAAATAGAGACAGAGGCAAGGAAAAAGTGTGGAGGGAAGCATTTGTGGGGTCAGGGGAGTGAATACATGTTAAAATGAAATAGAAGCTCCAGCACCTCCCTCCCCCTGCCAACAAACACAAACACACAAACACACACACACACACATGGAAAGGCCTAGAGAGCAAAAGACCTGCACACACCCACTGCATCTTGGGTAAGTAACACATCACTAAGGAACTGGCACTAAGGGAGACACCCCTGGAACCTCTCTTTCACAGTTCAGTCTGGGGTGGGGTGGGGGGTACTGATCTGCCTGTTGTAGACAGGGTTAGCAGGAAGCCTGGCCCCATAGGATGGGGCTTGGGACAGCCCTTCTGGGAAGGGGTCCCTCAGTTATGCTTTGGGGGCCCTGGGCCCTGACCTTAGCAGAAAGGTTATGGGCGGCCATCTTGGAGCTCAGGGCACAGCCAGCACACACAGGAGCCCATAGAAAAGGCACGGCTTCACAGAAACCGCAGAAGTCAGGACCCAGGCCAAGATCTCAGGGACAAGAGCCCCCTGTAGACAGAGAGATGTAGTAGCAGCAGCTTCTGAACAACTTCTTATCAATGGGGGGAGGACCCTGAAGACCACTGCATCCCACCAGCACCAACAACCACTACAGAATTCTATTTCCCACACTGTAAGCATAGATCCATTTAGGGGAAGTAGGTGAAGAGGGCAAGGGAAAGCTATTGGGATGGAGGAGGGAAAGACAGCAGGATGGTCTGAGGGTCTGGAAACAGAATAGGAAATTTTCATTCTTCAGCACATCCTGGACTAGAAAGAGAGAACTAGAGAAAAGGGGGACTGATGCTGAGGTCTGCTATGTCACACCCACTCCCTTGCTCTCCATTAAACCACCCAGCCAGCCCTGGTCAGGCCAGGAGGACTACTAGGGTGAGGAAACTTCTGACAAAGGACAGATGAACCACCCAGCCCCCAAGACCAGAAGACAAGGGGGAGGGGGCATGGGAAGGCAGGAATAGGACTGATCTGAACCTCACCTTCTAATAACAAGAGGATGAAGATGGAAAACCTGAGGCCCTCCCCTCAGTGCCCTGGGTCCCAAACACACCCTTGGTCTTGCTATCCCCACCCCACCACCCCCTCAAGCTCCTGAGGAACAGATCTAAGGATGAGGGGGAGGATCAATTGAACACTCTGGGCTGATTAAGACTGAGTGGGTTCCTCTCTCCTCCCCACTAACAAGGCAGGGCAGAATGGCATCTCCTTGGGAACACTCCTCTAGAGATAAATGCCACCCTCCTGCCCTAAGTAGAATGGAAAGAGGGATACAGGGAAAATGGTGGAAAATCCATCACCTGTCCTATCATCCAGGAAAACCTACCTGCAGAGAGGAGAAGAACCAGTGCAAGGCTGGGGCAGCCTTCCCTCTACCTTCAACCCTTTATCTCACCACCATGAGAGGGGCAGATGATCGGCTAGAGTGGGCAGTGTCCTGGCTGCAAGCCCTGAGCTGCACTCCACCCCCTCCACCCTTCTCCCTGGCCCCCACATATATATCTCTCTATAGATGCATATACACACGCACACATGCACGCACACACAGAGAGGCCCGTGCAATTTCCATGTAGAACAGGGAGAAGGTGGGGAAGGAAAGGAAGACAGGGAGGAGAGGGGCCTGTGGGGAGAGGGAAGGGACTTAGATGCCAAGAGCACAGCAACCAGAGCCAAACAAAGCAAACGGAGAGAATACCCCACCCCACCTCCCAAACTCCAGAGGATTGTAGGGGGGCAGGGGGAGGGCTACCCCATGAAACCATAACAACTTTGTTTTTGTTTTAAATCTGGTAAATTGGAATGATTCATCATCAAGACAGCAACTGGGGACTGGTATGGACAGGGGAGAGGAGGCGAGGCAGGGGAGGCAAGGCTCTTGTTGGGCATGCGGACATGATACCCGGGCCCTGGCCACAATGGCAATGGGAAGAAAGGGCTGGGGCTGGGGCAGGGAGATAGTAGATGTGTCAGGGGTGGGTAGGGCGGTCAGACAGGGCTGCCTGGCTCTCACTTCTTGTTTTTGAGCTGATTGGCCAGCCAGTCCAGGCCTTCGTACAGCCCGTCCCCGCTGGTGGCACAGGTGGCTTGAATGTACCAGTTGCGGTGACGCAGGGAATGCAGGCCCAACTTGTCTGTAATCTCGGCAGCGTTCATAGCATTAGGCAAATCCTGGAACACAAGGGAGAGACAAAAAAAGGAGCCTCAGGATCTTTCAAAGACTTCTAGCGCACCCATCTACCAAAAAGATGTGCACCAGCACCCTCTCCTCCTCCTTCACTGGAGGAACCCAGAATAAGATCCTAAGGAACTGCTTTGGATCTAGTCATCCTAGAACCTCCTATCCAAGGCTCTAAAGGTCATTCCACTGGCGAGCTGGATACCAAACGCATGGCTAGTAGGGAAGTGGAAGGTGATTCAAGCTGGGCAAAGAATCAGGTCTGTCAGACTGTAGAAGTGAGGGCAGTTCCACTAAAGTGGACAACAGGAAAGATGAAAGAGGGTTTGAGGTGATGTATCTACCACAGCAATGCCTGAGGACAGAAATGTTGCTAATTAAAGCTGCGGTGGGGGACAGGAAGAGGAGCATAAACAAGCCAACTAATCATATTTCCCACACTTCCAAAATTGAGAGCACAGTCATGGGGCTTCCCATACAATAAGCACCAAGGCCCCATGGTTTCCACGGCCAGGTCACCCTCTCTTAAATCCAGGGGTAGGGAGAAGTCTCACCTGTTTGTTTGCAAAGACAAGGAGCACAGCATCCCGGAGCTCATCCTCTGCCAACATCCTCATCAGCTCCTCCCGGGCCTCATTTACTCGCTCCCGATCATTGCTGTCGACCACAAATATCAACCCTAGGAAGGCAGAGCACGGGCTACACAGAGATGACAGATGAACTCCCCTCCCCCAGCACCAAAGACAATACCCTCCTCATACCCTCCCTTTCCTCCTTTTCTCCCACCTCTAGGAGCTGCAGCAGGGCAAGGGTTGGCTGCCCATAATCAAGAATGACAGCCACACTCTGCTCACACCCAACCAACCCAGGCCAGTCCCCGGGCAATTTATATGCCATACCTTGGGTGTTCTGGAAGTAGTGTCTCCAGAGAGGCCGAATCTTGTCCTGGCCACCCACATCCCAAACTGTGAAGCTGATGTTCTTGTACTCCACTGTCTCCACGTTGAACCCTTTGGAAAAAACAATGGCCACTTGGCCTCAAACACTAGGTCTGCAAAGGATGCCCCACTGGGTTTGTTTCTGTTTCCCTCAGCTGTGGCCAAGATTCTATCCAGGGAAAGCAAACTAAGGCTTCCTCAGACCTGGTGTTCCTGACTTAGTAGCCTAAATGCCAAAAAGAAAATCTAAGAGAAGGGGAAGAGGATGAGGAGAACATCAGAGGTTCACAATCATGTGGGTAACGTGAGCCAATCTTCCCCACTCATTCTCTCTGTCTTTGACTCTCCCTCCTGCAAAGAAATGACTCAGCCCCACTCTTGTACCTTGGCCACTTGAGTCTGCGAGGCAGAGTGAAGAAAAAGAAGTGAGCTATAGTCCTGGAGCCCCAAATGCAGAATCAGCTGACAATGATGATCTCGAGCCCTATCTACAAGGCAAAGATTCTCTCTCCCACAGGCAGGTCTTAACCAGGATCAGGGCCACCAAGGATCTAAACTGAAGCAATTCCAGGCCTCTGGCAGGAACATCAAAGCCCTTCACCTGCTTTCCAAACAACACAAAGAACAAACCAGCTCAGTGCCTGAGGGCAACTGTTGAGTGCCAGGCTGCGGAAGTTCCCGCATCAGAGAGGGCCAGGGTAGGTGGGCAAACGGCAGCCCCAGCACCTGCTAGTAATCTAAATAACCATCCTTTCTTGAACCCCACAAATTGCAGGGACTTGTCTGGTGGCCAGGTGGGGGATCTAGGAATAGGCCCCCTGCCCAGCTCAGCTGTCAGCATGGAAGCCTGCATCCAAGCTGTGCCCTTACCAATGGTGGGGATGGTCGTGACGATCTCCCCCAGTTTCAGCTTATACAGGATGGTGGTCTTTCCTGCGGCATCCAGGCCCACCATCAGGATGCGCATCTCCTTCTTCCCAATCAGGCTCTTGAGAAGGTTTCCAAAGATATTACCCATGATCACGGTGGCTGCTTTCTGAGGACAGTAGGGCCCAAGTGGGGGCAGTGGCAGTCTGGTTTTGGCCTGGTCCCTGGTATGGAGGACTTGATCCTAGGCAAAGAAATGTAAACTCACTATCATCATCTGCTTGTCAGGATTTCATGTAAACTGGATTTGTCAAAGTCATGGCTAGAATTCATTCATGACAAACTAAAAGCCTGGGGGAACTATGAAGATCAAGGCCCACTCAGATACATTCTGAACCTTTGGGAGCAGAGACAAAGCAGTGAACACTAAGGACCCCTGCTCTGCCAGTAATCTACTCATGTGACTTCAGCCAAGTTATTTCATCTGTCCATATCTGCACCTGTAACTGGAGGGGGCTGAACTAGATGATTTCTAAAGTCCCTTTGGTTCTGACATTCTACACTATACCCCAAGGCACTGCAAGATCATTAATGCCCCTTCCTCCCCCAACCTTACCCTGAGACTTCTGGAAAGGGTGGGAGAGGGAGTGGAATGAGGAGTGGCTCTTTGTGACTCCTGACAAGGTTCAGGCTTGCCAGGTTCCCAAGGTTTATGCTCAAGAGAGTCGGCTTCCTCCCTTTCTATATTTCTGCAATTTCACCTTCCTTCCACACACCAAAATTAATGAGGAAGAAATAAGAAAGCAGCACTCCTGAAAGAGGCTGATGCTTTCCACTTTGTAAAATGCTGGCTGCGAAAGTCGTGTTTTGTGCATACAACAGTGTGCTAAGAGTTGGGAGGTGGGGTGAGGAGACTCTACCCCTCATTCCTCAGCCAGGTAAATCCCAGGCTTGCTGTGGCCCATCCAAGGACAGCTGCTCCACGTGGTCACTCACAATAAGGCAGTCACCTCATCCCCTGCCTCTTACCTAAGCCCCTTCAGTCTATTCTCCAGATAGCAGCCAGACTGATTTTAAACCCCAAATCAGGTCATGTTGTTCCTCTGTTCAAAACCCTCTCTTGGCTTCATATCTCCCTTTCAGGAAAACTCAGAGCCATACCATGGCCTACGAGGTCCTGCATGGTCTGCATTCTCCCTGCTTCTCTCATCAGATTTCCTACTACTCTCCCCTCCTTTGCTTACTCCACTTCAATTCCTCAACACTTTCCTGCCTCAAACCTTTTATACTTGCTATTCCCTCTCTGCCTGGAATTCTCCCCTCCCAGATAACCTTCATGGATTACTCCCTCACTTCCTTCAGGTGTCTGTTCGAATGTCACCTTATCAAAGAGACCTTCCATAACCACCGATAACACACACACACACCACCACCCCCGATTCTCTACCCTTTTAATCCCATTTTACTTTTCTTCTTAGCATTTATCACCATCTGACACATTACATATTTGTTTCTTGCTGTATTGTTTTTCTCCTCCTACTATAATGTCAGCTCCTTATCTATTTTATTCACTGCTGTGTTCCCAGTACCTTGAAGAGTGCCTGGCACAGCAGTCGAATAACTGAACTGACTCCCAGGGTCTCTACAGACCTCACTATAGCTCCCTCACACTGCAAGCTTATGTCTGGTACATAGTAGGCACTTAACAAATACCTGCTGAAAAAATGAAAGGAGCACTAAGAGCCACTGGGAAGGTACAAAATGCCTACCTGCCCACCTCACCCATTACCCTCAACAGACAGAACCATAGAGTCATTCGTTCCCTCTCTTCTTCCCTCCCTTCTCTATGGCAGAGGATAGGCACAGAAATGTGTCTTTGAAACAACAATGAAATGGGGGTTCAGAATCATCCGTGCCAGCCAGTTCTCTGTGCCTGCGGGAGACGTGCGTCAGTGGGCAGCTTATTCAGCAATCGCCATATGCCAGCTGCTGGCATCCTCTATAGAGTCTGGGAACCAGAGACACATACACACCCCAAACCCAGCAGGCGAAGGAACAGGTCAAGACAGAGTGCACCCAAACCCAAGAATGTGAAAGGTGGATGGGGAGGAATCCTATTTACAAGCTAAAGCATGGGGGTTTGGTGGGAGTTTAGTGGTTTTTTCAAAAACTATTCCAGATTTGCTTGTTTTTTTCCTACTCTCCTCAGTTTGCAGCAAATTCCAGACTAGTACAAAGAGCCAGATCAACAGCCCCTGGAGACCAAAGTACTAGTTTGTCCAAAAAACAGAAACAATGAGTGCTTAAGGAGTGTTTCATCTTCAAAGGCCTCCCCAGACATCCACTAATGAGCCAGGCGTGGTGCTCCCGGTAGGTTCCTCAGATGAGCCCTGCCCTTGACCCAAAGGGCTCACACCCCAGGGAGAGGACCTGGCGCACCCTTAGGGCTCATCTTCAGCCAAGTCGCCCACTAGCCATCCTCTCTGCCCATCCTGCCACAACCCACCCAGGCTGACAGATTCCGGAGGATCCCTGAGGCAGGAGGGAACACCTGCCTAGCTAGTAAGATCAGATCCCATCAACCTTGGCAATCTGTGGTAGTCAGACTTCTGGTTCTGCCACCATCACCTCCAGAAATTCATACTTTCCCCAAGTCTTCCTAGTCTTTATCATGTCTCCTGATTAGGTGTCCTCTCCTTCAGCTCCAGATACTTTGCTTTAAAACTTAGGTAATGGGCTTTGGTCTAGATTCTGAACTGAATTTATACCACACATTTATCTTGCTTTCATGACTGGAACTATTGCTGACTAAACAATTACAACCCTGAGTACAGCAGTGGCTGAAAAATATCCCTTGCCCCAGAACATGCATACATTGTCCTTTCGTTTGCTTCTTTGCTAAGCTATCATGCTAAAGTCTTGGTTCAAAAGCTGATCCCAGTGTTACACTCATTTCTATTTCCTGGCATGCTGCATCAAGGCCCCTGAATTATCTCAAACACTCATGTTGCACTTACTACCTTGTGGAGCCTTTTACTTTCTTATAAGTCTGTAACATTTACTGTCTCTCCACTTAACTGTGTATTCTCCATGGGCAAGGACTATGCCTTCTATTTCTTTTGGATCTGTCCTCACCCCCAGTGCCAAGCCCACTGTAGGAGTTCAATCAAGCACACTGGCTGATTTAAGCCTCATCTGAGGATGTCCTTATATCATTTCTTCTGTCCTAGCAGTACTTGGTATCTCTGTGTAATGCACAGATGGTTGCTTAGATATCCTGTCAATTCTTGGCCATTTTCCACACATATCTAACCCAAGACTGGTTTGGGAACACCATGAAAAGACTAGACGACTAAAATTGGTGGAATTTTCTCTCGCCATTTAATACGCAATGTTGCTGATGGTAAGTAACGAAATATCCAAGTGGTTACCGTGGGTCCCCTAGGGCAGCCCAGGGCCTTGAAATAAATGGACATTATGACTCCTTTTTAATATAATCAGGATGAGCATTGATTGACTCAGATAAATATCTCAAAGGGCATGTTGGCTTTCTCTGTCCCTATTACCAGAGAGCACGTTGCCCCTACCACCAGGATGGTGGCAACTTTCAGCTTTGTGCCATGAACAGAAATCTTTGGCTATATAGCTAATTCTCACTTTCACCATAATGCATTCCTAGAAAAAGCTCTGGGAGGCAGAAGGGCAAACAAACAAACCAACCCTGGCTTGTTTCCCTACATACTGTATAGCCTACAGTTACTCTCTTTCACCACAGATGTCACTCCTGTGTCGACAGGGCAAAATGCCAGGGTTCCATGGTCTGGTGGAAAACAGGAATCAGCAGTTAAAACTGAAGGTGTGGCTCAAGATGAAAAATGGAATACAGTAATATCTCTATTAACAAAGAGGTTATCTCAACATTCTATTTTACAGTCAGAAACTTTGTTATCAGTGACAAAAATAACAACAGGAACTCTAAAAATGTTCCAGTACAATATGTGTGGGACACTGCAGGAGTTCAATCAAGCGCATTGGCTGATTTAAGCTTCATGTGAAGATGTCCTGAGGACCACTTACTGCCTCCAACCCCACCCTCCCACAAGCACCTCCCAGCAGAGGCTGATATTGCTGTAACTGGCTGCTCAGCCATCCTGGGTTGTATGTGTTGCAGGAACATGCCTGCCTTACTCTCCAGGTGATTCTGAGAGTCACAGCTCAGTCCGCCACACACACTGTCCCCCTCTGACTCCACTGGCTGTGTGTCCTGAGACACTACTGAGGGGACTCCTGATCTGGCACCACCTCTTCCTCTTCACACCGCGTGGGTCCAGGGAAAGGAAGACCAGAGTCTTCCCAAACAGTCTGCTGCCAGACAGGGTGCACTAAAAGCACCTTTGTTCCCAGATAACTTTCAAATTGAGATATCACTAATAGAGACACTATTTTCAGCACAGCCAATGAAGCAGACCAATAAAATTTAAGGAAACAAAAGCAGGGTCTGCCTGTATTTAGTTTCCTTAGTGCAGTTGGCTTGTGACCCCTGTAAAGTTTCCAAGTTTTTGTCTCAGGAGTACTGTAATCAGCACACAAGAACTCCTAGATTAGTATCTCAATGACTTCTATTGGACTCAAAGATTTCCCAAGCCAAGAAACAGCTTCTAATGTCAGCTTCCATCCATTCATTAAACATTTGAGAACACTGAACGAAGGATACAGAGAGGAGGAGTTTCTGCCTTCATGAAACTCAGTCAATGGGAGAGAAAGACTAGGAAACAGAGGACTAAAAAACAGCATGAGGATAAGAGTGCCCTGAGCACACAGTATTATGGGGATAGAAAGCTGGAGCCGTTAATCAAGACTTGGGGGTGAAGGATGATTTCCAGAAATGATTCTCAGGTCGCACCTGATCTAACTCCTGAAGGAAGAATGGGAAGTAACCAGACAATAAAGAGGCAATAGGGAAGAAGGAACAGCATGTGCAAAGGCATAAAGATTTGAGTTAGGGACAGCATGCTTTACTAGCCAAAGCCAGGCGAAACTGGAAGGAAGTTTATTTGGATGCAACATGGTGGGAAAAAGAAGTGATGAGGCTGGAGAGATAAGCAGGGGCTGGATCATGAAGGGTTTCAAAGGCCACACTGAGTAACATGACCTGACGTGTGCCTTAGAAAGACCATTATGGCAGCAGTTTAGGGAATAAATTAAGAGGAGGAAAGACTGGAGGCTGAGAGACCACTTGGGAGGTACAGTAATACAGATGAGAAATCAAAAGTTCTTAACCAGAGGCAGCAGTAGAGAGGACAGATTTGAAACATCAGAATAGTAGAATCCCAAGATTTAATGATTGATTAAATGTAGGAAGGAAGAGTAGAAGACTCAAATATGATCCCCAGGCTCCTGGCCTGGGTGATTCAGTGGTACTTCTTTAGACAGGAAATACAAGAGGAACAGATCTGAGAGTGAAGATATTTGTCTTTAGATTAAATACTGATTTTGAGGTGCTAAGGTATGAAGCTCAAGAGAAAACTCTAGGCTGGGTATTTGGGAATCATCTGTACAGGTAGTAACTGAAGTCCTAAGAGGAACCAAGATGATCCAAGATGGCAGCAGTTGCCAGCTGCCTGCCCAAACAGCCACTCTTTCCTTTCTTTCTTCTACAGAACCCCTAATTTGTTCAGATGGCAGGGTATGAGATACCCTTCCCCAGCCTTAGGGTATGAAAACTGATCAGCCTAAGGGATGTGGGCATTCCATTTCCCTGGCCAGTGACTGAGTCACAAATGGTCATGTACTAATTCTAGCCAATAAGATGTGGGGAATGTCTGCTGGGAGCATATGGGAAAGTTTTCCTCAATCTTTAAAAAAGATATGGGAATATTCTCTTGTCTAGCCTTTGGATATTGGTGTAGAAAGATGAGATGCTGGAGTAATCTTGAGATCATGAAGAGACAGACAGAAGAACTCTAGGATGTCAGAGCAGAAAAATGGAGAAAACTTGGGTCCTTAATAATACTGTCAAACTGGCAGAGTAAAAAAAAACCAAAGTGTTCTATCCCTAGATCTTGGGGTGGGGGGGGTGTGTGTGTGGTAAAACATACATAACATAAAATTTACCATTTTCACCATTTTTAAGTGTACAGCTCAGTGGTATGAAGTACATTCACACTGTTGTGCAACCATCACCACCATCCATTTCTAGAACTCTTTCATCTTTCCAAACTGAAACTCTGTACCTTTTAAACAATAACTCCCATTCCCTCTTAGCTCCAGCCCCTGGTAACCACCATTCTACTTTCTTTTTTTATGAATTTGACTATTCTAGGTACCTCATATAAGTAGAATCATACAATATTTGTCCTTTGGTGTCTGGCTTATTTCACCTGGACTTCTTGTTACTGCCTTAATAAATCCTTATTGTTTGAGCCACAAGTGTGTTTTCTATCTTTTGCAACTGATACATCCTAACTGATATATCTAGGGAGAGTGTGTATAGTGGGACAGGAGAAAAGGCCAAAGGCAGAAACCTGGGGCACATCAACATTGAAAGCAGTGGGCAAAAAAGGCCAGGAAAGAGAGTAAGAAGCAACCAGAGACAGGGACTGGCCCAGTGACATAGCGGTTAAGTTCGCATGCTCTACTTCGGTGGCCCAGGGTTTGCCAGTTTGGACCCCAGGCGCGGACCTATGCACGGTTAGTCAAGCCATGCTGTGGCAGACATCCCACATATAAAGTAGAGGAAGATGGGCGCAGATGCTAGCTCAGGGCCAGTCTTCTGGAAGCAACCAGAGGGGTAGAAAGGAAATCAAGAGAATAAGACACTATAGACACCAATGAGGAAAGAACATTAAAAAAGGGAGGAGGGGGCCAGCCGGGTGACTTAGTGGTTAAGTTTGTGTGCTCCGCTTTGGTGGCCCAGGGTTTGCAGGTTTGGATCCTGGGCGTGGACCTATACACTGCTCATCAAGCCATGCTGTTGTGGCATCCCACCTACAAAATAAAATAGAGGAAGGTTTCCACAGTGGTTAGCTCAGGGCCAATCTTCCTCACCAAAAAAATTCAATTCAATTCAATTTTAAAAAACTTTACAAAGGAGGGGCCGGCCCAGTGGTGCAGCACTTAAGTTCCCACATTCCGCTTTGGCAGCCTAGGATTCGCCAGTTCAGATCCTGCGTGCAGACCTATGTACCACTTATCAAGCCATGCTGTGGCAGGTATCCCATATATAAAGTGGAGGAAGGTGGGCATGGATGTTAGCTCAGGGCCAATCTTCCTCAGCAAAAAAGAGGATTGGTGGCAGATATTAGCTCAGGGCTAATCTTCCTCAAAAAAAAAAAAAAATTTAAAAAAGGAAGGAGGGGGCCAGCCCCATGGCATAGTGGTTAAGTTTGGCACTCCGCTTCAGCAGCCTGGGTTCATGGGTTTGGATCCCGGGTGCAGACCTATGCCATTCATCAGCCATGCAGTGGTGGCATCCCACATATAAAGTGCAGTAAGACTGGCACAGGTGTTAGCACAGGGCTAATCTTTTTCAGCAAGAAAAAAAAAAAAAAAAAGGAAGGAGGGTCAAAGGCTTTTGAAAGGCCTGAAAGACACCCATTGAACTTGGCTATTAGACAATCAATGATGGCCTTGTTATAAATTAAAACATACCTAACTTAAATTAGACTCCACTTAACTCAATTAGCAGTGTTTAGGCCCAGACCAGAATCCTTTTGCCAGTTTCCCTTCGAGTCTGAGAAGACAACTCTAGTAGAGGATAATCTGAAGGAGGCCACATTATCAAGCAAAGAAGGATCTTAAACTGTCCTGACCAAAACCCAAAGACCTGGGAAGGGTGTGGCTTTTCCCAAAGACAACCCTCAGCAAATGAGTCAGAACAGAGCATCAGATCTGTTTTAGAATACATAGGCCTAGCCAGATAAAACAGTGACCAGATAAAAACTAGACTCATTTGTTTCTTTGGAACGTTCTGTGGCACTGCCCTCTAACCAAAGATTTCAGCTTCCCCTATTCTTAGAATCTGACCAGCTTACCACTGTTTCCACTCCTGACATTTGATGGCTGCTCCAATGCCCACATCTATAGCCTTGGATATCTAGAACACTATACTTTCCCAATTACAAAATCACTGAAATTCCATCAGTAGTCAGCCTAAAACCCTAACAAACCTTTGCCCAAATCTAGTCCCACTGCACAGGTCAAGATAGAGCTGCCAGTGAACAGATGAAACAGGAAGCCATGATTTGGACAAAGCCAACCATCATAGAGCAGCTAAGGATACAGAAGACAGCAAACTGCCTACCTTAGGGAATAAGAGCCATCTGTGATCCCTCAGTACCTCAAATACACTTCTACCCTAGGACTTACCACAGTGTTTTATTCACTTTTATCTGTTTCTCCTTGCAGAGCTGGAACTTCCCAAATTATGTGCCTTTAATGCATTGCAGGTCAGTTGGAGATACTGATCCCATTAGTACTGGATAGCTAGGCAGGGCTTAGGGTGGCTAGAGCCCTTGGGCCAATCATCTCATGTTACAAGCAGCTACGTCTGTGTCACTGTTACCATTTTCTGTGTATGCCACAATGGGAAAAGGTGTGGGAAGTACTTCACTAGACTATGAGCCCCTCGCCAGCAAGAACCATGCCTTATTCATGCTTCATGTCCCCAGCATCCAGTACCATGACAGCTCTGCAGCTAGTCATCGACACTGCTGTTGTTGAGGAGCACAGTTCTACTGATGGTGGCAAAACATTTATGAGGTTGAGGAGGACAGCGTTCTGGAGGCGATCTCTCATCCTTTTCCTGTATCTGACAAACTGGAGAAGTGGCATCCATATGCTCAGAGCCCTAGGGTTCCTTGACTGGGATTCAGAAGCTGCTTGGGGGAAAGGGAGAACCATATGAGAGGGTCTAATTATGCTCCCCGACTCTCTACCACCATCAGAGAAGCTTCATTTTCATCCATTTTATGTATTAGACTTCAAGCAGGATTTTACGTAAGGTACGGTTTGATTGTTTTAAAAAGAACAGGGGGTAAAAAACACTGAAACAGAAAGCAAATGTTCTCCTGCATCCTAAATCATCTTGAAGTTTAAACATTCATGCTTGACCCTCTGGTACATAAGCTCATAAAGGAAGCGTTATGCCAGGTTCTCACCAGTAACGGGAGAGCTAAAAAGGTACCATGACATCTGCCACACTCAGTCATCTCACCTTTTTCCAGGACTATGGTGATAATAGTAGATTCCTGAAATCTCGAGCCATTTCCTTTCTGGTCCATACAGTGCAGCAGATCCTTTGCAGAAGTTCATGACAAAGCTCTAGCATGTTCGTGGAATCCCTACCTCAGTTCTTTCCCAGACTACAACACCAAGCCTTCAAAAATGTGTGGAACTCTTTCCACAGAACGCTCTCCATGTCTTTTCATTGTCAAAAAGCTTTATTAGCACCCTACCTATATTTGCAACAGATGTTGGAAAAGGTATAGTAGATAGAATTCACAGATATCACAACTCTGGACTTTAGTACAGTATATTCTGAAACATACTCAGAGGCAGACATTTAAAGGAGATAAAACTAAACAAAAAGAGTGGCCCAGGAAATGGAGGATGCTGAAATATTGATTGAGACCAAAATAAGAGGACCCAGGAATCCAGATCCCCAACCTAGGTCAATCAGGGTGCTCCTTTATAGAAGAGGCAACCATTACCTCAGAGTCATGCTGACTTTTTTTAACATGAACACTATTCTTGAGCCCCCACATCCTCACCCTACATCCAAGTTGACGGTTCAGGGCCCCTGCCTTGCACCAGCTTCACCTCCCACTCAGGCAGCAGGAGCCGCCTCTGTGAGGCTGATGCTGAAAAAAGATTTCACTGCTCATAAGCCTACGACCAGCACAGAAAGTCATGGTAACAATCATCCCTCTGTACAGGCGCTTCAGGCGGCAAGTTGTTCTTTTGTAAACCTCCTCTCCTTTAAGGCAGCCCTGAGTACTCATATTATTATTATTATTATGATAATGATTATTAATAGCAGGTAACATTTATTTGGGGCTTACTATGTGCTTTGTACAATACTAAGTGCTTTGCATGTATTATCTCATTTAATTCTCATGCCAACACTACGAAGTACGTACTTTTTTTTTTTGAGGAAGATTAGCCCTTAGCTAACATCTGCTGCCAGTCCTCCTCTTTTTGCCAAGGAAGACTGGCCCTGAGCTAACATTCGTATCCATCCTCCTCTACTTTATATGTGGGACGTTTGCCACAGCATGGCTTGACAAACGGTACATAGGTCCACGCCCGGGATCCGAACCACCAAACCCCAGGCTGCCGAAGCAGAACGTGCAAACTTAACCACTGCGCCACCAGGCTGACCCCTAGGTACTATTATCATCACACTTTTTACAGATGAGGAAAATGAAGCTAAGAGAGGACAAGTAATGTCACCAAAATCATACAACTAGTAATTAGCAAAGGCAGAATTTGAACCCAATTTTGTCTGATTCCAAGGTCCACACTCTTAATTACTAAACCATTTTGCCTCTAAATTCACCTGCAACAAAAATGAAGAGAGCCAAACACAGTGACACGCTTTGAGTCCTGGGCCTCTGGGCATCCATTTCTAAGGGTATATGGGAAGCAGATTCCACAACGTCCCTCAGTTATTTACTCAGCTTTAACAAACCTGGTCTTACAGAAGTTCCTCCTTCTAACCAACAAGTCCCGCCCACTGTCCTCTGAGTCCATTTCCTCTTATTAGGACTCCAGTGGAAAAGAGAGTGGCAGAGATGAACAAACACAAAATGACCCTTCCTGCACTTAAGACTCCACTTCCACTCTTTCCAGCCTGCTCTCTGCTGTCCTTTATACTTGCATTTAGTTTAATAAGAGCAGCCGCCATTCATTGGCACCACTTCTGTGCCAGGCACCATATACAAACACTGGCTCCCTCCTCCATAACCTCCAGGATCCCAATTTGCAGACAACACTTTGAAGGACTTAGGTCTAATGGAGAGACTTCTTTGCCCACAGTGGGAAAGCAGGAGATAGGGGATGTCAGATAAATAATGACTCTGTTCTAGTAATTCTCTCTGGGTCTTGGTTTCCATCATCCAGGCCTTGTTTTGTGCCTCTCAGGAAAGTGGAGAGACCAAGACTTCTGAATTACAAAGGCCCTTAGCCTTTGTACCCTCACTTAGCTATCTCCAGGCACTGTCCCTGACAGCCAACCTTTCTCTTTCTCTTAAGCTTTAGTCAGAAAGCTTGTTGAGTTCTATCCATTCACACCGTGTATTCATCACAAGCGCCTACTGTGTGCATGGGCATTATGGGAGACAAGAGATGAGATCCAATTCCTACACTCAAAAAGCTTCATCTCTTTGGAAAAGCAAGACATGTGATAAAAATTTTGACTATGCGAGGTAATAATTCTATGCTGGGAGGCAGGACGCAAGTGAATAGAGTCATGTGCCACCTAACATTTTGATCAATGATGGACATTTATGACAATGATCCCATAAGATTAGTAACATATAGCCTAGCTGGGTAGTAGGCTATATCATCTGGGTTTGTGTGAGTACACTCTATGATGTTTGCACAATGACAAAATTGCCTAACCAAGCATTTCTCAGAACATTAAGCCACGCATGACTGTATGTGATACATGGGGGCCCTTCCCAGCCAAATCCAAGGTCAGTGATTCATTCTATGAAAAAAAATGAACTCAATGGATCAGCTTCTTTCTTAAGCTTTTACAGACATGTTATTTAAACTCGGGTCTAATGTGCAATGACCAATTCACTGCCTCACTGCAGTCATAGCAAGTGGAGACACTTACCCCAACAACAAACTCAGGACAAAATGGCAGCAAAGATTGTCACCACCTGACTAGGGACAGGGAAGGAAATAAGTAAAGACTGGATTCTGTCTTCTTGTATTGACTCAAGCAATCAGACTCCTGCAGCAGATCTTCCACCAATAAAACTTTCATGCCCTAGACCAGGGGCGACCCAATCCAACAGCAGCAGAGACAGGCTTTAAGTTACACTTCTCCCTCACCCAGATGACCTCACTATTTCTTCTCACTCCCAACCACATACCACACTCCTCCAGGCCTGGCCAAAGGGAGGCCGGCAGTAATACAACCCAGAAGGAAGGGAACTCCCCAAAGAGAGGAGCTACCACTTTGCTAATCAAGTGACCCGTTTTAACAAGGAACTCCACCTCCCCCTCCTTCCCTCAAACAGTGGTGTAAGCAATGGCTCCATTTTCTGTTCCGGGAATCCTGGTACTTCCTAAAGAAAGAAAGCGGATTGGAAGACACAAACTCAGAGCCAGCGGCAAGATGCTCCCTCCTCCTGTGAGACCGCCCCCGCCTAGCCTGGGGGAGGAAGGCACCACCTCTCTTCTTCAAGCAAGATCAGATCCCCTCCCCCGCCTCCTGCCTCCCCTCCTGCGGCTCCCCACCTGCTGCCCTCTTCCCAACGTGCGGCTCCTAAGACCCGAAAGCACAACCTCCACCAGAATAGTGCCCCTGGGGTGCCCCACTAGCCTCCCCTGTCCTCTAATCCCTAAACCCCCTACGCACCCCTACCCCACGATGGGGGAGGGGGTGTCACCACAGCAAGGCTTCTCTCTGGTCTCCTATTACTAACGTGGAAACAGAGAGGGAGTAGGAAAAAGCGGCATTTTCTAGCCCTTTAACTGGAAAAGGATACAAAACAGCCACCACCGCCCCCGCATCACCTCTCCCTGGACTGCTTTCTTCCCCTTCAACCCCGACCCCTCAAAAGCCCACCTCCCGCAGGCGAGGGGAACCTAACTGCAGTCCAGGTCGCCCCCTTGCGCGAGGCGGAGGACAAATCCGTGTGTGCCCCTCACCCCCACCCCCACCCCCACCCCAGCTCCGCGTCCTTCAAATGCGGGAGCAGGGGTGAGGCTGGCCCCGCGCCCCCTCTCGGAGCTCTTGGGTGGGAAGGACCACACCGCCCCATGCCGGGCAGTGCCGGGCGTTGTAGGGGGGGGCTCTATCTCCTCAGCCCCCACCCTGAGCCTCTCCTCTACTGGGACCCGCCTTCCTTCCCCAGCCCCTCACCTGTTCCTGCTCCCGACTCCGCCGCTGCGGCCGCCGCCTCCGTTACCGCAGGTTCCGCTCGGCTCTAGCTCCGCTCCCTCCGGCTCTCCCAGCCGATTTCGGCGCGGCTGCTCCCCCGGCCCCGCTCCCCGGCTCCCTCCTTCCTTCCCTCCACCTAGCACCGGAAGCCGCGACAGCGACAGGAGCTGTGCGGCTCACCCCTACCCGCAGACCGGGATACTTCCCACCTCCCCGATCGCGCGAGAGCTGCGCTCAGCGAGCAGCGGTTCTCGCGAGATCCATCACCATGGCAGCGGCTGCAGCAGAAGCCGCGCGGTGTTGGAGCTGAAGTCCGGGCGGGGGCCGATGTGGGGGCTGGAGGCTTCGGGCGGCGGAGGCGGGAGCCGGGGAATGAGCATGAGACAGTGGGGACTGAGGTGAGAATCCCAAGCTCCAGGGCCATGCCTGGAATTTAAGGAGTGGGGCTGCATGCTGGCCACACTGGAGACTGGGGTTGGGCTGAGAGGCCCGGGGACTCTGAGCAAAGCCGGGAACCGGGTATAGTGAACAGTCCTTTCTGTGGCCCGCCTTACTCCTCCAGACCTCATCTTTGTTTCTTAACCAGGGCTGGCTGCATCCCCCTGAGAGCCATCGCTACACCAGTGTTGCTGCTCACTACTCCTAACCTAAAACTAGGTTACTCAGGAGTCTGAACCGAGAGATCCTTTCCCGTAAGGAAGAGGAGAGAGGTGAATTTGAGAGACTGAAGGAAACAACTGGACTGTAGGCCTGTTAGGAAGTTGGAACGTGAAAAACAAATGGTTGGAACCTAATATTCAGAGGTGTGGTTTGAGAAAGTGTTCCTAGATGATTATGAATTTTAGTATCCCAAGGAAAGTGAGAGACTTTGCACCCAGGTTTCTCTATTCCTACCCTCCCCCACTTCCCTCACACTCATTTCTGCACCTGATCTAGACATGCAAAGCTGCCTTGGAACAGTCATGGCTGTGATAGAAGGGCACTAGTAATGCTAAGAACAGAAGAAGGTTCTTTTTTATTTTATTTTTTTAAAGATTTTATTTTTCCTTTTTCTCCCCAAAGCCCCCCGGTTCATAGTTGTATATTTTTAGTTGTGGATCCTTCTAGTTCTGGCATGTGGGACGCCACCTCAACATGGCTTGATGAATGGTGCCATGTCCGCACCCAGGATGCAAACTGGCGAAACCCTGGGCCCCTGAAGCAGAGCCCACAAACTTAACCACTTGGCCACAGGGCTTGCCCCCAGAAGAAGGTTCTTTAAGTGCCCTCTCTCCTCATTTACAGTAGTATAAGGGAACATATGGCTCTTCCCTAAGATGTAAGCCAAAATTGTTGCTTTTCTGGATTTTTTGCCTTGTTTCTTGTCTCCTTCCGAGAAGAACTATGCTGGTAGATGGCCACACTATGTCTACCCCTTGTCCCTATCAATCCCTGGTGTATGTATTCACCAGTCTCTTCTTCTTATCCCAGTCTGTTTTCTCTCTTATTTTAACCTGGAGAATAACATGACCCTAGAATGTGAAACCAAGAGGACCCTAATTTAAGATGGTGAAGGATAAGATGGATAATAAGGAACATGTTTATAACAAACTGAGTTGTATCTGTCCTTGGCCATTGCCATTAAGGGCCTTTGCCCTGCTAAACTCAGTATTTTAAACGGCAGAAGACTTCTTCACTGTTATTACAGACTCCTAGAGTGGGCCCTGTGATACCTCACATGATTACTTTACTCTTTCCATTTCTTTCCTAGGAATTTTCTAGGAATACCCCACCAGTTTATGCCTCCATGCTAACCCCCAAAATTATGCTTTACAGCCCCCTTCCCTAAAGGGGAATGCCCCGTCCACACCAGCATGCCTCGTGGGACTCTAACAGGAGGCGGAAACTGTCAGTGTTCCTGCCCAAGACTTCATATCCCCTCGAGGTTGGATCCCAGTTGTGACAGAAGGACAGATATGGTGACAGCCTAATATGGTTAGCAGCAAGTACCATGGCATTTGAGTCAGCATTGACGAATGGGACTGCAGAATCTCCCAGCCCTTCTGTCCTTGACCCCTCTGGAGTCTGGAGAGGAAAGTATCGATTGCAGCATCACTGGGTGCTTCCCATGGAGCCAGCAGGAGCACAGATAAGAAGGGTCCTGCCCCCTGGCAAGTAGCCAGCCACTGCCACTCCCCAGCTTCCCAGCCACTTGAAAGGCTAAGGGAGAAGTGCTCATCCAGAGTTGAAGGAGGCCAAAAGGACTTACAGTTCATCAGCCTTTCCCCCTTCCTCTGGCAGCCACTGGAGCTAAGCGAAAGCTGAAATTGTAGCTACCCGCTCTGTGGGTTGCACACTCCCACTCCTGTCACTGACCCCAGGCCTGGGCCTGAGCCCAGCGCGTGTGCCGAGAGCAGGGGTGGGGAGGGGGGTGTTGGCCTTGCTGACAAAATCCATTTGGAATTTCTGAAGGTTGTGGTTTGGGGCTTAAGTTTGCCACAGAGTGTGTCTGATGAAAGAAGAGAGAAAGCTAGAAAGAGAGAGGGAGCCAAAGAGAGTACAGAGGAAGGAAACAGGAAAAAGCTGAAATATTCTTGCTGTGACTCCATTGCAGATTCTCCTCCCTCTTCCTGAGTGTGAGAAATTCCCATTCTGGATATTCCTTATCATAATTCTGTCTCATATCCTATGTCCATTCTAGCTGCATGCCCTCTCTCCTCCATTCCCCATACATACACTAGGCTCAGTCAGTGCCTGAAGGTATCTCCCTGGCTCCATCCAATTTCCAAACACAGAATTCTCAACACTTAAGTGGAAATTCAGTACATAAAACTTTGCCATAAAATAATACCCTAACTCAACACACTCCTCAAAATGCCCTTGCTACCATGGTGCTACCTTCATTTCACCTGATTTTGGGGGTAATTTGGGTTGCAGATATATCTATTGCCTAGAGGAGTGGAGAGAACTCTTCTACATTCCCTGGGCAAGGAGATGACCTGCTAGAATCAGCATCTTGCAACCCCATAAGTATTCAGTTATTTGTAAAGTTCTAAATGTGGGATGCATATCCCTTTTCCAATTGAAAGATAACGGTTTGTTTTCAAAGATTTTGAGCTAGGAATAGAAAGATTGGAATAAAAGAAATTCTACTTTCTCTAGTTATGGGTATCTCCTAAAAGATAACAGAATTACTTTACTAAGATTAAATGCAGAAGAGCTCTGAATAAGAAAGGACAAAATATATATGCAAATAATTTAGTGGTATAGCATGCTGGTTTTGCTGCTTTCCAGAGCAAAAAACTCCAATTTTGAGCATAGAATTCCCTTTTATATGTTTCCCATTAGTCTAGTGTCTACCTCCCAAGTTTTCTGGTTTGAAGCCAGAGAGAAAAGTACCAGTTCTTTTGGGTCCAACTTCGATGTTGAGATAATTTTAGGACTTGAAAACCCCAGAACAGAGGTGACCTCATGATGTAGGGCAGGAGTCAACAAACTACAGCCAGAGGACCAAATCTGATCCTGCAGTCTGTTTTTGTGAATTAAGTTGTATTGGACACAGCCACGCCCATTCATTTATGTATGTTCTATGACTACTTTTGATGTACAAGAGCAGAGTTGAGTAATTATGGCAGAGTTGAGTAGTTGCGACAAAGCCCTCAAACCTAATATATTCACTATCAAGCCATTTACAGGAAAATAAAAAAATGCTGACCCTTGTTCTAGGGCAGTGACCCAGGCAAAATCTGGAGTTGAGGCACATAGAGAGTAAATGGGGCCTGTGTCTGGATCTCTAGCCCTTCTCACCTAGAAGTCTCCCCTGGTTTTTCGCATTAAAAGTTGCCAACTAAGTCACTGAGGACCATTTCAAATCCTTTGGGGAACCAGGCGGGATATACATAAATAAAGTCATTGAGTGTAGGAGGGTAGGAGAATTCACCTGGAAAAGAAGCCATAGACTGGGATCCCAAGTGTGGGCAGAAATATCACCATCTGCATCCACTGGTCCAGTAGCTTAATTTATTTAGTTACAAACAGGAACCAAGAACAAGTCTCAGTACAATAAATTATCCATTCACACCCCTCCTGCCGAGGAAAGAAAAAGAGGCTCAGAGAGTCTTAGGGAAAACTCTTCCTTTGGAGGGTCCCCTTTAACATCTGAATTAGTGGCGACAGCTTCCCTAAGGGCCTGGACAGATGACTCTTTGGGGACTCAGGGGAGAGCACCCCCCCCAGCACTGTGCCTTCCCCAAGAAAAACCTCTCTACCACTGTCTCCCATTACCCCACAAGGTGGTGCCCAGGCTGCAGCAGAGGGAGTTTGGAAATAGCCATGGAGTGAGTGGCCTCTTTCTAGATACAGGTCTTATGGCTCCACACAATGTCTGGAGCTATGCCTCAAAGGAGAGGAGTGGTCAAACTCTAGGGACTCCTCAGCCAAAAGGAGTATGAATCAGAGTTAAAGGGACTCCAGGGTTGGGGAGAGGGGGACAACACAGTGCATTTCATCTTAGCCTATTCAGGTGTTTAAGGAGCAGAAGAGGGAAGGCAGCTTCCCTCCAAGGTCCTCCTACTGTGGGGGTGAAGGCGGCACATCACAGACTCCACCTGACCCCCACCACCCCTAAAGCTGTTTCCAGGTAGATACTTTGAGCTTCTGGGGGCCAAGATTGACCCTGGACAGAAATCAGAGCAAAAGGCTGAAAAGGTGCCCCTCCCTTTCCCCAGCTGACCCTCACTTACACACGTTGACCCACTCTGTGACTTTGCACTCATCACACAGCACGTAGCAGCACCAGTGGAAGCGGCAATGACAGCGCTCAACTCGTGTCTGCCGGAGCACATTGTGCCCTCGGCCACAGCACAGGCTGCCACAGCCATCCAGCAGGCGGCTGGTCTTGTTGCAGGCCCGGCCCCGTGTGCCTGGGGAGCCCACAGTGGGGTCTCGCTCACAGAAGTCAGGAGACTTCTCAAAGTAGACCAGCTCTCCTGAGAGGCGACGGGGACGCAGGCGAGGTTGGAAGGCTCCCGAGTTGCGGTTGTGGGTATCGATGAAGATGGCCCGGCCCAGCCGCTCTCTCAACGCTGCCCCCACTGCCCGGAACTCTGGGGCGGCCCTCCAACATGTCTTGAACTGGCAGCTGCCTGACGTGCCATGGCACTTGCATTTCCGCTTCAGGTTTTCAGTTACCACCTAGAGCATCAGAGTGAGGAAGAGGTGAAGGGGAGGGCAGCAAATGGACAGAGCACAGAGGCACAGGAGTGGGGAGGGAACAGAGAGTACAGGGAGGGACAAAGAGAGGCAAGAATAACTACAAATATCAGAAGAGAGAGGGAGCTTCAAGACTGGCTAATAGCCCAGCTTCCTCATTTTATGGTGGGAGAACTGAAGACAGAGCGGAGTGATTTGCCCATCTTCAATCACTAGCTGGTAACAGAGACCCAACTCCAGTTGTCCTCACTCTCACTCCAGTGCTCTTTCCAGGGTGAGCACTGCTAAAATGGGGAGTCTGACCTGGAGCACCCCTCAATTCTGTAGAGAAGGCAGCTATAATAATAGCAACCATGTAAAGAGCACCTGCCAAGGATGAAGCATTATGCTGGTGCTCTATTTGCTAGCTCACTCTTAATGACACTGTAAGGTAGGTATCATTAGACTCTCTGCAGATGTAAAAAACTTGTGATTAAGTGACTTGCTTAAGGCCATCCAGATGGTGAGTGACAATCACCCACCACATCTCATCCTCTTACTCTGCTGTGCCTCTCAAACTCTAGCCAGGCCTTGAAAGGTAGGGAGACCCAGGACAAGTTGCACACACGTACCTGGCGCCCCACCCTGTTGTTGTGGATTCTCATTCGTGCCTGGATATCCCGGGGAGCTTCCCTGGAATCCAAGAAATCCCGAGAGAACTTCTCTCCAAAGTCCATGTCATGGTTACAGCCACCCCATTCCCATGTGTCCTGGGGGCCAGGGCTGGGGCCTGAGCCAGGGCCTGGGCTGGGCAGGGAGTGGGGGAAACTCTTGCCCCGGGAAAGTGCCTGCAGCTGAAGCAGCTTGGCCCTCAGCCGGTCCTGCTCACCACTGCCCTTCCAGTCGCAGCCACAGCTCACCAGCTTGCCCAGGCTGCAGGCCGTGGCTACTGCATGCATGACCCCAGCAGCCAGCATGGAGAAGGAAAAAGCACTCTCACGGAAACCTGGGGATGAAAAGGGTGTGATGGTAGGGGTAAGGCTGACAGGCAGCTGAAAGTAGGGAGGCAGAAGGAAATAAACAGCCACCCTCCAACTGCAGAAATTCCTCACTGAATCCATTGACCAGCTGAGTAATTTGGGAGCAAGTCACTGGAGAAGGAAGGGAACTGAAAGCACAGAGCCTCAGTTTCCTCATCTATAAAAGAAGATGGCTTGAGATGATCTCTGAGGCCCCTTCCCGCTCTGTAAGTCTGGGATTTCGGGTGCAGATGAAAGAGCTAGCCTCGAGGGAAAGTCCCCTGGGGTTGGGAGATGACTAAGAGGGAGTCCCCAAGGTCTTTGAAGATGTATTCACTGAGTTCTACATCTGAAGCCCTTAGAAATTCCCCAGCCCTGCAGGGAGCTTGGGTGGGGTGGAAGCAGAGGACTTTGGGGTTCTTTTTTTTTTAACCAACCTACCCTCCACCGCTCCAACACCTCCAAAGCACTGGAGCTGTGCAGCTGTCCTTCCCCTTTCCAGTTTCTAGTTTTATATTTGCCCTTTAAGACTGCCCCTTATGTTTATCCTAACCTGCTATTACTCTATAAAACACTGGGAGGGGAAGGGAGGTGGGGGTGATTTTCCCCAAGGCCCTCTTAAAATGTTGGCTTCTTTGTTAGGTTTTGGGGGTCACAGAGGCTCAGGATGACAAGCCTTTCCCAGACTTAGATAGACATGCTTCTCATTTGGGTATCAAAGCCTTCCCCTACACCAGCCCCTGTGGAGAAGGAGGGTGTCCCTCACTTCCTTTTAGGCAGGGGCTCTCTGGATCCCTGAGAGGATGAGAGACAGCACCTCCTTAGGGGCCAGGCCTCTCCCACCCCAGGATGCAGGGCTCCTGGCCCAGCCTCCTGATCCCCCCAACCCCAACCCTCCAGGGGTAAAGCTGTTTGCACACGTCTTGGGAATTCCCCCGCAGATGGCAGCTGCCTATTAACCCCATAGTCCCCGAAGTACTGCTCCCACACTTGAGCTGAGTCCTGGATGGGGTGCATGTTTACTCCTCCAGGAAGTAAACTTGGGCATGGCCTGGCAAGAGGCAGCAATGCCTCCTAGACCTGGCCTGCAGTGACCCGTTCTCCACCCCTCCAGCCAGTCTTCACCTGCTCAGGTGAGAGCCACCTGGGGCCCTCACAGTGCAGAGGAGGGGGCTGCTCCCCGGCTTCAAAGCCAGCAGGGTCTTTGTTCCCAGCTTCGGCTCCTGGGAACCCCAGCAATTAGGGGAGTAGGTTTAACCCTTAAACGGTTGGGGGAGTCACCCCACCCCCGCTATGGCTCTGGGGACACCAGCCTGGGCTTGTCCCACAGAGAGGGAAGGGGAAAACTGGGAGGAGGAAACGGGGGGGGGGGGGGGGGGCGCGTTTGAAGCTTTCAGGGCTGGGGGCATCTCTTGCTCACAGGTGCAATCCAGATTGAGCTGGGCAGAGACAGCAAAAGGGGGCCCTAGGGTAGGGGAGCAGGGACCCAGCTGCCTTGCCGGCAGCGCACAGGTGGAAGTCAGAAGCGCAGGGGCCCAGACGGGTGGCCAGACCCAGCTCCGCGCGGCTCCCGGGGAAAATTCCCCGAGAGGCCCCTCCCCAAGTCGTGAACCCGTCCCCCCGCCCCCCACCTCCGCTCTCCTCGGCCTGCCTCCCACCCCCCAGCCTGGCGGCGGCTCAGACCCGCCCACCCGGCTCACCGCGCTTGAGGATGGCGCTGTGGTGCGGCAGGCGGCCGCCGCCCTCGAGCGCCGAGCAGTTCCAGCGCTGGTCGCGCAGCTGGTGCTGACACTCGTGGACCGCGATGTGCAGGCCCTGAAGCGCGGACGCCGTCACGTCGGGGCTGCGCAGGCACAAGCCCAGCTGCCGCTTGCTCAGGCCGGACAGCGTCAAGCACACGGTGTTGGCGGTCAGCGGCGGCTCACCGGGCAGCTTCAGGCCCAGAATCTCATTGCTTAGGGCCCTGGGAACACAGAAGGCATTTTGGGTTCTGTGGTCCAGGCCTCAAGCCCCCTTCGACTCCTCCCGCCCCAGGTCGGTGCTTCTAGCCCAGGGCTTCCCCTCGTGGGCTAGGTGACAAGGGGAACTGCTCACCGACTGCACAACGCCAGGAACAGGAGACCCACGAGGCCCGAGGGCGGAGGCCGCGGCCGGGGCTCCTCCAGCATGTCGAAGCCCGGGCCCGAAGGCTCCGGTGGGCAGATCAATCAGGGCCTGCAGGACAGGGAGACTTAAGGAGGGCGCAGGAATAGGGTGACTCACCGGGGCAATCAAAGGATGCCCAACTTTGGCCTCCTAACTTACCAGTGCCACCCCACTGACCCTTCTCATTCCTCCGGGAACAAAACAATAAGAATCACTCCTTGATTTCCAGAGTCCCTGGGTCTTGGAGGAAGAGTCCAGGCCTCAAAGCTGGGACTTATGCAAGCGTCTCTGGAGCGAGAGCCAGCCAGACACAATGCCCAGCACACAGACACACTCACATGCAAACTCATACAGGCTCACGAACCACCCCCTCCACCACCTGGCCCACAACTCCTTCTGCTCAACACAGCTACATGCCTTCACAGGGTTAGAGGAGTGAATTGGAAGGGGGTTCCCCACCACCTACAGGCGGCAGGTGGGGGCGGGGGAAGAGCCGCCTCCAGGTGCCGTCGAGGGTAGGCAGCCTCCGCTAGAAGGAGTCAGCTCCCCATCCCGCTCTACCCTCTTCCTCCGCGGTAGGGAGAGAGGGGTGGCTCCAGGTGCAGCAAAGATGGAGAGGGGACCTGGTTCCCGCCTGAAAGGGACCGCGGCAAGCTGAGTCCTCTTCCTCCTCTGCCACCTTCCTAACTATATATTCCCGTCCTCCGTTGCCCGTCTGGTCCCCACGGGTCCCAGCCCTCAGTTGCCCCCATCCCTTTGCTCTCCCGTTCATTGCCCTCCAAAGCTGAGAGCACTCCTTTATTTGCTGTGTCTTTTTCTCGGGCGGTATCCCTAGCTCTCTCTGCGTCTCCATGCCCCTGTGGGCGGATGCGTGTCTGTCTGTCTGACTACCCGTGTGCCTGTCTGGTCCCCGCGTGCGCTGTCCCTGCCCTCCCTGCTTTCCTGGTTCCGATTACCTCCAGCTGCTCCGCTGCGGGGTCCGCCACCGGCGGGGTTGGGTCGCCTGGGCTTGGCTCGGGCTGCTCAAACCGTGGGGAGACTGCGTCGGGTTCTGCCCCCTCGGCAGAGCCGCATTCTTCCAGGGCAGGGCCACTCCTCTTCGCCGCTTCCCCAGCGCCGCCGCGGCCGCCGGGAGGAAGGGAGGGAGGAAGGGAGGGAGCGATCCAGAAGCAAGCGAGCGGGCGAGCAAAGAACTGGGGGCTCTGACTCTACTCGCGCCGAGCTCACGGGCGGCTGTGCCGCGGCAGACAGAGCTGCGGCCCCTCCCCGAGCCTGGGGCATCCCCACCCCACTCCTCGCACCCCCCGCCTTGACCCCGGGAGTGCAGCCGCGCCCCCTCCTCCCAGCGCACACACACCCTCTCCCCCGACGCCCGGGTTCAGGCTTGGCCCCACTGAAGGAGGAGGTGGCCAGAGTTCCTCTCACCTGCTCTGGGGTCGCCAAGGCTGCAAGGAGGGTGCAGTGACCCAGACTAGAGAGCCAAGACCCTGGTCCCATGTTGTCATCTCTCTTTGTCTCAGTTTCCCCACCAAGAGCTGGATGGCTGGAGGGTGCCTTTGACAAGATCAAGACAGAGCTGAGAGCCGACTTCCCTCTTGGACAGTCCCGTGTAGAGCCCTCAGCGAGAGCGCACAGCAAAACATTCAGAGCCGGCAGGCAAGCTCCCTTCTGGGTGGCTTGGCTTCCGCCCACCTCCCAGCCCTGCGCCTGCCCCTTGGGAGGGGTCAACTTTGGCCTCTGAGTTCGGCCCTAGCAGAGGCTCCAGTAGCCCCAAAGATCTTCAGCCTGCCCCTATTGGTTCCCCTGGCTTACAGGCATCCTTGCCCTCAGAGGTCTCCTGCCCTTCCCAGGATCCTGGGTCTGCACTTCGGGTGGCCCATATTCCTGCTCCAGGCTCCACAGACTTGCTTCATATGGAATGAAGAGGGCCTCGGGATCCCACACTGAGCCCAGCCCAAGGACAGCCAGGGAAAGAGCCTGATCTTGGGGTGCACAGACCGAAGCAAACCACCTTAGGGAGCTCCAGCGGCAGTGAAGGGGTTAGGCGCCACTGCGCTCCTGCCTGACTCACCCTCCCGGCTCTAACCACTGTGGGCTATTTTTGCCAGAGAGGGGCCCCAGGCTTCCCAGCCGCCCCCCGCCCCTGCCAGACCGCAGCCCAAGGCACGGCTGGCCCTGAGTGCCCAAGGCTGGCACGTTGACTCAGAGACAGGCCCCCCAGGGAAGCAGAGCCACGGGCTGAAACCCACAGCCACAGTCATCCCTTCCTTGGTGGTGGCCATGCAGCTCTGCTGGGCAGCCAGCCTCTGGTCTATGTTGCTGCAGGTCCTGCCCCGTGCTGCAGGGAGCACTGCTGTCTAGGGGGCAGAGTGGTCTGAGAGAGATCAGCAGCTTTCATCTGTTGGGCTATTCATTGAACACCTTTATGTGCCAGGCCTTGAGCTGGGAGGTGAAAATGCCATGGTTCCAGACACGGGACAGCTGTGACCACGGAGGGTTGCTTTTCTCTGCTTTCCCACCTCTGGGGGAGGGGGATGTGGAGGAGAAAGAACCCTAGAGCTGTTGCCCCTCTTTCTTGTTTCGGGGTCAAGAACCAAACCATGTGTGGCTTTTGAGGCCACCAGAATCTGCGAGCCCCATCTCAGTAGCTTTTGTCCTTACACCTGGGTTCAGTGATCTTTGCCAGTGTCCTTGTCCTTCTCCCTGCATGTCACCCTGAGACTCCACCCAGCTCCTTGGAGGAGGGGGATGAGGTTTCCTATGCCTTTCTTCTCCCATGGGCACCTCTTGGACGTTGTATTTCTCCATGTGTCTCCAGGTCCCCTAAGGTTTGGGATTGTTTCTTCTGATTCTACCCTTGTCAGGCTGCAGCATAGTCAGGTGCCAAGGAAGGGCCAGGGTCAGAACTACTACCATAGATTCCAACTTCTTAGTGACTCCAGGGCTCCCCAAGCTGGCCTGTCCCAAATCCAAGAACCCATACTCTTGTTCCCTCTCCCTGCAGAAGCCCAGCTCTGAGACAGGCCACAGGCAGGCAGACTGGGTGGCCTGAGTTGGCCCCCAGTGCCCTCGGCCCGACCGGCTGGCCTGAGCACTGACCCGCAGGCGGCTGGAGGGTGGTGGGGCAGGCGGGGCCTGGAGAGGGCTGTGGGTACACACCCATTGCCTAATACCCCAAGCACGCGGCCAGCTCCATGGAAGGGGAGGGGCGGGAACCAGAGAGACCTTGACAAGGGTTGGGGCCATGACAGGAGGGGAAAGTGAGGGGCTGTCATTACCTCTGGGAGGGAGTCGGGGCAAGCTAGTCCCCCTTCCCCTGGATGAGATGAGTGGAGAGCTGTCTTCCCATCATGGGGATGGAGGGTGTAGTGAGAGCAATCTAGGAAGCACACTGGGGCCCTGGAGGGCGGGGGTCAAATAAAAGACTGGGGCCCCTGGAGATTGGGGGATCAAGCAACAGAGGCGGTGGCTAAAGCTGAGTGCAGCTTCGGGAACCTCCTCCTCCTTCTCCCCCACTCCCCCCCCCCCCCCGCCCCGTGTTTGCCTTGGCCCGGGGTCCCGTGTGACTCATCTATTGCTGAGCCGCTGATAGGGGCGGCCAGGCCTGGGGAACCCAAATTATAGGCCCGGGAGGGATGGATGCGCCCGCGCGGGCGGTGAGCTCAGCTGCGCTGCCCACCCTCTGCCTCGCACGCCGTCTGCTGCAGCACCATGGGCCACCACCCGGAGGCACCAAAGGGCCCATAGCCTGACTGCGCTGGACTCTCAGGAAACCCCCACATTCAGCAATTGGCCCCAACAAGCCTGTGGGATTACCCTAGACAGAACTTTGCCCCCTCCTCTACCAAAGGCTGATGCCTTGCCAGCCCAAGAAGGCAGTGCTACCTGCTGGTGCTTCAAAGGAAGGTAGGCTCCTCTGTCCACAAACTCTCAACCTTGGCCCCTGCTTCCTCCCCAGACCCCAATATCAAGGTAAAATCCCTTTCCCCTCCGACATCTCTCTCCCTTATTCCTATTCCAGGGGGGCGGTTTGCTACTGATTTTCTGCTTCAAGCCTTTAAAGTTATCCATGGTCAAAAGCGATATAGAGAAAAATAAAGCAGGGCAAAGGAGATAGGGTGGAATCCTATCTTATATAAGGGGAGGGAAAAGGAAGTGAGGGAACAAACCCATGGAGACATCTGAGGAAGGGCATTCCAGAAGACAGAAAAGCAGGTGCAAAGATCCTGAGACAGGAGCTTGCTTGATTAGCAAGAAGACCAGTGTGGCTGGAGGGAGGAACCCACAGGGGAGAGAGTGGTAGGCAATGAGTCAGAAGTCAAAGAAGGAGCAGGGTAGGATTATATAGAGCCTTGTAGGCCACGTAAAGATTTTGCCTTTTCCTTTGAGTGAGATGGGGAATCATTGGAAAATTCTGAGTGGAGAAGGAAATGACCTGACTTCTGTTTAGAAAGAATGGCTCTAGCTGCTGTGTGGAAAATAGACTATGGGGGGGGGGGGGCAGGTAAGGCTAGAAGAAGGGAGATCTGTCAGGAGGCAAAAATATAGATGTGATGATGGTGGCTCCAACCAATGTCCTAGTGTAAGAATGGATCAGATTCTACATATATGTTGAAGAGAGGAAGACAGGACTTGTTGATTGATTTGATGTAGAGTATAAGAAACAGATGAGTCAAGCATGGGTCTAAGATTCTTTTCCTGAGCAACTGAAAGGATGGAGTTGCCACTTACTGAGACAGTAATGACTGAAGAAAGAGCGGGTCAGAGCAAGGGAAGGATCAGGAGTTCAGTCTTGGATATGTATATTTCAAGATACTTATTCAAGTGTTAGATGTGTAAGTCCAGATTCCAGAGCCAGAGACAAAATTTGGGAGCCTGAGACTGGATAGTTCACCAAAGGAGTGAGTATAGACTGAGAAGAAGCTCCAGACTGAAGGGGGGTGCAGTCCAGTGTTTAGGAATTGGGTATACAAGGTGGAACCACATAAGGAGACTGAGAAGGCAAGCAGCCAGGAAGGCAGGAATAGTGTTTCAGAAAACCAACTGAGAAAGTATTTCAAGGAGAAAGTGTTCAACTGTGTCCGCTGTTCCTGAAAGGTTGATTAGATGAGACCTGAAATTTGACTATAGAGCAACACGGAGGTCGTGAGTGATTTCGATAAGGCGGTGTAGTGGGTTCAAAGGTGTGATCAGAGTGGAAAGAGAGAATAAAGAAAAGAAACTGGTGCTAGTGATTAAAGCAACCTTTTTGAGTTTTGCAGTAAAAGAGCAGAGAAATAGGGCAATCTTGAGTGGTAATGTGGAATCAAATGAAGATTTTGGGTTTTTTTGATGGGCGATATGACAGCATACTTATGTGCTGATGGGTATGATCCAGCAGAGAGGTAAATTGATGACGCAGAAAAGAAAGAGAGGACAATTGACACAGTGATAATTTGATCTAAATAGAAATTTGGGCCAGGTCATACATAGTGTGACCCAGACCTAGAGCCCTCTGGCTCTTCCCCACCACTCCTAGTGAGTGGAATGGTAGAACAAAGGATACTGGCTCCTTCTTTCCTCTCTTCCCACCTCTGCTTGTCACCACTGGCCATGGACAAGGTTTCCCTGTCTTCCAGTCCACCTCCTACCTCCACCAGGTTTTACCAATCCACCAGGCCAGGAGACTCGACCCAGGACCCAGTGGGGAGAAACTCCTAAGGGACAAAGGACAAGTTGCCCATAGTACACTACATCTTGACTTGAGCCATCTGTGCTGGGTGCCCTCTGCAGAGACTATTTGCTTTTGGACCCATGGAGGATGCTGGGCCAGTATACCTCATCCCTCAGGGTCAAATCCTTGGAGGGGCCAGGTACGCTGCCCTGGGCAAAGGGTCTGGGAAGGACATTCCCCTCCAAAATAACCTCCATCAGGCTTCATTTGGGTTAATACGCATCTCATTTAAAATGCAAGTGCCCCAGAGGATTAATTAAAGTTAGACATTTACTCCTTAGAGTGATTTCCCTGCCTTGGAGGGAAGCCCTGGTCATTTCTGGGACTTGGAACTCTTTAGGATCAGGCCTGTACATTACTCAGTGAGAAGGCATCCTAAAGGTAGGGGAGATGAAAAAGAGAGGACCCAAAAGGGTGTCAGGAAGATCCTAAAGATCATTTTTATTTACCTGTCAGCTTTGAGAAGGGGCCCCAGTCTGATGTCGCTACACACTCACAAGCAGCTGGTCAGGTGGAAAGTGCATGGGCTTTGAATCAAAACAGTCTGGGTGGTTTCTGGGTTTTTTTTAAAGGTTTTAGTTTTCCTTTTTCTCCCAAAGCGCTCCCCCCCCCCCACCCCGTACATAGTTGTGTATCTTTAGTTGTGGGTCCTTCCAGTTGTGGCACATGTGAGATGCCGCCTCAGCATGGCCTGATGAGTGGTGCCATGTCCGTGCCCAGGATTCGAACCGGTGAAACCCTGGGCCACCGAAGCAGAGCATGCAAACTTACCCATTCGGCGTCGGAGCCGGCCCCAGAACAGTCTGCGTTTTAACCTGGCTCTACCATTTATTCACTTATGAGCTGTGTGGACCTTGGACAACCGCATCGTCTAATTTTTCCTCTGTAAAATGGGGAGGGAGGAAAGATGTAAAGGAGGAGATGCTCCGTCCTTAGACATGGGCCATCTGTGTGTGGTGGTGGGGCATGATAACCAGGCTGTCAGTGCCCCCTATGCCCCATCTGGGGAACAGCAGCCACTTCTTCAATAGGAGGCCAAGGTGGCCTTGAAGCTGAGTTAGAGTCTCTGGGAGGGAAGAGAAAAGTGTACAACAAAGGAGATAGTTGCAGGCACTCTGGGCATCCCAGCGTGTGGCAAGTGGAGAGAACCAGAGTTTGGGGGGAAGACAGAAACTTGGCAGAAAAATCCAAAAAGAAGCAGATACATGGAGGCACAAGTTCCCTGTTTTGGGTTCAGTTTAGCCAGCAGCCCTTCTCTTCCAAGCCCTCCTCCACCATACACACGCTTGACATCTACTCCACTGCCCTTCCTTTCTGAGCCTAGTCCTCAGAGACTCAGTCACTCCAGGCCTCATCCATCTTGATACCAACTTGGTTGCCATCTCAGCCCCCTCCCCCAGTGACATGCACAGGTTGACACATGCCACGGGGTGACACACCATAGGATGACATAAGGTACATCGGGTGAGACTGACACATATATGCATATTTAATCTCCCCACACACACACTCATCCACTCATCCACCCATCCACCCACCTCCACACACAATCCCAGACACTCTCTGTCAGTCAACCTTCTGGGTCTCTCCTGACAGTGACTGCCACCTCCTTCCTGACACATAGGAGATGATGCTCTGCTCCAGGTGGTGGCTGTGACAAGATGACTCAGTGATCTCTTCTGACCTGAGCTAAATTCTAAGATTCTTTGGAAAGGTTCCTAACATCCCTACTCAAAACATGAAGTTTCTGCACACGAGTACATACACGAGTGTTACCCTCAGGACACACGCACACTCTCACATGCACTACATTTGCACTGTCCCACTTACACACACACAGAGCCACTTGTGAGCTCCTTCTAGCCCACAGCAGGAAGAGCTGCTTCCTCAGGTTTCTCCCCCTGACTGGGCTGTGTTTGGTCAGCTTACCCCCAATCCACCCCCCCGGATTTCTCTGACCACAGCCCCACCCCCACCTCCAGTCTTCCCCTTTTCTTTCCCTATTCAGCCGTCGGGAGTTCCTAAACGAGAAGGCGTCTCCCCGGAGTCGCCGCCTAGAACCACAGCTTTCCTTCCTCCACTCAGGATGAGTGAGAGAGGGGACGACGGTGGGGCCCGGGGTGACGTCGAGGGGACAGCCCCACGGCGAGCGACGAAGCAGTTGGGTTTCAGAGGACTCTCCCAGTAGCACATTGTTGCCGCGCCCCCTGGCGGACGCTGGTCCCCGTCGGGCTCCAGACGCGAAGAGGAGTGAGGCAGGCGCGCGTGGGAGGGCGTCCCAAGGGGAGGGGTCCGCGGCCAGTGCAGGCCCGGAGGCGGGAGCCACCGGGCAGGGGGCGGGGGTGAGCCCCGACGGCCAGCCCGTCAGCTCTCGGCTCAGACGGGCGGGAGCCACGGCCCCGCTCGCTGCCCATTGTCTGCGCCCCTGACCGGTGCGCCCTGGTGCCACAGTGTGGCCCGGCGGGGCAGCCTCCTATCGTCACTTCAGCCAGCGCCACAACTATAAGAGGCGGTGCCGCCCGCCGTGGCTGCCTCAGCCCACCAGCTGGGACCGCGAGCCATGCTGCCCGCCGCCCGCCCCCAGGGCTGTTAGAGCCAGACTGCGAGCTCTCGCCACTGCCGCCACCGCCGCGTCGCGTCCCACCGTCGCGGGCAGCAGCCAAAGCCGCCCCAACTGCAGCACAGAGCGGGCAAGGCCGGGCAGGCCATGGGGCACTGGGCACTGCTGCCCGGCTGGGTTTCTGCTACGCTGTTGCTGGCGCTGGCCGCTCTGCCTGCAGCCCTGGCCGCCAACAGCAGTGGCCGATGGTGGTAAGTGAGCTAGTGTGGGGTCGCCACTTGTCTCGGGGCGCAAAGCCAGGGGCCAGCCCCATCCAGCTCCCACGCTCTGGGATGTGTCTACAGGCAGGCTCCCTCCAGCGCTCTGACTTTCCTCCTAGACACCGAGGGGCGCTCTGGAGCGCAGCTGCTCCAGAGAATCCAGCTCTGCTGAAGTGGGGTGAATGGTCCGGCTGAGCAGCCCAGGATACTCCAGGCAGGGAGCCCACTCCCATCTAGCACTGCCCTTCTTCCTTGAGCCCCAAACTCAGCCTCACGGTGGTAGCCACACCAAAGGTTTACCTGCCTGGGGAAGCGAAGGGCCGGGAATGCCCTCCGAAAGGAAGCAAGAAGAGGATGGGATTCCTAAGCATTTCATATCTTGGGTGGGCATGGACTGCAGGCTAGGATTTCTTCACCCAGGCTACCTGGAAGCAGGCTCTGAGAGCCAAGGTGGACATCTAGTCTCCGGGTTCCCCATGCCTCCCATGTCCAGTCCCAGGACCCAGGGCCCCAAGCAGCCCTAGGACTCCTGGGCACACAAAAGTCTGGACACCCAGTCCTTTCAAATTACTAGTGAGCCCGGGAGCGCCGAGTCATTACCTTATTATTGATCTCCTGCCGCTCTCTCGCTCTCTCGCGGGGCAAATAGCCCCAGCCCCAGGAAAAGGACAGGGTGGGCACGACCTTTTTGGTTAGGGTGCAGGTCCCCTTCCTAGAGCCTGAGCTCCTATCATGCGTCTCTCCAGGGGCATCGTGAACGTAGCCTCTTCCACGAACCTGCTGACCGACTCCAAGAGTCTGCAACTGGTGCTCGAGCCCAGTCTGCAGCTGTTGAGCCGCAAACAGCGGCGGCTGATCCGCCAGAACCCGGGGATCCTGCACAGCGTGAGCGGGGGGCTGCAGAGCGCTGTCAGAGAGTGCAAGTGGCAATTCCGGAACCGCCGCTGGAACTGCCCCACGGCTTCGGGGCCCCACCTCTTCGGCAAGATCGTCAACCGAGGTGGGTACCCAGGAAGGCGACGCTTCCGGGACCAGGGAAACGCGGGGTCACTTCTAGGGCATGGACAGGCGAGTGCAGGGAAGATGTCCCGGGCGGGCGCCTGCAGGGTCACATATCAACCCACCGAGTTTCATGCCTAGCGTCAGCTCTCAGGCAAATTTGTTCTACCAAGCGCTTTGAAGCCTTGCACCTCGGGCAAGAAGCTTAATTTTTCTGAGCCACTGCCTCAGAGAAAGCGAGTTCTGAGTCGTGGACGCTCGCTGGCCACCGTTTTCCCCAGGCCCTCTCAAAGGTGCCTGAGAAGCCGCTGGCGTGTGTGTGTGTGTGTGTGTGTGTGTGTGGTGGTGGTGGCGGGGGTGTCTTGCCTCCAGCCCAGCAAGGCTTGCATCGCTGAGACGGGCCGAAAGTTTGAGCTGCGGAGAGGTGCCGGCGGTGCGGAGTTCTTATGCTCCCCTCTTTTCGGTTTTTCTCTCTGCAGCTGCCCCACGTCTACTGAGGACCCAAAATGCGCCCTGCGTCTCAGTAATGCATGATTACAAGCGTGGACGTGGTTCCGTGCCCACGCACGTGCTTTCTCTAGGAGATCAGCTTCCCACCACAGCCGGCTGCCTGGCTCTCAGAACTCTAAGGGTGGAGTCGGGGCGTGGGACTCAAGGGTCCCAAGCCCTCCACTGACTGTGCTGGGCGCACCCCGTGTGCCCCCTGGCTGATCCCCCCGCTCTCTTCCCCCACAGGTTGTCGGGAAACAGCATTTATCTTCGCCATCACCTCGGCCGGGGTTACCCATTCGGTGGCGCGCTCCTGCTCGGAGGGCTCCATCGAGTCCTGCACGTGCGACTATCGGCGGCGCGGCCCCGGGGGCCCCGATTGGCACTGGGGGGGCTGCAGCGACAACATCGACTTCGGCCGCCTCTTCGGCCGGGAGTTTGTGGACTCCGGGGAGAAGGGGCGGGACCTGCGGTTCCTCATGAACCTTCACAACAACGAGGCGGGCCGCACGGTGAGCGGGCTTGAGGGACTCCGCACCCGAATTGGAGTGGCAGGGATCTCCGAGTCCCGGCGCAGGGGCTAACCTCGGCATTGGGAAGTAACGGTCCGTGATAAGGCCAGGGGTTAGGGTAAGGACCAGGAAAGGGCGTCCTGAGGGAGCGAGAGGCTTGGAAGGAAGCCAGAGAATGGAAGAGAGAGTAGACGGGGGCAAAGGGATGCCTGGGCTCAGGGAAGGTAGAACCGAACAGGTCAGAAGTCATGCGACCCACAGAATGCATTGCCTACTGCCCCTCCACTGTACAGATTCAAAAAATAATGCTGAGAGCCCGAGACAGACTCTCTGGCGCGGAGCAGAGTTGGGCCGCCTGGTGTCCAAATCTCTGCGGGACATTTCGCGCCTCTTTCCTTGGGCTCGGCTACTCCTGGGCCTTTGCTGAGGTCCCAGCGGCGTCAGGGAGGGGGCAGCATCTGGGATGAGGGCTCTGACTCTGAAAGTGTCCTGGGATACCCTTTCTTCCCCTTCCGCTAGACCGTGTTCTCCGAGATGCGCCAGGAGTGCAAGTGCCACGGGATGTCCGGCTCGTGCACGGTGCGCACGTGCTGGATGCGGCTGCCCACGCTGCGCGCCGTGGGCGACGTGCTGCGCGACCGCTTCGACGGCGCCTCGCGTGTCCTTTACGGCAACCGTGGGAGCAACCGCGCCTCGCGGGCGGAACTGCTGCGCCTGGAGCCGGAAGACCCCGCGCACAAGCCGCCCTCCCCCCACGACCTCGTCTACTTCGAGAAGTCGCCCAACTTCTGCACATACAGCGGACGCCTGGGTACAGCGGGCACGGCGGGGCGTGCCTGCAACAGTTCGTCGCCCGCGCTGGACGGCTGCGAGCTGCTCTGCTGCGGCCGGGGCCACCGCACGCGCACACAGCGCGTCACCGAGCGCTGCAACTGCACCTTCCACTGGTGCTGCCACGTCAGCTGCCGCAACTGCACGCACACGCGGGTACTGCACGAGTGTCTGTGACGCGCAGCGCGGACTCGCCCCCAGGAGCATTCTTCTCAAGCCCACCTCCCAAGCGGATTCGTTGGCACCTAAGACCCCGATACGCACCCACCCAGTTCCTCCAGCCACACTCCCCGCGATTCCTACGTATCCGATCATTTTTCCCACCTCCTCCTACCTGGGGACTCCTGAAACCACTTACCTGGGGCGGCAAGGATGTTCTTGCCATCCTCATGGACCTGCCCCGACCTACCTCCCTCCCTCTCCGCGGGAGACCCCATTGCACTGCCCCCTGCTTGGCCAGGAGGTGAGAGAAGGATTCGTCCCCTCCCCCAGCGCCTGACGGTGTTCCTCTGCCTCCTCCAGCACGCCAGCGACCTCCGTGCCTCTCTCCCTCCCCTTTATCCTCTGTTTTCTCCAGGTCCTCACATGCCCCTTCCCATTCTCCTGCCAAGGGTGCAGACCCTGAACACATACCTGGGCATCAGGACCTTTCTCCCCACCCCCACCCACATATCTGAAGCGGGAGGTTCCGGGGCGAAAGGGCAGCTGTGGTGATGTGGAAAATGAGGGGGAAATGAGGTTGGGGGACCCAGCAGAAATACCCCCATTCTCCCAGCCTCTGTCATGGAGCCATTGAACAGCTGTGAGTCTGCCTCCCTCGGCCTCCTCCTACCCCTTCCTGTCCTTCCTCCTCAGCAGTGTGTAAATAATTTGCACTGAAACGTGGATACAAAGCCACGGGTTTGGTTGTTGTAAATAAAACTATTTATTGTGCTGGGTTCCAGCCTGGTTTGCAGAGACCACTTCCACCCCAACCCAATCCCTCTCCATTCTTCTCTCCTTTTGACTCCTAGCCTTTTCTGATCCCCTTCTCCCCAGTTTCTCAAAGATGCCTTTTGCCTACCGGAATCAGTATTTCCTTCCCCTGTGGCTATTAATGGCTCCTCGCCCCCACCAATGTAGTATCTTCCTCTGCAGAATAAAATCTCTATTTTTATCAATGACTTGGTGGCTTTTCCTTGAATCCAGAACACACCATTGCTTACCTCTCTTAAACAAATAGGGCATATTGTTGGGGAACTGGTTTCCTGGCCTTGCAAGAGGACCCTGAGATTCTGAACCTGAGATGACCCTAATGAAGCCACTGGGTATCCGGGTCTCCAGAAGAACCTGGTCAGGAGCCAAAAGACTCTGCAAGGTTCTTCTTCCTATTTGAACATCAGCTGGCTGTGTGATCTTGGGCAAGTACACAGCTGCCTCAGTTTCTTCCCTTGCTGAATGGGGATTAAACAAACTCTGAGCCCGCCTTTCCTATTGACAAGAGTTGTGAAGATAGCTACAGTTGAATGATAGCCGTGACTGTGTTCTCAAAAGAAACCAAAGGAGAAAGAGAAACGCAGAAAGGGTGCTGCTGGTCCCAGCGTAGAGCTGTTGGTCCCTGAAGCGTATCCGCTCCCTCTGTGGTCAGGGCATTGGGCAGTGGGGAAAGCACTCCCTGCTGCCCAGACAAGGAAAAGCTTATTAGGACCCAAGTCATCCTGGACCTAGAAGCTCAGAGATGACGGTGGGGGAGAAGAAAGGAGCAGGAGGGCTACAATTCAAACACAGCCAGGCTTAAACCAGTGGAACCAAAAGGAAACCAAGTGCAGTCCATAACCAAAGCATTAAGCTAGCCATTCTCACAAAGAACCCAAGTGGGAATTCTGTTACTATCACCACTGATACGTCTGTGTGGGCATTCCCCAGAGCCTCAGGAGTACTCTTCCTACCCACAGCCCTAAACCTGTCTCTAACTCTAATCCTCTCCCCTCCCTGGGTCTAGATCTAACCTTAGCCTTAACCCGAACTTCAGACAAACACTAACCCCTTGCTAAGCTCTAATGCCTATCCCTAATCCTAACACTTCCCCCCAGGGGACACCTGAAGGGCAGGGGGAGCTATGAAGCACCCCACCCCCCAAGGGCAACAACTGATCCTAGCCGACTGGAGAATTTCGCCTCTCCCCAGGACTCTTTTGCTGTTGTGGCTGCCTCCCACATCTCCCTGGATGTGTGAACTCTGACCCCTGATGGCCTTTGGGATATGTGTGGGGGTAGGGGAGTGGAGCCAGGAGCTGCTCAACCCTGCAAGGATATCCCTTTCCCTTTCTCTCCATCTGCCAAGCTAGCTGCTCTGATGGGCAGCCGAGGGGAAGGAATAGAAACCTTATCGATCTGGGGTAGGAGGCACCTGACAGGCCTTGGGTTTCCAATAAAGAACCTCCTGCAGAGAATGCCCATCTATAATCCAATCAACTATTAGATCCCCCAGCTCCCAAAGCAAGAAGTTAATGGGCTGCCAGAGGCAAGAGAGGGGACTTGGGCCCTTGCTGGACAATGCCCAGAGTTGGGGAGAAGCAGCAGAGTGGAGAGTCGAAGGCTTGACAGCTATCCCCAACCACTGTGACCTGTAAGTCCTAACTCCAAGAACTGGAATCTACATCTGCTTTCAAGCCTGGAAGCTGGGGCCTCTGGGCTGAGCTGACACATAGGAGCTGGAGGAAAAGCAAAGGAAAGCAAGGAATCCCATTCTGGCCCTAACTAGACACAAATCTCTTGCTTTCTCAGCCTCAGTTGCCTTGTCTGTTAGTCAGGGATGGCTGTAGGTACTTAATCTCCTTCAGGAAGGTAATGAGGTTCAGAGAAGATTATGTCCATGAAAGCTCAGGTCATTTGAACACTTGCTGACACCTCTTCTGTGCCAGGCATGTGTAAATGCTGGGGATACAGTGAAGTGCGAGCCATCCTGCCTGCGTGGAGGGGTTTACAATCTGGCCAGGGAATCACACACATCAATAGATATTGTCAGGATAATGGGGGGAGTGTAATGCACTTGGTGAAGTCTAACACCCTCTGCACATGCATGAGGTTTAAGGACAGACTCCCATCCCCAAGTCCTCCACATGGAGGCCTTTCGCTTCAAGGGGCTGAGCTTCAAAGCAGGGGTATGTACTAATAAAACAGAAAAAGCAAGCAGAAGTGCTGTAGGAACTGCAAAGCACTACATAGGAGCAAATTGTTTTCTTGTTGTGATTGTCCGTGCCATCTTCTCGCAGGTGAGGACAGATCGATCCTCGGGAGAAAAGCAGCTGTTCCTGGAGAGAGGCCTCACTGAGGTCTCAGGGCCCAGAGCAGGCCAGGGGGTCACCATAGGAGCATGCTATAGTGCTCTCAGGAACAGGCCTGATGCCCCAGCTCGGCTCTGTCCACCCAGGCTATTCTCCCATCCATCTTGGATCTTCAGGTGCCAGGTGCCACATACCCAGGGGGATCTGAGGCTGCCAGGGACCCCGGACACACGGTTGGCCTCAGAGAGTGAGGGAGGCACTAGTCCTGAAATATCCTGGGGGGAGCGGAAAAGCTGAGAGGACTGAGACGCAGACCTGCATAGTCCCCGGGGGGTCAGCAAGCTGGCACCACACACACGCTGCCACATGCACCCTGGAAAAACCCCGTCAGTGGGGCTGCAAATACCCCAGGGTCTAGCAAACCCCCCCCCCCCCACCTCAGGCTGGCTCAGTCCTCCTCTCCAGCCCAGAGGGAGAAAAATAACAAAATGAGGAGAAAATAAGCTGTTTGGCTGTGGTGTGAGCAGGAATATCCATACAGAGCTGCCCACCACTCACCCTTACTCACTCTTTCCACACCCAGCCGGGGCGCCCAGCATGAGACAGACCACCCCCCTGCCCCCTCCCCCGTCTGGGCTAAAAGCAGACGCTGGTGAGCGAGCAGCAGGTTATAAATATGCCCAGGGAACTGCCGCCAACTCGCTCCCTTGTCATCCCCTGGGAGGGGATAGGGTGGGGTGGCTCCTGGGGAGGAGCCAGGGCTGCCCTGTTCCCTGGGGCCCAGGAGGAAGTGGGGCTTCCAAGAGGCTGCTGCATTTTTGGCCCTTTTCAAAGGGAAGGAACCACTGCTACTTCATTTTTCCTGGACACTTGCTCATCTGCTCAGAGGTGGGGTCCCCATCATTCCTGGGCCATGGCTGGGAGCTCAGAATGAAAGGGCCCAAGGCCACTCACTCTGTGTCATGGTGCAGTCCAGTCCCACTTCTCTTCTTCACCCCCATTTACTGTCAGCAAAACTGAAGTTCATTCATTTATTCATTCAACAGGCATTTACTGAGGCCCTGTGCATAAGCACACCTGCATATACCAGAGTAGGCACACGTATGTGCACAGACACACGTGGTAGCCTCTACCCCCATGCATTCACACCTGCTCCAACCCCTGCTATGGATTTCTTGGCTTTAACCTGGCAGCCTAATCAGGAAGGGTAAAGCTTCAGGCTCCTGCTTCTGCCTCAGAATAGGTTGCAGGCGGGGGCTTGAGACCAGGGCCCCTAAACCTCCATGCTTCCACCACTTCCCTGATAAATGAGAAGGTCTTTCCTCTCCTCCTGGCCCAACCATCCTCCCAATGTAGGCGCCATGCAAGGAAGAAAGAGGCATTCTCTGGGATGCTAGGGTCACCTGCCCAGGCTGCCAGAGCCTCCTGCCTCCCAGCCACTTGCCAAGTAGGTGCCAAACTGTGTAAGAGGGGGCAGTACCACCCTGGGAAGCTTCCAGCTCTCCTCCCCCAGGGCTGAACCCCTCCCTTCTCCCTCTTCCCTATTAATCCTCGGAAGTGAAGGGGCCGTCCCTGGCGGCCCCTCAGCCCTATTGTGGCCCCTCGCCCTCCTCGGCTGGCGTCTAATTAACTCCTCCTGCCCCTGGTTTTGTGTGCCCCCCTTACCCCACCTTGTCGGCCCCGCCCCTCCGCTCGGCCCACTCCCCCCCACGGACATTCCAGCCCGGCCGGGCTGGTGTGCCAGGGCAACCAGGGCCGGACTGAGGCCTAATCCCCCCGCCGCCTGGCCCGGCTCGGGGAGCCCCACTCACCTCCCCGCTCTCTGGGGGCTGCCCGGCTCTGCTGTGGCGGAGACATACAATCGGGACAAAGGCGCAGCCCCCAGGGGGCTAACTCAGCCTTCACGCCCAGGTTGTGCGGCATTTGGGGAGTTTAATGAATTGTCCATCACGCCTTTCAGGGCCCGCCCGTCAGCCTGGATTAATCTTCGGAGCCCTGGTGGGGTAGGAGACACTAAGCCTGTATTTATTACTCTCCCATTGTCACTAATTGAGGTAATTATCTGTGACTCTGGCCTGGCCAACAATGCGGCATTCACTCCTGGGACCTCGATGGGCCTGGCTCCCACTCTCAGCACCAACCCTCCCTCCTCTCCTCTCCCAAACCCACCAGGGACTAAGTTGGGCCCTGGAGCATGTTGGGAACGTTGACAATGTCCCACAATGCTTCAACTCCCAACCAGTGTCTCCCACAGCCACCACTATGGAGTTCCAGCTAGGAGAGGCCCGTTCCCCCCAAAAGCAGGTGAGAGAAGAAGGCAGTCTATTGGGGGACAGTCTTGGCCGGCAGAGTCCTCAGGCCACAGAGGGGCATGTTTCTGAGATCTTTGGTTTTCTGGACTCCCCAACTCCTCATCTCTGGATTGGTGGTTCCAGGGTCTCACAGGGCCCTTCTATGGATCCACCCTCATGTCCCTGTTGCCTCCAGAGCTCCAGAGCATTGGGAGGCCCCAACCCCTACCAAGTGTACTCTGAGGAGTTCCCTAAAGCTACCAGGGCTGGCATACTAGCTGTGGATCTGATGGGAGAGAGAATAGAAAAGGGCTCATCAGGGAGCTCAGGAGAAGGGCAAGGGGAGCCATCCCAGGAAGGAGCATCCAGGGATCACAGCATCCAGGGGTCAAACTAATGTGGCCATGCAGCAACCTTAGGGAGAAACTTGGATCTGGAGGGGCAAGCAGTGCCTAAGAGTAGATTTCACACAGAGATGACTTCCCAGGTCAAGGGGATTGGCTCCGAGGAATGTGTGTGCGTGCGTGCATGCATGTGTGTGTGTGCGTAAAACAGAGAGAAATTTAGCAAAGGAAGATTTGGTCAGGACTAGACGGTGACCTCCTTAAGGGCCGGGACTGTGTCTTGGTCACTGTTGTTTTTCCAAAAGCCTAACATTGTACATGGCACATAGTAGGTATTGTCAAATGAATGGATGGATAGATGAGGCCTGTACTTGCGTTGGGGTTGGGGGTCTATTGGCTCTTCTCTTCCATAGCTGCACTCAGGCTTTTAATTCTGTCTCAGGACTTCCTGGAAGGAAATCTAGACAGTCCCTGGATGGCTCTTGGATGGACACTTCACCAGCTGCAAACGTGAAGGACCTTGACAGAACTGAGAGCTACAGTTAGAACAGCGCCACCTTGTGGTGCCTCTGGGAAGCGCTCCTGGAAAGACCCCAGGAGGTCACACCAAGGCAGCAGCCACCCCTCTTCCAATATATCTGATGCTGAATTGCTGTGCCAGTATTCCAGTGGCACAGTTTTATCATTTGGTCCTTCCTTCTGCCAGCACTTGTTGAGAGCTTGCTCCACTCCAAGCTTGCAGGGGATACAGAGCTAACTCAAAGTCACTACCCTTGATTAGCTCATGGTCCAGCAGCGGATTCCACAAGGTAACAGGATCAACAAAGGTCATAGACAAGCATCAGAGAAAACAACGCTGTAGGTGTTGAGGAGGCAATTGGGACATTTGCGGCCCAAAAACTCTCTGCCCCTTACCTCTCCCTAAATTCCTCTCACTAAAGCTCAAATGTTTTATCCTTGCTTCCCAGAGACACTTCATGGTTTGCCTCCTACGCATCATTCCAGGATCCCATCCCTCTGCACCTCTGATTCCCCAGTGCCTCTGTTCCTGGTGAAAGCTGGGTGCTTTCCCACCTCTCTACCTTTGCCCATACCCTGGAAAGCACCTCTTCCCCATCTCCCCCTGTTGAAACCCATCTCAAATGTCCCTGCCTGCATGAAGCTCTTCTAATTTACCTTGGAAAAGTGACCTTGCCTCCTGAAGCACCTTCTTGGCAGAGCTTTCACTAACAGCACATACTGGCTGTCCCATGCGTGGTTATCTGTGTATGTCACTCATCCTCCTACTAGGCTTCTAGCTTCCTGAGGACATGGGAACTGTGTTTTGTTCATCTTGGCATCCCTTGCAGCACTGAACTAGGCATATTATATGCCCTCATGAAGAGAATAGATGAATGGATGGATAAATAAATGGAAGAATGCATAGATGGATAAGTGGGCAGGTGGATAAATGAATGGGTGGGCTGTATAGATAAATAGATGCATGCATGGATGCATGGATGGATGAAGCAACTCTTCTCTAAAAGGATTCAGAAAAGGCTATGGGCCACCAGGGATTCAAAGGAGGGAGCCCATTCCATGCCAGGACATGCAGAAGTTGGGACAGTATCCAGGCTGAGCCTTCCTCCACTAATATATGCACCCTCAGTGACTTGTCTCCCGGAGGCCTGGGCATAACCTCACTCCCCAGAATTCACAGTCTGGGAGCTGCTCTTTCCTTCATGCTCCCCCGGACCCTCAGGAATGCCTTTATTAACATATATTATGTTGTACTGTCTGCACTGTAACAACTGTGGGTTTCCTTTTCTGCATCCCTTGCCCTATTCCACATACACCCTACATGCTGAACTCCCTGAAGACAGGAACCATGTCTGTGTCTCTTTTGTGTCCCTAGGACCTAGCATGCATGTTTAATGGGAGAGTGGACAAGTGAATAACTGAGCAAATGCTGACTCTTTTCCCCATAGGCACACTTTGCACACTCCCTGTATACTCACGTTCAGCCATCTTTCCTGCTCCTCTCCTCCTCACACACAGGCACACACTCCTGACCCTGAATCCCCTAAGTTCCCAGAGTCATGGCCTGGTTCTTTGTTTCTTTTACCCATTTGTGGCTGATCTAGGGAAGTCCCAGGGCTCTCCTGAGAGTCTGAAAGGGGAGGGGGCTCTTAGTTCCTCTAAAGCCATATTAACTGAGCCCCATTCGGGACAGAAAAGGGCTTCCCTGGGAAGAACCTGGCTGTTGGGAGGGCAGTAGGGTCCTGTGCTAACCTGAAGGCTGCTGCCCAACCTGACCACGCCCTCCTGTGTCTGCTGTCCCTTGTTCCTGACCTGCGAGGCTGTCCCAAGGTGGGGGGTGGTTGCGGCCTCCGCCTCGAGGTTGGCCAGCTGGCAGACACAGCCAGATTTAGAAGTCATTTTCGCAGCAGGGAGCCTCCAGCCTCCCACCCACAGGGCCCTGCAGGGCCAGTCAGAGATATGGCTCCCCAAGGGCTGGCCCCCAGACCTGCGCTTGCTGCTCCTCTTCTCTCTCTCCCTTTCTCCCCAGATCTTCAGCAGCTGGTGCTGACTCCACCCTTAGAGAAAGATGGAGGAAGTCCTGGGGAAGGAGGTGTGTCACATAGACACCCTAACCACTCAAGGGCTCCCAGTACACCACTCACCCATTCAAGGAGCTGTTTGTCTCCATCTCAGGGCTCCCCTCTCCCCTCGACTTGGCCTCTGCTGCCTGATCCTCCTCCTCCCCTACTTCTACTTCTCGCTTCCCCATCCTCCTGTTCCCTACACCCCCAACACGAATGAAATTGCTCTAGAGAGAAATAATAATCAGAACTTAATACTTTCTATATGCCAGGCGTTGTACTAAGTGCTTTACATAGTGAATAATTTAATCCTCCCAACAAGCCTATGAAGAAAGCACTATTAACAACCCCATTTTATAACTTAGGACACCAAGGCACAGAAAGGTTGAGTAACTTGCCCAAGGTCACACCGCTAGTATGAGGTAGAGGCAAGATTTAACCCAGGCTGCCAGGCACCAGAGTCCACATTCTAAACACACTACCCTACTTCTCTGACAGTGGTAGCAGTGTGGGTGAGCTCTTAGAAACTGGCCTCCTGTGTGTTCAGCCTCAAAGAGGCTCAGGCAGCCTGACGGAATCCATCTCCACCAGGCCAGCCCCTCCTATCCCAGGCAGCTAACCTCTTCTACCAGCCCCAGAACCCTGGAGCTCCTGGACTGTAGGAAAACCCAGGCAGGTGCTCTCACGCTGCCCTGGCCTTCCTCAATCTTCCTCCAAGCCTGAAGTCCATCCTTGTCTCAAGCCCAGAGGCCCAAGGCACACACTCTTCAGCTGGCCCAGGCTCACCCTAACCTGGCCTGCCTTTATCTTCTACAACTCCTCTGAATGTACCCTCACCTCCAGTCAAACCAGACCATCTGGTAATTTACTAAACACAACCCTGTTTCACCATATCCATGCCTCTTTTTTTGCTGTTGCCTCTGCTTGGAACCCCTTTCCCCGAATTCTGTTTCAGATGCCCACCTCCTCCGTGGAGCCTTTCCTGATCTCATGAAAAACATGCAATCTCCCCTGTTTGACTCTTTACGGTACTTACCACTCACTGCTCAATACTATCATTATTTGATATATTTTCATCTTCACCCCATCGTCAGGCAGACCTATCTCATCTCTTTCCTGGAGCCCAGCCTGGTGCCTGGCTCCTCTCAGGTGCTGGGTAAAGGCTCCATAGTTAGAATGGGTAGTAGTTAGAATTGTAGGTGGAAAGGAGACAGACTTCAGGAAACTTTCATCTCTGCCCAAGGTGACCCCCACTTCCTTTACCTCCTCCAGCGGGAGCTAACTTGAAACCTGACAGTGTGGGCTCCAGGCAGATTCTGGGATGGACCTTCCTGGGTGACTCTGAGCCATGCTCTCTCCTCAAGTTCAGAAGCCCAGAGAGAACCAACCCTCTCCAGTGAACCAAGGCAGGCTGCCCGGCTTAGGGTCCAGTCCAGGGGCCTCTTCGGCCGCCCTGCCCCCTCCCTGTCCTGGCCAGTCTCTCCGGGTGCGGGTGGAGAGTGACGTCGAGATAATTGGAGACCAAAATCATAAGTGGTTTGAGAGCGGGGCTGGGGATCTGAACGCTGAGCCGGAGCCGGAGTTGGCGGGACTCGGTGGGGGTGGGGGCAGAGGCGGGGCCAAGGGCCGGGCCGGACTCCGCGACTGAGTCTGGGCGAAGCCCCCGCGCCCGCCGAGTCGGCGGCTAAATTTACCCAGGCTGACTCAGCCCTTGCCCGGAATGGGGGGTGGGGGAGTGCGCCGGGGCAGTGGGAAGAGCCAGCGGGGGTGGGGTGGGGGGCAAGGAAGGGAGAGTCCGGACTGGGGGAGAGGGGTGGGCTGGGAGTTTCCATCAAAGGAAGGAGTCCCCCTCCACCGATCGGGAAGGGGCAGAAGACCCCTGGGGGAGGGACGCAGGAGGGAATGGGTTGGTGAAAGCAAAAGATGCCAAGGTTGGACAAAGGGAAGCTTAGATTTATTGAGCGCCTACTGTGTGCCGGGCACTGTGCAAGGCGCTTTACATACATTACCGCATTAAATCCTCACAACAACCCTGCGAGGTAGGTGTTTATAAACCCCCGTTTGATGGATGAGGAAACTGAGGCTCAGGGAGGTGAAGTGATTTGGCCAAGTTCACATGGCTAGTAAATAGGGACAGAGGAGGTGTCCAAGATTGGAGAGAAAAAAGACTTTAGAGTCTGGGTGCCAAGCTGGTCGGCGTGGATGAGTACAAAGAGGGGCTCGGCGCGCTCCGGAGGTCTAGAAGGCCACAGGCCTGCTCCCGACCTCGCACGGCTGGAGGCGGCAAGGCGGGGGACCGGCGCGCAGTAACTAGGGATCAATTGATTCACCAGCAGGGCCGAAGTGGAAGGAACTCGGGGACTAGCTCCCGGGGAAATCCGCGACCTGCGCGCGCCCCGTAGTGGCTGTAGCGAGTATCACACTCCACACCCGCAGGTTCTTGGGGACCAGCCTCCCTTTTCCTTCCCTGGCTGGTTTCTGGAAGAAGCAGAGATGCAAGAAATTCTCAGGGTTCTTTCAGATGGGTGATACCACCTGGATGGGAGATCGTGGTAACGATTCAGAGCATCGCTAAGGAACATTGAGGAGGAGAAAAAGGGGAAGGCCTAAAGACGTCCCAAGCTGATTCATTGGCTGCCTTCCCTCCCCAGCTCGGATCGCCACAGGCCAGGGACAGTGACAAGGCCACCATCCTGCCCTGCCTTGGGGAGCCCTCACCTAAACCTGAGAGACTGGGATAGGAGCCCTTGTCCACTTACTCGGCTCTTGTGCAACCCTGGACAGTCTGGAATTGAGAATGAGTGCAGGTGATAATGAAGCCACCAGGGACACTCAGACTCTGTTCACTTATTCCTAACTCTTTCTTGGCTTGTGGAAGGGAGGATGAGATCAAAGCCTCCAAAGTGGCAG